>NC_059359.1:33095984-33412650 GCF_019703515.2 Myxocyprinus asiaticus
GTATGCAACAAATATAAAATGTAGTGACAACACAGCACTGGCTTGATAGGGCAAACAGTGGTTTCATCAATTGGCACAAAACTCTCTCACACTGGCCCTTGTCCATTGAGCCATCCTTATTGTTGAGCCCTGCTAATATACATTCAGCTAGTGTAAATTGGTGTTTTGTACAGATCCTCATTTAAAAAAAAATGTTATTTTTTTGCCTCTTTACCTGCATGTGTTGCTAATTTTGTTCCAGCATATGTGTGTAGTGTTTGTGTTTTCCTGTTTAAGAGAAGTTATTACAGCTAAGTCATTTAATCTCCTGCCAGTATTTGTTTAAACACCTTGTAGTCTGAACCTACAGTATTTTTACAGCAGAACATGGTTTATTTGTTCTATTTGTGTGTATGTGTGTGTGTTCAGAGGGGAGTCTGGTGCAGGAAAGACAGAGAACACTAAGAAAGTGATTCAGTATCTTGCACATGTGGCATCTTCACACAAGTCTGGCAATCTGGGTCGGCCCAAAGATGCAATGCAGGTGAGGACAGAGGACCGAAAATGTAACATAAGATATTACACAATTTCCATTTCATTGTGGACAGACACATTTCCACAACGCTAAAACTGCCTGAACTTAAAGGGATAGTTCACCCAAAACCCAATATAAATAAAAAAATAAATAAAATGGTTTGGAATGACATGAGAATAAGTAAATGATGACAGAATTTAAATTTTTGGCTGAACTAACACTAATGCTTCACTCCTGCTTACTACACAATGCTAAGCATATAAAAAAACAAAACAAAACAATGGTAACACTTTACAATAAGGTTCCATACATTAGTTAACAACATTTGTTAACATGAACTAACCATGAACAATTGTTTTACAGCATTTATTAATCTTAGTTAATGTTAATTTCAACATATACTTATATTTTTTAAATCAAAAGTTCCAATTAAAGGCTTATAACTCAACAAAAAAACAAAACAAAAAAAACAAGGAGGGTCAATTGATTATCATTTTAAAGAAAACTTTCTGTAACAAAGTTCAGTGGAAAGGAGGAGGCGAGAACCGGCTTGACAATATAAATAATCTTTTAATAAAACAAAAAAACACAAACATAAACACATGCAGGGCAGCTGCCCGTAACTCCCTCTCTCTCGAACTGCCGCCTCCGGTCGCCTTTATCCCTCTCGAGGGCTTGATTAACCTGATTAGGGGCCGGGTGTGCAGCATCACATCCCGGCCCCGCCCTCCTCCCTCCTCCCTATCACACTTTCCAAATTGTTTTATGATATACAGTGTTTCCCCTAGGATTTTTTCAGCAGTGGTGCAGCAGTGAGCACGTCCACAAGCCCACAACGCCGGACCTGTATTAACGCGTGTTGGTCAAAGAATAGATTAAAACTCAATTTCAGCCTGGGCCACATCACAGTTTATTTGTGCCCTCAGAGGGCCGTTCATCAGGCTCCTACTGATTAAACTAAAGTCATCTCTTGGAATTTCTGAAGGCAAACAAAACAATTTACATTTTCCTATAATCAGAGAGCATTACAAGAGTACAGATTTTATACAGAGGTAATGAAAATGCACCATAGTTTCCATATTTTTAACAATGATACAGTATACGTAATAGTTCATGGTAACTGTAGGTAAAACCATGCATGGCTACTCACTCCCATGATTAGTAACTATGGTTTCTGTATAAAGAACTATGGCATTTTTGTAATGAAAAAACAGCAGTCTAAATACATTTAGAAATTTTTCTGCCACAACTATCATAGGTAATACAGTTCAGTTAGTGTTACTACAGTAAATCCATGGTAAAGTTTTGTAAGCGTGTACGTTGTGATCTGAGAATTGAAAAGCCTTCTAATTTATGTTTTCTCCTGTTTTCTTTGTCAGTGCCATTTACAATGTGGGGGCTGTTTGTTTTAAACTAGTTTCATCATCGAGACATACAAGTTTTGCAACAGACAATTCTGTACTGCATTCAAACGGGTTTCGCAATCCCCACTGTGAATCTCACTGGTTCACAGGCACATTTAAAATAGTCTGTGTGGTTGAGACCAGTCTGCGAAGTACCGCACCTGCTCTGCCCTCGTGCTGCTATGATTAAGCTGTGTTGATAATTGACCCATGTAGTGCTGTTTCATTCTGCTTTTGAAGTGAGCAAAATGCACTCCAAAACATACAGATGACAGGGGAAGGCTCATTTATATTCATGAGGAATGCGCTAACTGATTGTTCATTGAAACTTTGCGATCCCCTGCCATCCTACGTTTCAGAAATGAGCTTGCAGGCCACTTGAAAGGAAGCGAGTTTGACACGTGTTATGCGGCGACATAACTGTGAGTAAGTGTGTGTATTTGTGTGTGTGTGTGTGAGTGCACAGCTGACTGGGGCTGGCAAGCGTTATGTTGCCTAAGAATATTAAATTAACCATGTATAATCCCAACAGCGGCACTCATAATTCAGCAGTGGCGCAGCACCGCTGCAAAATTCATATAGGGGAAACACTGTTATAGATTATGGTAAATTCTGAGACTCTCAGCCTAAGAAACTGCTGAAAAATCACAACAAAAAAACTTGAGCCAAAAAGGGTTCTGATTTGACATTATATATCTCATTGTAAATAAGGTAGCTCCAAATCATGTCACATGTAACAGTAAAATTTTGTGATCAAAATTTTAAATGATCAAAATGGAACACTTCTGATTTGTCTGCAAATTTCAAAGCACTTGTTCAGTTTTAGTCATAATGCCTACATGCAACCTTATTGTAAAGTGTAACCAAAGCAATAATTTCTTCTTTTCTGATACAACCCATGCTTACTATTCTATTCAGTTTTTCTCACAGCTGTCACTCTTGCTCTAATAACTTAAAGCTTCAAAAATTCTCTGCATTGTACTGGATGACCTTTCGTTTATATCTTGGTCTCTAATATTTCTATCTTCTCTATACTTGCTCACTCTGTTCTCCCTGTCTTCTCTCTTTTCTGGGTCCTGCTGGTTCATTCTCTTCTTTGTTTATGTCCTCTTACTCTCTGGCCTCTTCTCTGCTGAAGATGGACGGTACTCGCTCTCTAGGTCGTGGCAGTAGTGCTGTGAACAGGGTGAGTGGGGTTTTTTAAATGACACATCCGCCTCACACCAAGGAGTTCACAGTGATTCTAATCCATGTCTTGCCATGTTAACCTCATAATGTGTGATATATTATACAGTATGTCTAATAAACGTGTGTAGATGTATTTGTGTTGAACCTATGTTTTTGACATGTTTTTATGTTTCCACTCATCTACATGTTTTTTTTTTTTATCCCCTGTGTATCCTGTGTACTTGTTCGCCCACCTCATCTCTCTCTTTTTGTGGACTCTAACAGATTGTGCAGTATGTGAGTATGGCCTGCAAATGAGTTTGGAGATGGTAGTGCTTTAATTCTTCTAATGTGGGCCTGTAGTGGGCGCTGTATGCATAAAGCTTTGCTATGGAATGCGTTGACCTATATAGACCATGTAGGTCTATATGGGTGAGTGCAAAACCTCAGTGCTTAGACGGAGGTTGTCTAGCCTGTTCATGGAATTTTTTTTTAGCTAAAGGCTTTTGCTAAGCTGCATTTGTATGGGTTTGTTCTTTTGACTGTGTGTGTGTGTTTCTGACCTACAGTAGCTATACTCTGGGGACAAAGTAAATGTTGCAAGATGTTAGCTAAATCTGACAAAACCTCAAAGGGAGACGTTGTTCATAATAAACAAAATAATGTTTTGGAGTGACTATTTGCATCCTGGTGTGGTGTAGACATATGTATTGCATTTGTTTTTAAATTTTGTGTGGGTGACATTTTCCAATACCACTCTCCCCATCATTTTCTGTCTCAACTCTCACTGTGTCTATTAATAAAAAGGGCAAACATCGCAGTATATATTATTATTAAACTATTATAAGTAGTAGGCTTTATGTCATGATACTGTATATAATGTACTATACATGTTATTATATTATATATTAGTATATTTTACAAGATAAAATGCAAATAGTATTTTATTGTGCTATATAATAAAGTATAATGTATATAATAAAATAATGTAGCCTGCTCTTTATGTTGTTTTATTACATGTTATTTTATAATTGTGTATGCTAATAGGCAAAACCCAAATGGTATTAACACTGGGATGCAAATAATATTTTCTGTTAGGGGTATAGGGCTAGCGTTTGGCTTATGGTTAGTAATAGTAATTAGCTTTATTGGAATACAATGGAAGTCAGTGGTAAGTCCACATTCAGATAGCAAAGTAAAAACGTGTGTTTTTGTGAAAGAGAGTGTGAGAGATTTTTGGCTGCACCACTTTCTTCTTTCTGTATCATTTCAAATGCTAATGCTGGTGCTGGTGTCTCTGATTGCAGAGGTTTCCTGTGGGCTTTTGGCTGTTGTGCAGGTAATAGTCCTGCACTGATGTTCTATTCTTTCTGTCCAGGGGGAGCTGGAGAAACAGTTACTGCAGGCTAACCCCATTCTAGAGGCCTTCGGCAATGCAAAGACAGTCAAAAACGACAACTCTTCCAGATTTGTAAGCACTACAACATTTGTAAATGCCAATGTCATCATGAGGAGCCACATGTAATCTCTTAACATGGTTTGACATTGTCTTTGGTTTGTTTTAGGGCAAATTCATCAGGATAAATTTTGATGTTGCTGGATATATTGTTGGTGCTAACATTGAGACCTGTATCCTTGAACAAATGGTGAATCAAGTAAATGCGCAGCTGTGACCTCAGCAAAAATCCACAGTATTATACACAGCATATTACAACAGAAGATCACATAACAAGGTGGAGGTGTGTCTTGCATGTGTGTGTTGGTGCATTTTTCTTTAACCTGAGTCTAAATCAGATCTGCTGGAAAAGTCTCGAGCCATTCGCCAGGCAAAAGATGAGAGGACCTTCCACATCTTCTACCAGCTCCTTTCTGGAGCTTCAGAGACCATGAGAAGTCAGTAGACTCTAACAAACACATACATATAAGCACAAAACACACACCTAATAGATTTTCACATACATATTCAACATTAAAAAAAAAATCACATACTCTGTCACACATATTAAAATACCTATAGACACATCATCTTTCTCTATTATAGGTTTAATTTTATTCTCTTAAATGGAAACTTATTTATGCTTGTTTATTTGTGCCCTTTCTGTAGAGGAGCTTCTGCTTGGCAGTACAGAACAATACCGCTTTCTCTGTGGGGGATCACTTCCTGTCCCGGGTCAGAGTGACTCAGAAAACTTCACTCAAACAATGGACTCTTTTGCCATCATGGGCTTCACCCAGGAGGAATCCACCTGTAAGAAAGAGGAGGGTTTCAAATAGATCTAGAACTGTGAAAACACCCTTAATATTTCAATAATATGTACTTGACCACTGGGACATCCTGGAAATGGCTAACTCTCTTGTGTTGTTAAGAAAAAAGTTAGAAATGCTGGAGTATCTCAAACAATATATCGACTCTTTTACTGTCTTTTCTAACCTTTGGTCCTTCCTGATCGCTCTCTCTCTTTTCAGCTATGTTAAAGGTGATCTCTGCAGTGATGCAATTTGGGAACATCACATTTAACAAAGAGAAGAACACAGATCAGGCCTCTATGCCGGATGACACAGCAGCTCAGAAACTCTGCCACCTGCTGGGCATCAGTGTGTTGGATTTCAGCCGAGCCATTCTCACTCCCCGCATCAAAGTGGGCCGCGAATATGTCCAGAAGGCCCAGACCAAGCAGCAGGTGTGTGTTTTAGTATGGGTGCATTGTAGGTCCATGTTCTACCTTGGCACGATATGAAAAAAACACCAAGTAATAACCTCTTCCATTAATCCTGTCAAAACGTTTTTGTCCTAACCAGATGTGATCGTAAACAGTGTCGCACATCAAAGCATTTTGACGGTTGCTTGGTCTCTATTTTTGATGTGTTGTTCTTGCTAGCCCCAGTTACAGGGAAATCTCATTGGTCCAACTTTTGGTTTCACATATCTGTATATTAAACTGTTTATTCAAAACTTTACATTGGCTTTAATGTTGTCACTTTGGTCAGCCATTTACCCTCAACTCTCAAAACTTGACAAATCATGACAGAAGCACTCTTTATTTTTGTGTGTTGTTTTTGGGGGACGTGTTCAGGCTGATTTTGCGATAGAGGCTTTGGCAAAGGCCACATATGAGCGTCTCTTCCATTGGCTGGTCCACCGGCTCAACAGAGCCCTGGACCGCAGACAGAGACAGGGAGCCTCATTCATTGGGATCCTGGACATCGCTGGATTTGAAATCTTCCAGGTAGGAGAGGTGACTTTTTAGTCTTAATGACTCATTATTCAGATCACAAATATTAATAGCTCTCTCTCTCTCTCTCTCTCTCTCTCTCTCTTTGTTGTAGCTGAACTCGTTTGAGCAGTTGTGTATTAATTACACTAACGAGAAGCTGCAGCAACTGTTCAATCACACCATGTTTGTTATGGAGCAAGAAGAGTACCAGCGTGAGGGCATTGAGTGGAGCTTCATCGACTTCGGTCTGGATCTTCAGCCCTGTATCGACCTTATTGAGAAACCGGTCAGTGTGTGTGTGTGTGTAGCTTTAGATCTTGATTCAAATCATGTAGAAGGGTTCTGTAGTATCTACATTGTGTTCCTGATTGGTTGGTTCCACAGACCAATCCTCCTGGCTTGCTTGCATTATTGGATGAGGAGTGTTGGTTTCCGAGGGCAACAGATCGCTCATTTGTGGACAAGCTGTCAGCTGAGCAGGGTTCACACCCGAAGTTCATGCGGCCACGACAGATCAAAGAAGGGGCTGACTTCTCCATCATACACTACGCTGGCAAGGTCAGAGATAAACTCATCTGTTTCACCTCCTTTTTCTGCCCTAGCCCTTTTTTGCACGTTTATATGTGCATGAGAGAAGCAGTTAGTCATGGCTTGCATTTAAACCTCAAAAAACCTTGAAAGCAAAAACAGGTTTTTGCAGGTAAGTGAACACATGAACGTGTGAACGAGCGTCTTTATTGAAAATGGGATGCAAAAACAATTTCATGCTGACGTTAAACCCAGCTGTCCAAACATCACACTGTAAAAGAACATTTTGTCAAATACCTAATAAATGTGCTTCACGTGTTAGGTAGAGCTACATGATGTATCGCATTTATCGAAATATCATATATATATATATATATATATATATATATATATATATATATATATATATATATATATATATACATATTGCATAACTGTGAATGAAAAGTGGACTGATGTCTTACAACTAAATTGAACAAAAAAAAGATCTGAATCCTTTAAAGTCCAGATACAAGTTGAAAAAATTTGCAAAAAAAAAAAAAAAAACGGCTTCTTTTCTACTGAAGACTGGAAGTACTGTTAAATTTGCTGCTACATTATCCAGTATACTAGTTAACAATAAAGTGTTTCTTAATAAGCAATACATTTATATTGAAATAATGTGTAGTTAGAGGTGTGTTTCTTTACATATTAAAGAGTACTCCCAATTAGTTCCACACAATAATGTAAAGATATTCTAAACTGATTATTGAAAAAAATAACACTAGTATCAGCTTGGGATCGGTATCGGCCGATACTGAGATTTCCGATATCAGAATCAGAAGAGAAAAAGTGGTATCGGTGCATCCCTAGTAACCTTTATGGTGATGCAGATTGCCAAGAATAGACTGGGCGCAAGTTTGTCACTTGGTGTGTGTGCGTGCAGTGTGCACAGGTGCAGATCCAGAGCACAAAATATTCCCCGTTCATTTTCTATATGTAATTTCAACATTAACAGATTGGGCGATTACAAGAGAGTTGACACATTTTAGTAAGTTGTCTATATGTCTAAACGCAATTTGTATAACAAAAGACAGTTATGACTGTGGTCTCTGGGATATACAGTAAGTCCATTTTACCTCCCAATAAACTTCAGTAAATTTGGGTGGTGGGGGTTCCAATGTTCTGCGTGCTTGGATCATCATAGGATTATTGCATCGCTTATCGAATATTGCATTATCCAACTACTTATCTCATATCACATTTTTCCTCACATTTTGTGCAGCCCTAGTAACTGGATTTATTCAAGTAAAAAATGTATGACATAAAATTAGAGCTTAGTTCCTGTAGCTCAATAGGAAGAGCATGGTGCTAGCAACGTTAAGATCATGGGTTTGATTCCCAGGGAACAAACAAACTGATACAATTTATACCTTGAATGCACTGTAAGTCCTTTTGGATAAAAATGTCTACCAAATGCATAAATGTCAAATGTAAATGTAAGTAGAAATAGATCCTCCTATCTCTTTCTCCATTAGGTTGATTATAAGGCAGATGAGTGGCTGGTGAAGAACATGGATCCTTTGAATGATAATATTGCATCTCTCCTTCATCAGTCATCTGATCCTTTCATCTCTGAGCTCTGGAGAGAGGGTAAGAAGCAGTGTTTGTGTGTGTGTGTGTGTGTGTGTGTGGTCATTCAGTGTTTGTGTGTGTTATTCGGGTTTTTGCTCTGGGAGGTGCTTATTTCATGCTATGCTATAATTATTTATCTTAATGTTAAGAAGTGGGACAACAAAAAAATTAATAAATAAAGAATACTTGATCTCATTGTAATCAGATTTAATATATGTTTTTGGTTTTAAATAGGTTTAATTAAGCAGGTCAATTAAATGTTAGAGAAATAAGGTGATATACGTATAAGCTATTATGTTCATATTTGTTATAAATAATTATTTAATATTAATAATTATTTCTAATTCTGTTAATAATATTCAGTGCTACTATGAACTAACAATTTGCTTTATGCTCTATCTATCTATCTATCTATCTATCTATCTATCTATCTATCTATCTATCTATCCATCTATCCATCTATCCATCTATCTATCTATCTATCTGTCTGTCTGTCTGTCTGTCTGTCTTGTCTTTGGATCTGTTCTGGTACCCTACCTGGGACCTCTCCTCTCGTCCTCTCCTCTCCTCTCAGATATTCAAACTCTTCCTCGTGTGTACTTCTTTGACTCCTATGCCACACTGCAAACCAATGGCACTGACAGCAGTAGGTTTTTCTACCCTTCCATCATGCACAAATTACACTCCTTTGCTTTTAACTTCTCCATCCATTTTTGTCATTCTCTCTGACTCACCTGAACTGTCAAAGTATAACAACTGTGTGTCCATTGAAAACTCACAGTTGCCCCTCATGCATGTCTTACAGTTCTTCTCTTTTTCTCTTTCATTGTGTCTGATGTGATGTGTGGGTTGTAGTTTTGTGCAGTAGTTTAGTAGTACATGTAGTTTGCCTTGTGCAGATCTGTATAGATCACATATTAGCTCTTTTAACAGTGGATGAAGTGATTGCTTGTTTGTAGTTTATACTTTCTAAAGTATCTTTCTTAGTGTGCTTGGATTTGTACTAATGTTATCACTGCATACTATAAGCTGAATTTGTTTCTGTTTGGATAGTGTAAAAAGGAAGAATACACATTCATACTAATACTGAGTCATAACATTTGCATTCAGCAAAATATAAATATGTATATTGATATTGACTTCTACCCAAACAGAAACAAATCCTGTAGAATCTCCCTTTTTAATGGTTGTTTTATGATTGTAACAGCTCTTATACTAGAGTACATGTAATAAAGATGTAATATAGATGTCATGACTATGTAATAACATCATTATTGGGTATAATCGTGTGTGTCCATCAGTGGAGAGGATTGTGGGTCTGGATCAGGTGTCGTCTGGTGAGGGCAGTGGCAAAGTGAATTTTGGGGCTGGACTAAAGACAAAAAAGGGCATGTTCCGAACAGTGGGGCAACTCTACAAAGAGTCCCTCGCTAAACTTATGGCCACCCTCCGCAACACCAACCCCAACTTTCTGCGCTGCATCATCCCCAACCATGAGAAACGGGTATGTAAGGAAGAAGTAAATGACAAATATTTTGAAACAGACATTACAGGGTTTTTGCTGTTCTTTGAATTTCTGTCTCTTTCTCACAGGCAGGGAAGTTGAGCCCTCATTTGGTTCTGGATCAGTTGAAGTGTAATGGAGTTCTAGAGGGGATCAGGATCTGCAGACAGGGCTTCCCGAACCGTATACCATTCCAGGAGTTCAGACAGAGGTGTGTGTGTGTGTGTGTGTGTGTGTGTAAATATCTATGTGAAAGTTGCATATGGCACAATACATTGCTTTCAGTGGTGCTTACAATAGTACATTTACACTACAGTACATGTAACTATAAATAACATAAGTGTGAGTTCTTTCACTGTCCCTTTGTCTTTAAAAAAAAGCTGAAGACACACTTCTTTCAAAAGCATTCGACTAACTAACTAGACTTTTTGCTCTTAAAAAACAAAAATAAAAAAATAACAATAAAAAATATTTTCTGCACATGAGTCGAATTACAAATAAGCATGTCTGAGAAACATTTTAAAAATATAGTTTAAAACACACATGCCAAGTTCTTAGAAATGCAATATTTGTATCCATGTTTCATATATTTTTCATCCATTTTTGAAAAATGTTTATACATTTTTATTTATTTTTTTACAAAATATATAGTGGTGTAACCATCAAGTAAAAAGTACAAAAAAAAAAAAAAAAATTCCTTTAACCTTAAATAAATGAAAAAATTAATTTAATTGTACAAATCTTTTACATCACCTAGCCAATTTTGACTGTAAGTCCCACAAAAATATGTTAAAATTACCTTTAATTCAGAAATGGTAAATATTTTCATCATAGAAGATGTGTATTTAAGTCATTTTATGAATGAACTGCCTTTTTGTGCAGTTTTGTATACAAAACTTTAAACTTCTGGACAAATAATAAAAAAAATGTCACGTCATTGACCCACTTACACTTCTACTCTAGTGTGTACTACTGTTGTACTTACAGAAGTTGGTATGTAGCACTACAATGTGTTCTCCCTTATATTAAATGAATCTGCTTATATTATTCTCATTTGTAAGTCTTTTTGGATAAAAGTTTCTGTTAAATGTATAAATCTCAATGTTCTGTCTTCTGTCTGTCTGTACATCTCAGGTATGAGATCTTGACTCCAAATGCCATTCCTCGAACCTTTATGGATGGGAAACAGGCATGTGAGCTCATGGTAAGTGCTGTTACGCAAACTAATTTAGCAGGTCAGCATTTGGTAATCTATTTTCAGATCTTTGATCGGTTGACTGTGAAATGTTTTCTGCTCTTTTCTGAGATCAATCTTCTAGCACAGGGTTACTCCATTTTGTAACGCTCAGGGGCCCCAAAGCTGGATTCCTATAGCCTCGAGGGCTGTGTTCTTATATAGGGCTATGCACTGTATATACAGTATTAGTAAAAAATTTATTTTTATAGTAAACATTAATTATAGTAAGAATTATTCATTTATTAATTTTAAGTAACTATTTTATACATTATATATAGTCTATAAACTAGGGGTTTAACAGTGCAGTGATTCAGCAATACAGAGAACTACCGTAAATACTTTTGAAGATGGACACCTCACAATTCATACACATTTCATAAGCTATTGATAAATATATTTTTGATGACGGAATTGTGTTGATTAGAGCTGTTCTAGAATAATAATGAAATTCTGTTCGGAGATCAGTGCCATGTATCTGAGCCTGAAATGGTGTTTGTAGAATATGTATTGTTACCCTACTGTGAATATGAATTGATGATTATATTTCATTGCCGTTCTCAGATCAGTGCTTTAGAGCTGGACAAGAATCTTTTCCAGGTGGGACAGAGTAAAGTGTTCTTCCGGGCTGGAGTTCTGGGTCACCTGGAAGAAGAACGAGACCTGAAGATCACTGACACCATCATCCGCTTCCAGAGCGCCTCACGTGGATACCTCGCCAGGAGGTACACGTCTGCATATGTGTAGTGTGGTAGGTCAGTGGTTAGGTATATGTTTGTGTGTATTAACTGGTGTGTGTTCTTTCAGGGCATTCCATAAGAAACAGCAGCAGCTCAGTGCTCTGCGTGTGATGCAGAGGAACTGTGCAGCATACCTAAAGCTCAGAAACTGGCGGTGGTGGAGACTCTTCACCAAGGTATCACAGCATAACACACTCATGAGACATGACAACACTTTTAGAATTTTTTAACTAAATAAAGTTATATGTAATAAAACTTGCTTTATCGTGGCTATTGGCCAATCAGCACCCAGGACCAGAACTAAAGTACAGTATACAGTATTATTTTTTTTCCCCTTGAATCTTAAATAATACCAAGCTATAGAAAGTCAGATTTTTTTTCATCAGATTGTTTATGTTTCCAGGAGTGTTGGTTATTCATGTTTTTGAGACATTACAGACATTACATCAGAAATTAGAATAATTAATTCTGATTCAAAGTAATGGCCAGCATTGTCCAATCACTGCCAACCATGTTAAACTTAAATTATACATTATAAATTCTGAATCTATGTACTGATTACCATTGTCCCATGTCTGCCAAACATGTTGAGTGCTCCAAACATCATCTGCAGCCTGAAACTGAACTTTTGGTCAGATTTTAGGAGTGAATGCACTGTGATCCCATGCTACCTATTTAGTGATTGACTTAACCTCCAGTGTGCTGTCTGTCTGCACTGGTCTCAGAACAGTTCAAAATGCACCATAATTTCATCCTTACTCCATATAAAGCCTCTGAAAGCAACATTTTTCAGCTTTTGGATGAACCCATTTATTCTCAATGTGAAAATGCACAGTAAATACAGGAATGCATTTACTAATGTTAATGAATTTAACCCTATTATACAGTGATAACAAAATAAAATATAACAACATTTATATTAAAGTGAAGAGAAATGACCCATAGATGTTATGTTGAAAGTTATTCAAAACAACTAACATGTTTTTTAAACTTTTGAGGGAATAATGTCTGAAAATCCACGTATGTGGACATCATGTTTATCAGCGCGCTGACGTGAGAAAAATGAATGATTTTTTTAAAGCAGCATACCAAATGAAACTTTACACCCTAACTGGTTTACAAGAGTCACTTTTGTTGGCTCTGCGCCCGTAAAAGCACATCAAGGAAATTGACGCCATGCTGTTGTGTCACGTGACTCGGTGCGTCAGAAATTGAACTCTTAAATGACAGTCATGAATTTTGTGAACAGTATTCAGTTTAAATTAATTTAAATTATGCGTTGCGTATAGTGAAGCCAAAATAAATACAATGTCCACGCATGTGGACGCGGGGTCGAACCAGGGTAATACTAAATTACCCATCACCTGGCAAGTACATACTTTTAGCGCATAGCAGAAGTATGCGAATTGGGATACAGCCACGTATTTGGTGTTCATTTATATTTTGACCTTTGACCTCTCCTCCAGGTGAAGCCGTTGCTGCAGGTGACCCGTCAGGATGAGGAAATTCAAGTTCGTGAAGCTAAGCTTCAGAAAGCCAGTGACCAGCTGAGCAAACTGGAGCTTGACTTTACTGAACTGAACCAAAAAAACCAACAGGTACGCTGGTCATTGATCTCTTTTATTTCCTTGTTTCCCTCACTTTTATTTTAGTATCAGTTTATTGAAACTAAGGCTGTCAATGACACACGCCTGGTGCTGAGTTGTCTAATCAGCAGGAGAGAGATAAGGAGGGGCCGGGATGCCAGTTCGAGAGAGAGAGATGCACGTGTTGTGTGTGTGCGTCTTTGTTTTGTTTGCTGCAAAGCACTTTTATGTCATGTTTGAGTTATGTTCTGGCGTTAAAGTTTACTTTGCTGTTCAGCCGGTTCCCTACTCCTCCTTGCCCATGCTGTGAAACTAGTTGCATTAATTTAGCAATTATTTTAATTCTGAAAAATAATGCAATAAAAAAAAGGCAGAGGCTATATGCACTAAGTGTAAATAGCAGCAAAAAGCATCTTCTTTGCACTGAGTGCAAATAGTCTTAGTTGCTATTTGCACCCCTAATTAAATACTAACATGTATTACTGCAGAATGTTTATTGAGTCCCACAGACACCCTACACCAACCTCTACCCCTAAACCTAACTCTAACCTTCTCTTACAAAAATGTACCATTGTTTTACTACAGTAACCATAGTATCACCATGGTATTTTGTGGTAAAATCATAGTAACCACAAAATTAAGTATAGTTTCTATATTAACACCACATTCTTGTAGTATAGCCATGGTTAACTGCATTAAAACAAATGGTTACTACAATATTACTATAGTAAAACCACGGTTAGTTTCACCTGGATCAAACCTTTCTCTTAACTCTCTGACCTTCACCGTGACCAAATCACTGTGAGGAAATCAATCTTTATATTCATTTTATTTATTATTATATGTAATATTAAAGTACAGTGGAAACAGGAAACAGGATGGGAAAAAGTGTGACAAAAGACAGAATTGAACCCGGGTCGTCTGCACTTTCACACCGTTGTTACATCCCACGCCATTGCAGTGATATTGGGGATGCAGAGTTTTCAATTTTTGTTAGATTGACAAACTTATTTGCAAAATGGATTACTGTGGACTGTAGACCAATAGTATGCTACTGTTCAATGATATGGAAATAAACAATATATTTATTTGTAAAGCCACTTTTTTATGTCTATTCAATGATTTACTCATCTGCCAAGGCAATGTAATGGCTTTAAATTGGCTTTATTTGGGGGATTTCATGAGAAAAAGCCCCCAAAATGAAGGCAATGAATATGGAATTATTAGCAAGTAATTTAATTAATTAATGCATCAGCTTGTCATGTAATTAATTTGATTACATTCTTTACTTGATTGACAGCCTTAAGGAAAAGCAAAGAAAAAACAGTTTGTTTGATTTGCTTATTCATCCGATGTCTTTCTCCGTGTCAGCTGATGGAGGAGAAGATGGTGCTGACCAACCAGCTGCAGGCGGAGGCCGAGTTATTTGCAGAAGCAGAAGAAATGAGAGCGCGGCTGGCCAATCGCAAACAAGAGCTTGAAGATGTGTTGGGAGAGCTCGAAAGCCGATTGGAGGAGGAAGAGGAGAGGACTGCTCAGCTGACCAATGAGAAGAAGAAGATCCAACAACATGTCAAGGTTAGGAGGATGCTGGTTTCAATCAGTGTGGAGTGTCTCATGTCCAGTATGAATGTTTTCTGTCAACATCTCTGTGATTTCTTCTCTTAGGATCTGGAAGTGCAGCTCGAGGAGGAGGAGGGGACACGCCAGCGTCTCCAGCTTGAGAAGGTCACTCTGGAAAGTAAAGTGAAGAGTCTGGAGTCCGAGAACATGACTCTGGGAGAGCAGAGAGAAAGATTAAGCAAGGTAGTTAGAGAGAAGAGGGTTGTATACTATAAACCATTACAGTACACTCAGCTAACCAGATTACAGTGTTATAGTGGTTTATGAATCGCTCTCCTTCACTTTCTCAGGAGAAGAAACAGTTGGAAGAGAGATTGAATGAAATGACAGATCAACTCACAGAGGAAGAAGAGAAAGTGAAGAGTCTCAATAAGCTAAAAAACAAACAGGAAGCTGTCATTGCTGATATGGAAGGTAACTGCTCTTGAATTATTGATAGAGCTATAATGACGTTTTATTAGGAATACAAGGAACAGTTCACCTAAAAATTGTCGTTTACTCACCCTCATGTTGTTCCATACCCAAATGACTTTCTTTCTTTTGTGGAGCACAAAAGGTGATATATATATACATATATATATATACAGGTGCATCTCAATAAATTAGAATGTCGTGGAAAAGTTCATTTATTTCAGTAATTCAACTCAAATTGTGAAACTCGTGTATTAAATAAATTCAATGCACACAGACTGAAGTAGTTTAAGTCTTTGGTTCTTTTAATTGTGATGATTTTGGCTCACATTTAACAAAAACCCACCAATTCACTATCTCAAAAAATTAGAATATGGTGACATGCCAATCAGCTAATCAACTCAAAACACCTGCAAAGGTTTCCTGAGCCTTCAAAATGGTCTCTCAGTTTGGTTCACTAGGCTACACAATCATGGGGAAGACTGCTGATCTGACAGTTGTCCAGAAGACAATCATTGACACCCTTCACAAGGAGGGTAAGCCACAAACATTCATTGCCAAAGAAGCTGGCTGTTCACAGAGTGCTGTATCCAAGCATGTTAACAGAAAGTTGAGTGGAAGGAAAAAGTGTGGAAGAAAAAGATGCACAACCAACCGAGAGAACCGCAGCCTTATGAGGATTGTCAAGCAAAATCGATTCAAGAATTTGGGTGAACTTCACAAGGAATGGACTGAGGCTGGGGTCAAGGCATCAAGAGCCACCACACACAGACATGTCAAGGAATTTGGCTACAGTTGTCGTATTCCTCTTGTTAAGCCACTCCTGAACCACAGACAACGTCAGAGGCGTCTTACCTGGGCTAAGGAGAAGAAAAACTGGACTGTTGCCCAGTGGTCCAAAGTCCTCTTTCAGATGAGAGCAAGTTTTGTATTTCATTTGAAAACCAAGGTCCTAGAGTCTGGAGGAAGGGTGGAGAAGCTCATAGCCCAAGTTGCTTGAAGTCCAGTGTTAAGTTTCCACAGTCTGTGATGATCTGGGGTGCAATGTCATCTGCTGGTGTTGGTCCATTGTGTTTTTTGAAAACCAAAGTCACTGCACCCGTTTACCAAGAAATTTTGGAGCACTTCATGCTTCCTTCTGCTGACCAGCTTTTTAAAGATGCTGATTTCATTTTCCAGCAGGATTTGGCACCTGCCCACACTGCCAAAAGCACCAAAAGTTGGTTAAATGACCATGGTGTTGGTGTGCTTGACTGGCCAGCAAACTCACCAGACCTGAACCCCATAGAGAATCTATGGGGTATTGTCAAGAGGAAAATGAGAAACAAGAGACCAAAAAATGCAGATGAGCTGAAGGCCACTGTCAAAGAAACCTGGGCTTCCATACCACCTCAGCAGTGCGACAAACTGATCACCTCCATGCCATGCCGAATTGAGGCAGTAATTAAAGCAAAAGGAGCCCCTACCAAGTATTGAGTACATATACAGTAAATGAACATACTTTCCAGAAGGCCAACAATTCACTAAAAATGTTTTTTTTTTATTGGTCTTATGATGTATTCTAATTTTTTGAGATAGTGAATTGGTGGGTTTTTGTTATTTGTGAGCCAAAATCATCACAATTAAAAGAACCAAAGACTTAAACTACTTCAGTCTGTGTGCACTGAATTTATTTAATACATGAGTTTCACAATTTGAGTTGAATTACTGAAATAAATGAACTTTTCCACGACATTCTAATTTATTGAGATGCACCTGTATATATATATATATATATATATATATATATATATATATTGGCCACTCTTTTCCATATAATAAAAGTGTCATAAATGTAGTCCACACAACTTGTGCACCATATTCCAAATCCTTGTTTGAGTACCAGACCAAAATTGAAGTCGTTAGTGATAGTTCACCCAAAAATGAAAATTCTCTCTTCATTTACTCACCCTCATGCCATCGCAGATGTGTAAGGCTTTCTTTCTTCTGCAGAAAACAAACAAAGATTTTTAGAAGAATATTTCAGCTCTGTAGGACTATACAATGCAAGTGAATGGTGGCCAGAACTTTGAAGTTCCAAAAAGCATATAAAAGCTGCATAAAAGTAATCCATCTGACTCCAGTTGTTAAATCCATGTCTTCAGAAGCCATATGATAGATATGGTCTTCAGAAGCCATATGATAGATATGGATGAGAAACAGATTTATATTAAAGTCCTTTTTTGCTATAAATTCTCCTCCCTGCCCAGTAGGTAGCGATATGCATGAAGAATACATATCGCTAAAATCAAAAGAAGAAACATATGAAAGTGGAGATTTTTTGGAAAAATATGACTTAAATATTAATCTGTTTCTCACCCACACCTTTCATATTGCTTCTGAAAATGGATTTAACCACTGGAGTGAACTGTCACGCATTATCGTCCCCTTTCTGCCTTGTGTTTCGTGTACGTTCTTCGTGTGAGCGCCCGGGTCCGGTTGTTAGTGACCGCCATGCACGAGTTACCGCCATGTACTCTCCGGTGATGTCATGGTCCCGTAACCTTGTCAGGTTGGGTTTTTGTCTGACGAAGACCATAGCATTATCGTTCCCTGTTTGTTTTGTTCCAAGTGTGTCAATGTTTTTGCTATCATGGGAACCCTGATTGTTTCCATGGGAACGCTGATCATGCCAACTTTCAGCTGCGAGCGGCACCTGCCCCTTGTTTGTTCATGCCTACATTAATCCCCTTGTGTGTCATGTCCAGCAGTGGATTGTTAAATGTAGTTAGATGTTGAATGTTTAATGTTGCTCAGTGTTGACTGAGTTTTTGAGATTGTTGTTTGGTGTGAAGTAACTAACCTCACACTCTCTGCCTAGTTGGTCCTGTCTCGTGTATCTGTTGGTTGCCCGCATGTCAGGTGTTTGTTTGCCTTCCAGTTTGCTGCGTGTAAGCTGGGTTTCAAAGGAGGATACCTTGTCTTTGCCCACGTGTCGGGAGCTAGATCGCCCTACCCTGCTGGGCATCGTTCTGCACCTCACTAAGCTTCAACTGAGGATTCCACGAATCTATTCCTGACTTCCACAATGCACACACTCATTCTACTATCACACTCTTCACGGATTGCCCCGGGCAGGGCCACAGCGCGCGCACCTCTTTGTCATCTCTCCCCGCTGCTGCAGCCGGTGCTGGGACCTTCGACATTCCACAGCCCAGTGACAGCTCTTATTTGTTGTTAATAAATCCTTAAAATGTTTCCTCTGCTCTTGGGTCTGTTTGTTCTTACTATCACTTGTTACATGAATATGGATTACGATTATTTTCATGCTGCCTTTTATATGCTTTTTGGACCTTCAAAGTTCTGGCCACCATTCACTTGCATTGTACCTTAATGATAATTGTATGGTGCATTTTGAAGCTTAACAGATCCAGTCCCAATCGCAATACAGGTTTGGAATGATTCTGTTTCTCTCTCACACTTTTATGAGAAAAACTCAAACAGGTAATAATGTCATACATTGCATTTTCCTCCATTAGATCGTCTCAAAAGGGAAGAGCAGGGTCGTCTGGAGCAGGAGAAGTGGAAGAGACGGATAGAGAGTGAAGCAGTAGATGCACAAGAGCAGCTGTCTGACCTCAGCTTACTTGTCACAGAGCTAAGAGGAAGCCTGAGCCAGAAAGAAAAAGAGATCACCGCACTACAGACACGGTACACACACACACAAACACAAGTCAAAACTATTGTCAAGATGGGGCAGTCACTTTACTGAGACATTACATTCAGAATGACTCTCTCATTGTTTCTCTCCTAGCCTGGAAGAAGAGAGTGCCCACCGTACAGAAGCTCAGAGGGCTCTGCGAGAGGCAATGTCTCAGGTGTCTGAGCTCAAGGAGGAGGTGGAGAATGAACGAGGGATGAGGGAAAGAGCTGAGAAACAGAGGAGAGATCTGGGAGAGGAGTTAGAAGCTCTGAGGACTGAACTCGAAGATACACTGGACACCACAGCTGCTCAGCAAGAACTCAGGTGTGTGTGTGTGTGTGTGTGTGTGTGTGTGTGTGTGTGTGTGTAATGTTTAGAAGAACATCTTATTTCACTCATGGCCCAAAAAGTAATTTGATTCTGGTAAATGATGATTATTTTTTTCTGGAAAATCCTAAAAAAAAATATGACCGTAGTTTTAAAACTAAGGAGAAGGGCAATGAAGATCACAATTTCAGAAAATGAGTGTAAGCATCATTTTTCTTATTTATAAAAAAAACAAACAAATTCAGGACCAAAACCTGAATATTTCTATTGAAACATACTGTATATGCAACTTTAAATTTGGAAAATGAGAGGAAAGTGGGGCTGTGCATCTGCAATGATTTCTTTATTCAGTTCCATATGGCCTCGATTGGACACTGATCCTGATTCTGACAACAGTTTCATTCTGTATCTGATTCTGATTCTAATTCGATATCAATTCAGTTAGGAATAGTTCAGATAAAATGCCAAATTTTCATAGATATATAGTCTGAAACAATGTGAACATTTCCATTATTCATTAATTTGTTAAAAAACATGATTTTATGTAGCATATAATGGCATAGTAGATTTTGAATCACTCAAGTGATGATCGCAGCTAACTAGAATATCTCTATTCTAACCCAGAAAGAACGTTAACCACAGGCATTTTGGACAGCTTTAACCAGTTTAAATGTGTGTGTGTTTGTGTGTGTTTGTGTGTGGGTGGGTTTAGGTGGTTTACTAAGACTTTTTTTTAGGTTACAAACTGATAATTACAAGGGTATTATGCTATAAATGTGGTTAATGAGGACATTTCTAGTGTCCCCAAAATTCAGATTGCTTAAAAAAACATACTAAACGATGTTTTATTGAAAATGTAAAAATGCAGAAAGTTTTTTGTGAGGCTTAGGTTTAGGGGTAGGGTTAGGGGATAGAATCTATAGTTTGTACAGTATAAAAATCATTATGTCTATGGAGAGTCCTCATAATGATAGCTGCACCAACATGTGTGTGTGCGTGTGTGTGTGTGTGTGTGTGCGTGTGTGTGTGAAGGTCTCGCCGTGAGTCTGAGTTAGGAGAGCTTCAGAGGAGTTTAGAGGTGGAGACGCGTCGTCATGAAGCCCAGCTTTCAGAAATGCGCATCAAACACACCGCTGCTGTTGACTCTCTACAGGAGCAGCTGGACAATGCCAAGAGAGTGAGTCTCTGTGTGTGTGTGTGTGTGTGTGTGTGTATGTGTGTTAAATACATGTGTATTTGTAAGTTATTGTTGTACGGCAGAAAAATAGCTACTTTTAATCTGTGTGTATTTGTGTGTCCACAGTCCCGTCAGTCTCTGGAGAAGGCGAAGGCCATGCTGGAGGAGGAGCGCTTGAACCTGAACACTGAGCTGAAGACGCTACAGGGAGGGAAGATGGAGAGCGAGAGGGGCAGGAAGAGAGCAGAGGGACAGTTACAGGAACTCAATGCACGGCTCTCACAGGCTGAGAGAGAAAGAGAGGAGAGAGAGGAACGACTCAGTAAACTACAGGTAGAAACAGGGATGAAAAAAGAGAGAGGAATTGGGCTTAATTGATATATGGCTTTATTTTGAAGAGCATTCTAGGAAAAATGTTCTTTCACCATAAAATGTAATTTAAATGATTAAATATTTAAATAATATCACAAATTTCTTTAGATGACATTTCAAATATTGATTATTAACATTATCAATTCTGGAAACACCTCATATGTTATATTTATAATAGCTTGTATCTGATTAATTCATACTGAAAAATGAAATTTATTATTAGAAACTAAACAGTTATATGAATGTTCCTCCTTAAATTTAAATTCTGCGGTCCTGTTTTCTATATCAAATTCAAGAATTTAAAAGACACTCTCAATTCAATTCTGAATGATGCAATTATTTCTCTCTCTCTCTCTCTCTCTCTCTCTCTCTCTCTCTTTCTCTCTGTCTCTCAGTCAGAGCTTGAGTCTTTGTCCAGTTCTCTCTCCTCGTCTGACTCAAAATCTCTTCGTTTAAATAAGGAGGTCAGCAGTCTGGAGAGTCAGTTACATGATGTGCAGGTAACTGTGTGTGTGTGTGGGGGGGGGATGGGGGGCAGGTTTAAGTGGTTTGAGGACTTTTTTTTAGGTTACAAAGTGGTAATTACAAGGGTATTATGCTATAAATGTGGTTTATGAGGACATTTCTAGTGTACCCATAATTCAAATCGCTTAAAAAACATAATAAACGATGTTTTATTGAAAATGTAAAAATGCAGAAAGTTTTTTGTGAGGGTTAGGTTTAGGGGTAGTGTTAGGGGATAAAAATCATTATGTCTATGGAGAGTCCTCATAAGGTAGCTGCACCAACATGTGTGTGTAAGTATTTTTAATCTAATAGCTTCCGCTACAAAACAATAGTCTCATGGGGCTAAACTTAAGAGCTATTGAAGAAACCATTTTGACATAGTCCAGCATGCTTGGACAGATATACAGCAATGAAATCCTCCAGAGATTCACCACTACCACCAATTGCTGTTTTGTTTTACAGCGGATCATTGAGATGTGAATGAGATGGCTTCTTTATATTAGGATGCTTAATTTGTGTTTGTTTGTATGTGCGTGTTACAGGAGCTCCTGCAGGAAGAGACGCGGCAGAAGTTGGCGTTGGGCTCACGTGTTCGCGCTCTAGAGGAGGAGAAAGTTGGACTGGTGGATAGACTCGAGGAGGAGGAGGAGAAGACCAGAGAGCTCACACGTCAGATTCAGAACCAGACGCAACAGGTATTTTTTTATTTAGAATTTAAAATTAAAAATTTTGTAAGAACCATTTACTAAGGGAAAAATAACTTTTTGTTGTGTTTTGTCTGTGCTTGTGTCTGTGCAGCTGGCTGATTTTAAAAAGCAAACAGAGGAAGTGAACACAGCAGTGGAGGCCGGGGAGGAGACCAGGAGGAAGATGCAGAGAGAGCTGGAGAATGCAGTACAGAGAGAGAGAGTCAAAGAAGAAGAGAAAGAACGCATTGAGAGACAGAAAGAACGACTGAGAGAAGAGATAGAAGACATGACCATCGCTCTGCAGAGAGAGAGACAGAACTGTACAGCTCTGGAGAAGAGACAGAAAAAATTTGATCAGGTGAGGAACAGACAGGAGGAGGAACTGATGGATGGATAGATGGATGGTTGGAAGAGTGAAGAGTCAAATTATTGAAACTTTTGTCTTTGATCTTTGACCTTCAGAGTTTGGCAGAGGAGAAGGCAGTGAGTGCTCGGCTGTTGGAGGAACGGGACCGTGCAGAAGCAGAGAGTCGAGAGAAAGAGACACGCTTCTTGTCTCTCTCTAGATCACTGCAGGAAGCCACAGAGCAGAGAGATGAGCTGGAGAGAAGTAATAAGCTACTCCGCCTCGAGATGGAACAGCTTGTCAACGCCCAAGATGACGTGGGAAAAAATGTACAGCTTTTTTTGTACCAATGAGCTTATAAAGGGTTTATTAATATGTAGTAGCATGTGTTTTGTGTTTATTACTATGTCATAACATTTGTATTGTGTTTATTAATATGTAACAACACGAGTACCATGCACAAATGTGGTGGTTATTATATATTTAAAAACAAATCAATTTTCTTTGTCTTTTTAACTTTCTATTTCATTCTCTGTCTCACCTCCTCAGGTTCTAGAGCTGGAGCGTTCTCGACGGGCTTTGGAAACAGAAGCCCAGTCTCTGAGAGAACAGACCCAGGACCTGGAGGATGAGCTGACAGAGACGGAGAATGCTCGTCTGAGACTGGAGGTTACGCTTCAAGCCCTCAGAGCTCAGTTTGAGAGAGAGATGAGCACCAAGGAGGAGAAAGGAGAAGAAAAAAGGAGAGCCCTCAACAAACAGGTACCTGTCTTTAGAAGAACAGAGAAAAAATAAAAAGATTCTATCATGCTTTCTCTTTTATTTTGTTCTTTCCATGATTTTATTCAGTGTCTTCTATCTGTTGGGTCTTATGCAGGTGCGAGAGCTGGAAGTAATGCTTGAAGAAGAAAGGACTCAGAGAGCTCAAGCTCTAACGGTCAAGAAACAGCTGGAGTCAGAGCTGTTGGAGGCAGCGTCTCAGGTGGAAGCAGCCAGTCGGGGCAGAGAGGAGGCAATCAGGCAGATGAAACGTCTTCAGGTTCGTCAGTTGAATTAATTGCAGGATAAACTACACTACATTTGTAGAATGCATGTTTCTGAGAGTTATAACAAGTCGCTTGTCAGGAGTGATGCTTTAAAAATTTTATGTAGCTATTCAGTGAGGATGTTTGTGGAACCGCTATTACTTCTGTGTTCTCCAGGTTCAATTGAAGGAGCTTCTTCGTGAGCTGGATGAGACCAAACTGTCTAAAGAAGAGATTGTCGCTCAATCAAAGGACACAGAGAAGCGCCTGCAGACTCTGGAGGCAGAAGTAGTACAGCTAACAGAGGTGAGTTATCCTGTGTGTGTGTGTTACTCAGAAGGTGTTTTAACTGTGTGACTTGCTCTTTAACTCTTTTTCACCCCTTTTCTCAGGAACTGGCTGTTTCTGAGAGGCAACGGAGGCAAGCTCAGCAGGAGAGAGACGAAATGGCGGATGAAATCGTCAGCAGCACAAGTGGAAAGTCAGTATTTGTGTGTCTGTGTTGAGGATCAGTGTTTCTATTGAGCTACTCTGTGTTAGGGAGCGAAGGGATTTGTCTTTATGTATATACACTTAAAAGAAGACTTGAAACAGCATTCACAACATATTTAACATCCGAAATGTAATGTATTTTTAGAGTGAAACATAAATTCTATAGGAAATTATGGAGGGTGGAAAATCCATCAGGATATAATTTGCTGGAAACATGGATTAGGGATTGGAGATATATTGAGTATTCATGCTATATTTGCAATGACTTTGCTTAAAGTGCTTTTTATTTTGAAATCAAATTTCCTAAAGATCGTATCATTACACTAGTTTCAAGACTCCTCCTTGTCTCGTGAGGTGTGAGTATTAGAACAGGGACTAAAAATGGTTCAAGGAACGAAAACGAAAACCAAAAACGAACAAAATTTTTAGCAGAATGTAACCGAAAACCAGAACAAAATGATTTTCAATTGTTCCGGAATGAAAATGTTATTTTTAAATGCTGGTAACCGGTTATAACCGGTTAACTTTGTTCAGATAATTTTATCATGAAACTAAAGGTCAAAGGGTTTATCACAGTAAATTTGTGAAATTACAACACTTCATGTTGCCCAAAATAAATGAAACATGTGCTTTGATCCTGAAGGAAACTGCTGCATCACACATTTATTTACTTAATTGGCCGTTGTGGATGTCACATTCTCTGAATGAAGACCTTTTTAACAACTATATATAATTATTACATATACATGGTACAAGGAAACATTATTAGAGCTAAAAAGTACATTTCTCAGTTGTTCTTGAATTATTTATAATTCAGTTGTCTTCACTGAATTATTGTTAGATATGATGCATCAGAAGCAGATCTATAAATAAAATTATACTTAACTGTTAATTAACTGCTTGTTATGATTTCTGTGCAGATTAACCACACCAGAAAAAAGTAATTGCTTATTTTCGCTTATTTTGGTGAGGCAAGTGGCTTATTTTAGCCTTGTTTTTCCAGACCATGTTGCTTGTTTCTCTTGTGAGATCTGGCAACACCGCAACTGGTATGTCACCCACCCCTTAGTGCAGAGTACTGTCATTTTTAAAAGAACATTATTAACCGTTCTTTTATTTTGTTCTAACCAGAAACCTTTTGGAAAGGACTTATGAACTGGAACGAAAAAATACTGTTTTTGCACAGAATGATGTTTTAATAGCATCTTTGATTTAAACTTCAGTAGAAAAAATGGCAGTAGAGTTGGCAAGTTTGATTCATTTCCGTGAATCAGTTCAAACTGTCTGTTTCAATGAATTTATTCAAAACTCTGATTCAAAAATTTGTCAGAGAAGTGCCCATGTGGCATTTTTCATGTATCAAATTATTTTAGTAAAAATATAAATGTAGGTAAATATTGCTGTACATTACTGTGGGTTGCTTTATTGGTGCATATAAATAAAAAAATATTAAATATAAAAATATATTTTATTTTATTTATTATATTTAATATAAATAATAAAAACTTTTAGCCATTTCAGAGCAAATATATAAGTATCAAGATACACTGGCAGCCAAAAGTTTGGAATAATGTACAGATTTAGCTGTTTCGGAAGGAAATTGGTACTTTTATTCACCAAAATGGCATTCAACTGATCACAAAGTATAGTCAGGACATTACTGATGTAAAAAACAGCACCATCACTATTTGAAAAAAGTCATTTTTGATCAAATCTAGACAGGCCCCATTTCCAGCAGCCATCACTCCAACACCTTGTCCTTGAGTAATCATGCTAAATTGCTAATTTGGTTCTAGAAAATCACTTGCCATTATAACAAACAGTGCTGAAAGCTTTTTGGTTCGTTAAATGAAACTTAACATTGTCTTTGTGTTTGTTTTTGAGTTGCCACAGTATGCAATAGACTAGCATGTCTTAAGGTCAATATTAGGTCAAAAATGGCAAAAAAGAAACAGCTTTCTCTAGAAACTCATCAGTCAATCATTGTTTTGAGGAATGAAGGCTATACAGTGCTTGAGATTGCCAAAAAACTGAAGATTTCATACAAAGATGTACACTACAGTCTTCAAAGACACAGGACAACTGGCTCTAACAAGGACAGAAAGAGATGTGGAAGGCCAGATGTACAACTAAACAAGAGGATAAGTACATCAGAGTCTCTAGTTTGAGAAATAGACACCTCACATGTCCTCAGCTGACAGCTTCATTGAATTCTACCCGCTCAACACCAGTTTCATGTACAACAGTAAAGAGAAGACTCAGGGGTGCAGGCCTAATGGGAAGAATTGCAAAGAAAAAGCCACTTTTGAAACAGAAAAACAAAAAGAAAAGGTTAGAGTGGGCAAAGAAACACAGACATTGAACAACAGATAATTGGTAAAGAGTGTTATGGATCTTAACCCCATTGAGCTTTTGTGGAATCAGCTAGACTGTAAGGTGTGTGAGAAGTGCCCAACAAGACAGCCACATCTATGGCAAGTGCTACAGGAAGCGTGTGGTGAAATGTCACCTGAGTATCTGACAAACTGACAGCTGGAATACCAAGGATCTGCAAAGCTTTCATTGCTGCACATGGAGAATTTTTTGATGAGAACTCTTTGAAGTAGTTTAATTTTTCACGTTATTAATGTCCTGACTATACATTGTGATCAGCTGAATGCCACTTTGGTGAATAAAAGTACCAATTTATTTCCATAAGAGCAAAATCTGTACATTATTCCAAATTGTGGCTGCCAATGTATATATGTAGAATATAATTAAAAGGCTAAAAAAAAACTTTGGAGGCGGAGAACGATTACATTGTAATGAAAAATTATGAAATCAAAATTTGTGCACTGATTTACGTTGTCATTTAGCAAAACGCTTTTATCCAAAGTGGCTTACAAATGAGGAGCATAGCAAGCAATTAGTCGTGCAAAGGTCAACAATATCTGCAGTATCACACTGCCACTGATGACATTTAGACTTTAGAAGAGAGTTAGAGTCAGTTTTTATTTCATGTTGTTGACTTTACCATGTTTCCCCTGCAGATCTGCTCTGTTTGAGGAAAAACGGCGTCTGGAGGCCAGAATCACTCAACTGGAGGAAGAATTAGAGGAGGAACAGAGTAATGCTGAACTACTGGCTGAGAGACAGAGGAAGAGCACCTTACAGGTAATACATAACACCACACACACGCAAACACACACACACACACACACACACACACACAAATAAAAGAGATATACCAATAGAGCACCTTGTCTCTCTCTCTGTTAGGTTGAGACACTTACAGTCCAGTTGTCCGGAGAGAGAACGCTGGCACAGAAGAGTGAGAGCGCACGCGAGATCCTCGATAGGCAGAATAAAGAGCTGAAGACTCGTCTCAGTGAGCTGGAGGGCTCTGTGAAGGGCAAAAATCGTCTCAGCATCGCTGCCCTGGAGGCCAAGATAGAATCTATGGAGGAACAACTGGAGCAAGAGAGACAGTGAGGAAACAGGGAGAGTGGGGGGTGCTTAGAAAAACAACAGAGGTGAAATGGATGGATGACATGTAAGGGATAATGTAAAGTCAACTGGTCATTATCAGTAGGGGTTTGTTTTGCGTTAATAATCAGCTGACTGTACATTATCCCTCTTTTATACACAGCTACTAACCAAATAAATAAATAGGCATGAAATATTGATTTGAGTTTAAATTATTTTATTTTGTGAGAAGAATGAGACTGCGGAGTAAGATGAGACATGAAGCTAGTAAATCTTTGTATCAAAATAAGTTGTCTGGGTCAAGGATCAATTGCAATTGTGCAGACATTATACAAGAATGTTTGACTACAGAAAGAGTCAAGTATTCTAGAGAGCTGTACTAAGACTGGATTTTAAGGCTCTACTTTCACTGTAAGGATCCACAAACCATCTGATTGTTTTTTTGTGTCTTTAAGTTGAGTCTGATCTCACACTCTTCCCTCTGTCCCTCTGCAGAGAGCACACCATGGCTAATAAGCTGGTGAGGAAAACAGAGAAGAAACTGAAAGAGGTTCTGATTCAGGTGGATGATGAAAGGAGACATGCAGATCAGTACCGAGAGCAGGTACTCCTCCACATCCTTCATCCCTCAACATCTCCAATGCTTCTCCTTCGATAGAGCTTAACAGTTATTATCCTAGGTTTTGGAACTATATTTTCCATTTATTCTCTGCAAAAGTATTTCAGTAAAGCATTTATACTCATGTAGTTTCTCAATAAAGAGTTTAAAAGTTTGAAACAAATCAACCAGGGCTGCGTTTCCCAAAAGCATCATAGTCTAAGTAGACCGCAGAAACCATTGGCGCCAATGGTCTCTACGATCAGCTTAAACTTGCAATGTTTTTGGGAAATGCAGCCCAGCTCGGAGATGAATCACATTACAACATTTTGATTTGAAGTCATAATGTTGATTACCACAAATTTATTTTGACTCATCCCTCTTTTAAAAAAAAAAAAAAAAAAAAGCACAATTCTGTGTTCCAGTGAGGCACTTACAATGGAAGTTGTAATGTTTCGAAGAGAAACACAAGAGCAGGATCTAGGTGCAGCTAAGAAGTTTAATAAAGAAACAAAGTGTGGTATAAATTAACAGAAAACTCAGGAACAAACAAACATTCACAATTGGAACTCGGTATAACTGAACTGGAGAGAAACACATAACAACTGACAATGACTGAGTAGAAATCAGGGCATTATATACACAGGGGTTAATGAGTGAACAATAGGGAACAGCTGGCAGTGATGAGGGTAGGGAATTATGGGAAGTGTAGTCTGGGGGAAACAGATGACAGGGGCAAAACAACAGTGAATCATGACATAACACCCCCCCCCCCCCCCCCCCCGACCTTAAGACATGCCAGTCTATTGCATACTGTGGCAACTCAAAAACAAACACAAAGACAATGTTAAGTTTCATTTAACAAACTCAATAGCTTTCAACTGTGTTTGATATAATGGCAAGTGATTTTCTAGAACCAAATTAGCAATTTAGCATGATTACTCAAGAATAAGGTGTTGGAGTGATGGCTGCTGGAAATGGGGTCTGTCTAGATTTGATCAAAAATGACTTTTTTCAAATAGTGATGGTGCTGTTTTTTACATCAGTAATGTCCTGATTATACTTTGTGATCAGTTGAATGACACTTTGGTGAAATTTAAGTTTCTTCTGAAACAGCAAAATCTGTACATTATTCCAAACTTTTGGCCGCCAGTGTATTATTTAAAAAGAAAAAAAAAAAACACTGGCTTCTTAGTGATATTTGAAAATAATCCATTGTGATTGGATGGCCATGAGTGGGAGCCCATTTCCATGGTAATAGCGACTTGAGGATTTCGGGTACTGTAGTACTTCAACAGAATTTCACCAATTAACCACAACTTTTACATTTCTTCTCTCTGTCTGTAGGTGAATAAGTCTATGGGCCGACTCCATCAGCTGAAGAGACAATTAGAAGAGGTGGAGGAGGAGAACTCCCGCTCCAACGCTCAGCGCAGGAAACTACAGCGAGAACTGGAAGAAATGAGTGACAGTATGCAAATCATGAACCGTGAGCTCAACACTCTACGTTCACAACTCAGGTAAATACATAGAGAAAGAGCGTGAGCTGGTTATGACTGTATTTTATGCAGTTTGCCATGCTGTATATAGGATTCACAGTGAGTTAGAGCCACGCTTTCATATATGTGCTGTTATCTCATTGCTCGTACATAAATACATTTGCATGTGAACATCATTTCTTGTTGTATTGTAAATGCATGTTTCATTCACCCATTGACTCAATGTGTCTGTTTTGTATGTGCATCCATGTTTGTTTGTTTGTTTGTCTCCTACACCCATTCAGCGTGACAGAACGGCAGAAGTCAGAACAGTAGGTGTTTTGTGTGATATAAAGTGCTCAGATGGTGTGTTGTATGGTCTTCTCTGAGCAATTCTTGTCCTGTCTTGATTCTGGTGGTGTTTAGAGGTGCCCTCTAAGATTAGAGACTGTTTCTTTGTTCTTTGCAGCTGATTCATGTAATCTAGATTGGATTTTGATCATCTCATGTTTATAAACAGTGTTATGAATAACAGTTTGTCTCTTCCTCCAATCACATATTTTTCTCCTTCAGTTTCCTATTTCTTGCAGTTCATAAATATATACAGTGGGGTCCAAAAGTCTTGAGACCACTAGTGAAAATGCTATTATATATTTATAATTGAATCAATGTTTTCATTATAACTTATTCTAGCAAAATAACAATTTGAGTAAAAAAAAAAAAAAAAGAATTATATGTTTCCCTTTTGCTTTAATAACAGCATGCACTGGAGCTGGTATGGATCCATGTTATCCAGCATAATAAGTGACCTAGAATTTATGCAGAATCTTTATTTTACATCATTACTTTTCAATGTTTTACATTTTTCTTTTTTTCTTTTCAGGTAAAAAGTAAATAATAATTATTATTTTTTTTTTTTAAATGTGGTCTTAGACTTTGGGATCCCACTGGGGGTATGTATATTTTATACAGTATATCTTGTCTAAGAATTGCATATCAATATATATTCTCTCCCTGTCACATTCTTAGGCGAGCTCCACTCCCTATTTCCTTGCGTGCTGCCCGCAGGGCTCTGGTGGATGATCTCTCTCAGGAGAACTCTGATTCGGAGGATCCAAGAGCTTCTCCCACCTCGTCCAGCGGCCTGATGGGGACCCCTACACCCTCAGACAACGCCCTGGGCCGCCCACCCCCCTACAGCCTTACAGACACTAAATAAGAAGGGGAGAGTGTGAAAGATGGCCAAATTTAATCTCATAGCTTTGCAATTGTACACACAATGCTGCAGAGCATCCGTGCAGTCACAGACAACAACAGAACTTGAAACTAGTTAATGAAACTAGTTAATGAAACTAATTAGTGATTTATCAATGTTTAATGAACAAATGAATAAGCATTCAAGATGGAGAAAATCAGATTCAGTACTCTTTCTACTTAAACCAACCAAGCAATGAGTAAACACTGTTTTTTTTTTTGTTTGTTTTTTTAATGGGGCAGAATAAAACTACATTTCCCAGCACTCTTTAAGAAATAGAAGTACTGTGTATTGGCCTAGCCTCATATCAGTGCAGTATATTGTATATCAAGCTTGTTGTGGCACAATTGTAATGGCCACATCAAGCTGTCTATCAATCAATAATAAGCCATTTGTTTAAGGGAAATTTGCATGTTAATGGTAATCAAATGGAAAAGGTCATCAGGTATTGCACAGATGATCCATATCAAAAGTTTCATGATTGGGCTAAAATTAATCAGCTGTGCCAGCACAAGCCATTGAACCTTCAAAGCTCTGAGAAACTTTCTCTCTCTCACTCCTAAAATCATGTTTTAAGAAATTGAGAATTGAACAGGTACAAGATTATCTCTTTGTTATTTTAAAATATCTGTGTTTTAAATTTTTAAAAGTTATAGCACTACTTCTGATTAATAGAACGTTGCTTTTTATCAAACATGATTTGGCAGAGATGATGCTAATGTACACCAAGCTTTGATTGTATAAAACATAAGTGAGAAAGAGAGAAATGATTTTCTATTAGATATTAGATAATATGCTACAAATTTGAGCTATCCATGCTAGCTTTTACATTTTGGCCATAAACTGATATCAGAGGTCATAACAAAAGAATGGAGATATAGAAACTAAAATATAAATATAAGGTAAAACACACAATAGTAAACCAACGATTCCTGGATTTATTGCAGAAAGTAAAGAGAAACTGCCAACGCTGACATATTTCACTTACATGTAGACTTAGCAGTAACGATTCTTAGATATTTTCAATTGACCTGCTCTAATCTCGTTAAAACATTAGTATTATTCAGTTCAACTCCCTATTAAAGGTGCACTCAGTTTTTTTTTAAGATGTCGAAGTGGCTTACATTGGCTTACACTGACACCTAGTGGCACCTAGTTCATTCAAACACAGTAGTTTTCAGTTACTAATGCTATTGTAAAAATTCATTATGTACAGTAAGCCAGGATTCATTTAATCTATGAATGAAATTGTCCAATAACAGGGCACTTACTGAGATTAAGCGAGTATTATTCAGATGGTCATGTGATTCTAACATGGCTGCCCCCATGATGCGCCCCTGCCCCATGTAGAATAAAAGAGCTTTTATAAGATTACTGATATGACTGACCTCTTCATCTCACATGAGTGGTCATGATTTTATACATATGTTTCAAAATGACTGTTCATTTCTTTAGAAGTAAAACTTTTTAAATGAGGAAAAAAGTACTGAGTGAACTTTTAAGTTCAGGGTATTCTTACATTCTTAGATAATGTGCTTTGATTGTTACCTAGATAGCTCTAAAGGGAAGGCTTTTGTTGGTAGTGATATAGGCAGTTAGGATTTCTAAATTTATGTCTTAACACATCGGCTCCAGTTTCAGACTACTGACTTCTATCAAATCAGAAAATTCCAGTATGCAGTCTATTTTGTTTTGTATTCTTTTTTTTTGTCTTTTTTTTTTTGTCTGCACACAGATATGTTATGGTTGTTGTATAGTATTCCGATGAAAACAGGACTAAGTTCAAGGAAAACAAAGGGTAAGGATGGGTTTATACCTTAATAGGGTAGTTTTAGTCAAGAACACTGGACAGAAAACTAAACATTTTCACCAAAAGCTGCATATACTGAAAATCAGAGACAGTTTTGAGACAATGGAAACACAAGTATAGAGTAAGACATCTGTATTTAGATTACAGAGAGTTTCTTTGTCATGGTGTGAATGGCGTAAACATTCTTATTACACTTATTACATTACAGGGGTTGAAGGCGGCTAGTTACTTTACTCCTTAATTAACTCAACTGTATCAATGTAACATTGTTTTCTGCCAAATGAAATTGTGTTCTTCTTTTTTCTTTTCTTTTTTTTTTTCTTTTTTTTTTTTTTGAAAGTGGTAAATATTTATGGAACAGAGCTTTTATGTTGAATACAGTCTGGGGCATATGGATGACTAAAGGGACATTATTTTAGTTGTATGCATGTCAACAGTGCATGTAGTTTAGACTGGTGAAAAGGGAGGACATACCTGTAAAAAATTCCAATGGAGTCCATTGAAAACCAATAGCCCATTTCCAACATACAGTCCCGGTACTTCCCCCTTGAACTTTCTAGATGATAACTATTAAGAGGAACGGGAGACTTTTCCCTCTCTTGCATTCGCACACAAAAAGGAACCCCTGTCATTATAGTACATCTGACAATGTTTGCACACGCTATTCAATAGCAACAACAGCACTGATTGTGGATGCCAGGAGCGGAGCTACACTTTTGTTAGGGCTGTATTACACAACCTGTGTCTTAAGGTAACAGTTTTTTCACTGGGCGCGTGAGCCGTGCGTGCGGTGCTGCATCCCTGAAGCCCATGGTGAGAGGAGAGGAAAGGGCACCCGGCATATTTTAATCATGCAGCACATGCTTAACTCAGTGGAATACATGTTGAAAATGCAATATAAAGCTATTTATCAACACAATCTTTTACAATAAATGCTTTTATGACTCAACATAAAATACTGTACTGAAATACTCACCCATTAACTGAAAGAAATAGGTGTTGATGCAAGTTAACCATACAGTAACAGGAACGCAACACTTTCCTAATGTAAATTAGATTTCATGATGGTAAAGTTTAAAATATATTTCAATTACCCACTCTAAAACATCTTATAATTTATGTCCGTTATCCCAGGAAAAACAGTCACACAGTACAGATGTGATGAAAACTCAAACCGCGTCTCCCGTTGAAGTCATGCAGCAGCTTTGCTCACCCCTCGTATACTCATACTATGTAAAACAGGTGATACTCTTTGGGTACTTTGTTGGTTTATGTTATTTCTGTTAATGGAATTGTAAAAATAGTGAAATCCTCTGAGTAGCAGGCTAGCAGCTTCAAGTTTGTTTACACATGGCAGCTGCCGACACTTTGAGTTTCTCATTGCTTTGTGCGTCATACGTGTTTGACCAATCACAGGTTGCAACACCTCCCACAGTACCTCTTCTCCAAAAAGTACCCCAAAGTAGGAGCTAAAAAAGTCTCTAAATAACTAAGAGGAACTATAGTTCCTCATGTGTAAAACCAATGAAAAGTAGCAGTTCTGAGTAAAAGTACCTAAAATGGACTTTAGTTCCTACAGTGAGTAGGGCCTAATGAAATAACTAGGAGATTTGAAATCTGATAAATATATTGCAAATTTAGGTCTCCCTAAAGACTTCCTTCTCATTGATCATGTTTTCATATGGAGAATAATGTAATGCATTTTAGATGGCATTTGAACAGAATGGTTTTAAAAATCAGTAGTTGTTGAATGGCTAAAACAAGGCTCGATGTTTCAGCAGTTGTTACAGGAGAGTAATGGTCTGGCTTAAAAACATACAACATATATTCGGAAATCTTTTCTTTAAAATTCTTGTCCATGTCAAGTGAAAGTTTTCCTTCGCTGTATGTTTGTCTCTAATATTTAATTTAATATATATTGTATGGTGATAATCATTTTGATATATTGCTCTGACTTACAGGCTAGTCTTTAACGTGATTGCATTTCCTTATATATTAAACAGTGTTAAACTGTGAATAATAATTGTGTCACCATTCTAGAATCAGAACAAATTTCAGGCCTGCTTTGCCAGCCACTGATCTTCAAAATGTATTAGGAAATAATGGATTTGTTGACATCTTGTTTAGCCACAAACACATTATGAAAAATCTTTTTTGTGCTGATTCTCTGTGAAATAACAAGGTTCACTGGTTCACTGATGTATTGAAAGGTTTATTACATGATTATTACACCTTTTTTTACATAAATCGGTAAGCAGGGTTTATTATCACTTGATCAGATTCCACTGTACGTATGTAGATAGCACTTTGATACTTGAATTGTTTGACTTGCCCCAATAATCTTTGGTTTTAAATTTGGTGTGTTTTTATTTACCATTCTCTTAAATTAAGACATTGTTATACAATTGTAAAATGTTGACTGAAAGGGAAGAAATGATGCTGTTAAAGACAAACAGATTAGAAATAATTGCACACAGAAGCCAAAAGACTCTCCTGAGCCTTGTAAAACAGATTTTTGATTCTACTTATTTGTCCATGTTAGAACATTTTCAGCCTATAATTTTTCTGATTTCTCTGACTCTTTGCCTTTAAAGTGACTCAATATTGCTGCTAATTCTTTTCTCTTTTCTTTTTTCTTTCTTTTTTTTTTTTTGTCACTGCCAAATGTACAAAGACATTTAATTGTAATTGATTTGTACATTTAATAGATGCATTTGCAGAACTGTTCAAACCATCAACAAAGAATCCATTTGGAGGGCATTCATATTCAAAAACCACTCATATTTCTCAGAATTCTAAATTCCATTTTAATGAATGAGCCTTGTTATACTCAGCCTGTGCTTTATAATACAGCTTTGACAAGTATAACAGGAGCATGTATGGAAAGGAATCAAAACCCCAGAGATACTTGTATGTATTTAATGTATTTCTGAAGACGATTGTTTGCTTTTTGCATCTGTTGAACTTGAATTTTTAACCATGTTGTTTATTTGATCTTTTGGTTTACTTTGCTATAATGATAAAATGAGACTGGGGTGAATTTTAATATACAGTACCATTGGTTTTGAAGTCAGTCTGGTTTATTTTTAATCGCTTAAAATGCAAAGGCCTACACACGATCAAATTCAACACAGTGAATGCTCAAATTCTGATATAGATGTTACAAAACTTTACTCTTAAAATTTTTTCCATCTCAGACTCTCCATTTAACTTGAATTAAATATTAATTAAAATAAATATTTCACAACACATACAAGAACATTTCACAGAAATTATTTAAAAAAAACAATTACACCATGGTCTTTCAGAAAGCATAAGAATAAAAACAAAACAAATATAACAACATTTATTAATGCAGTTATCAACTACAGAGCTGTCCATTTATCAGCAGAGAGGGGCATAGGAATGATCTGGGGGGGGGGGGGTTTGTTTATCTCATCAGCCACTCTTCACAGTATGACAGTTAAATTAAATAAATAATTATGTAATTATTGTAATTATTATTTCTCAAAAAGTTTTAGTTGTTTCTAAAAGTGAGGGGGACACGTCCCCCTCAGTTATAATGGTTGCTACACCCCTGTCAGCAGCCTACTTTAAATATGGGTTAGTCATGCTATTTACCTCTTCCTCTGCCACAATATTACTGAACAACCAATCATCGTCTATTGGTGGAGTTGGAATTGGAGTGGGGTGGACCTCATGAAGTGTAGCAGGGAAAGATCTAGCCACACCCTCAAAGTTGTGACTCCTCTGATTCCCACTAAATATAGAGTAAGAACAAGACTCTCCTTTATGAAAGCAAAAGCCTTCATAGCAAGAGCAATGCATTATTGGGCACTGGAGACCTGATTCAGTCATGTTGTGATTCGCAACTTGTACAATATTTTTGTCAGTATTTCTGATATCTGTTTCTTGCAACATAAGATACCGATCTGTTTCTTGAATTTGCGAATAGTTTTTGTATGTGTCAAATAGAATCCTTTTTGATTGAGAGTCCAACTGATTCTCAAGCTCTGGGAATATGTGGTGGTCAAGGGTATGGCTTGAAACAATACAATCCGAGACAGTTTGGTTGCTCACAGACGAACCTGTAGCTGAATAACAAGCCTCCTTCCCATTTGTCATCAAGCTTGGTTCAAGCTGACTAAAGTGTTCTTCTAGTATGTTATTGTGGCTCGTAGAATAGTTTATTTGTTTGTGATGGAAACTACGCCCAAGTGGCTCTTGATTGAAGAGAACATTAGCACTAAATTCTTGACCTTTTCGACTAAAATTGGACATTGAGTTTCCTAGCAATGAAACAATTAGTGAGCCATTCTCAAACTCTCTAGTGCTTGTCCCACCATCAGAACTTGTCAGGTTGTCCATGTCATATCCTGATTCAATAGAGCTTGGAAATGTGTTGCAATTCTGTACGCAGCTCTGAGCCTCTTCACCTTGAACATGGATCTTCAGATCTTCTTGATTTTCAAAGCAATCTAATAGGTCAAAGCTGTCCACCATATCCATTTGCAGACCTTCTGCGTCTTGTGTTTGGGCGCTGTGGTCAGCATCTATGAGCAACTGAACCTCGAAATCACACAAATCCATAGACAATAGTGAAATCACTGGAGAAGGGGGTGACAGGTCTGGATCTTCAACCTCTGCCTGGTGAAGCTTCATGTCAGAGTATTTGGTGTTGCATGGTTTTGAATTTGTTCTCATTCTTTCAATGCTTCCAAACCAGGTGGACATGCTGTCCTCTAAGAAATTGCTGGTCATTTGTGTCAAGCTCTGTAAATCAGTGGATGCTGGTTGCCTTTCAAAGCTGAAGTCAGTGTTAATCTTCGGTGAGCCTCCGGGGTTGTGTTCCAATTGATTCCTGTTTTTCAAAGACTTGTGGTCTTTTTCAGTTCTCAGATTTGAGTCTCTACTATTTAGTAGCTTGCACTGTAGGAAACTTTTATCAGTCACTTGGGTCTCCATAAGACTTTCCAATGTCCAGAGGTCACACACATTCACTTGCTCTTCAAGACGTGCTCCAGTTTTGTCAGCATTTATAGAAGTGTCAATAACTGCAGAAAGATAGATCAATCATCAGTACACTGGTATTCTCAATTTAGGCTCCAATACAAATGTGACCAAGACCTTAGTGGTTGAAACTTTGTCTAATCTATTAAATTGTATGGGAGCATATGTAGCAGTGTGCCGGTCTCTTTTACACTATTAACGGTTACCTTTTTTAATTGTGCACCTGTCCTTAATTGTTTTTGATGTGCGCAAACTACCTCCATTTTTATTCTCAATTTAGGACCAGAATATTAAAACACTGCAAAAATAATAGAATGTAATGAAAATAAAAAATAAAATAGAATAAATTATTTTTTAAACAGCATGTCACGTTTTCCATTACAAGTATCCAAACATCCTTTAAACAAGATAAATTAACTTTTTTATTACAAAATTGGTAACACTTTACAATAAGGTTCCATTTGTTAATATTAGTTAACAACATTAGTTAACGTAAACTAACAATGAACAATACTTATTACACATTTATTAATCTTAGTTAATGTTAATCTCAACATATAGTAAAACATTTTAAGAACATAAGTTGTATTTGTTAACATTAGTTAATGCACAATTAAGTAACATGAACTAACAATGATAGTTCTTGTATTAACTAACATTAACAAAGATTAGTAAATGCTGTAAAAATATATTGCTCATTGTTGTTAGTTCATGATACCTAATGCATTAACTAATGTTAATGAATGGAACCTTATTGTAAAGTGCTACCCGAAATTGCATATAAAATTAAGACTTGTTTTCAGAGGACAGGCCAAAATTTTTATTTTCTTGTTTTAAGCATAAATCCAACAAACTTTGGTGAGGTTTATAAAAGAAAAACAAAATTGCCAATGAGATATGATTTGTAAACTCAAGTCATATTTTCTTGTGCAGTTTTGTTTATTAAGTAAATTTATATTGTTGTCAGGATGCTTAGTATTTTTATTTTATAACACTTAAATCCACTTTTGGAAATATCAATTTTATGTAATTAGTTTTTTACCGTTTTTCTTTTTATTTTTTCTTTTTTATTTTTTTACCTTTTTTCGAAGCATTTGGTGATTTGTCTACGACTTCTGTTGCAATTTCAGATGCTTCTTCTGGCAGATGATTTTGGGTTTTCTCTGTTGAAAATAAAGCAGAGGCGAGCTGATGGTTGGCTGCCTCTATTTCAGCAAATTTCCTGTGTGGAGGCAGAGGTATGTGAATTATTATTAATTCAAAACAATAATTACAAATCTTCATAGCTTTTCCCTTAACTGTACATGATTTGACAATGGGATATATCTAAAAACCTACCTCTGTATCATGTTGTGCAGAAACCTGCGATGATTGACTTGACGTTTTGATGGCTTATTTTTGTGTGGTCTTTGCAAAGTCATCATCATATGACCGGCTGCTGAGGTTACAAAGGTAAAAAGATCATGGCCCCATGGCACTCCATGCTCAAACTCTGGTTCAAAGGTCACAATACTGGATGGACGCATAGCTAAGGGGATAAGATAAGATAAGACCAAGCAAAAAATATGTGTTTTTGTATAAAAACAAAAAACAAAACAAAACAAAAAAAATCTAATATCACACCAGAAACAGTACAGTACAATACAGCCATCAACATGACATAAAAAAAAAAAAAAACAGTATATGCAGGACACTTATATAAAGATTTAGGTCTCTACTAACCTAATATGGTCACCACATTACATCTTTCTACATGAAAACAGTAGTACTCTCCACTTACCTTCTGCCACTCATAAAGAGTTCACTTCAAAAAGATACACCGAAAGAAGCAGAGGGCTGTGCACAGGTGTCCCGTCATACACAAGGATATACATGCACCCTCACTACCTGAAAGACAGAATGAATGAGTCAGGTGAGGGTGGCGTTGATTCAATGATGATGCCACAGGAAGACCGATTCTTTGTCCTCTTTGATAAAGGACAGCACCATGAAAGAGGACAGAGAAGGGCAGTCCTCAGAGCAAGAAAGAAAAGCAATTACCAAAAAGTCAACTGGTTCTGGCCGTGTGGTCTCCTTGAGCATAGTCAAAAACAGCACTTGTTAAGTGTAGCAAACAGGCGCACCAGTTAAGTGCTAAACGGGCCTTTAATTGATCTCTTTAATCTCTGATCCTCATTAACACATTCTCCTGTCTGAGAGATCTGCTGGTTGCCACAGACAAATTGCTTTTACATTTCAGCCGTCAGACAAAGTGTTGTTTTCACATATGGGGGCGTTCAACATAATAGAACATGGTCCAGAAAGAAAAGTCATAATGTGATTCAGAGCAAGAAGCATATATAACTATAAATTTAAATGGTTAATGACTTTAATATAAAATATATATATATATATATATGTAGGCTAGTTGATGCATAACATGTCCATTAACATTTATTTTTCAAATCAACACCAAGATTTTAGTTTATTGTTTGTGTTCTAGTAAGAAAAGTGTGTATTTAAGGTGCTGTGACTGTACCATTTCTCTTAAGTTTCCACCGTTTAATCACCCTTTTGTCTTCACTAGTTCATTTTAATGGTCCTGCATGGTCCAATATTCCATGCAGTATCTCAGATAATATGGTAAAAACAACAGCATGCATAATATTAATACACAATATAAAAGAATTAGTAAAATGCTGTTTACAATTGAGTATAGCATATGTGTGGATATGTGTGGGTGTATGTATAAATATATAGGGAGACCGGGGCTAGCTTTCACACTTTTTACTCTGTGCATATTTCTCAGGGCAGGCTTTTTAGTAGCACTTTATTTTACAGTATGTGTCATTTCATGGTACATATATGGTGAATATGTTGCACTTACAGACAAATGTGTGGTGGTAAGATGTACTTACCTGAAGTGTTCGTAAATGGTAACTTAAATGAAACATTACTGTACTTACCAATGGTGCATGGTAAATATGTTGTACCTACAGACAGTTGTGGCGTAACAATACATACTTATCTAAAGTGTACATACATGGTAACTAAAATGAAACTTTAGAGTACATTTCAGTGCTACACACATGGTAAATATGTAGTACTTACAGACAAGTGTGGGGTAACAACAAGCACTTATTTATAGTGTACATACATGTTAACAGTACTGGGTGGAAGACAAAAAAACGCAATCGGTAACATAGATTACATTTTTGAGGTAATCTAATCCGATGACTTTTGGATTACTTTCAGATTACTTCCAACCTAATTCTTTTTTATTTTGTCACATGCATTTGAGTAGGATAATCATTTTAACATTAATGTACAAAGAGGAAGAAAATGTATCTCATTCTTTATTACTAACAAAATGAGCCTCACAAAAAGAGCTCCATTTTTAAAAGGTGCATTCAACATTACATGAATGAAATTAACATTAAATCTAAAAGCAATGACTGTGCATGGCCAAAGTTTATAATTCAAAACACTGAGATGTCAAGTTCATTTTAAAGGTGGTGTGTAATTTTAATCAATACACTTTTTGCCAATTACGTGAATATCTCTTCACAGTCCGCTAGCTGTCTGTTCTGTGTGTGCGCTAAGAAAAAATGTGGTGTTTGTACACAGCCCTGGCTCTGTAAATGGGAAAATAAACAAAGTGGATCGGACCGATCCACGCAACACTGTTGCAATCACACAGCATTGGCAATGTGCATGAATTTGGGGGACGCAGCTTCTGAAGGAGCACTGAAGGGAGGGGTGTGTTTGTTTGGCTGTTGAATTCAAATATCAACAGTCTTTCTCAGGAATCGCATGCTCCACCTTTAAGTGCATAAAACAATAACAGCATTACGAACATTAATGACCATAAACTCAACTTAAAATGATCATAAATTGTACAAAAATGAATGACCATGAAATCAACAGCAATGAAGTTGCCAAGGTCAAAGCTTTCATCTAAAAACACTGAAACACTTTTAATCCTTAGTGCTTACTGATTGTCCATCACGTATTCCAAAGCTGAGGTGCAAGATACAGTACATATTATATTTTGAACAGCAAGAATAATCTAAAAGAGCAGAATATTTTAAAACAGTAGAGTTCCACTGAGTCACACAAGGAACAATTGTGTCAAGTTTTATGTCAAGATTCTGGCAGTGGACTCATACACTAGAGAGATGGGCTTTGTTCCATATTACTGCATATTTTGCAGTTGAACTATTGTGTACCCTGCAGGCAGGACCCTTAGGGATGGCATCCACTAGATCCTTTGAAGCAATTAATTTCAATGTGTGAGCTGCACACCCCTGGAGAGGTATTAAGAAATAATATTTGTTTTTAATTGAAACAACAATGACATCGCTGGGTCACAGCTAACAGCTCAAAACTCTGACACACTTACTTTAACCCTTACTACTTAGTAATAGTCACCACATATTCCTTAGCTGAGGTGAATTTCTTACTGTTGTAATGTAAAAGGTCACATGCTCAAAATATTCATTTGTGAGACTATTGCGCTTCGGATAAAAATATGATGATATTGATATGAAAATGATCAATAAATTATTAATTACTGCCGTTACCTTGTTCATATGTAATCATGTAATCTATAAAAAAGTAACTGTAGTTCGATTACAAGTATTTTAAAGTGCAATTTAATCCCATTGCAAGTACTTGATTTTTGTAATCTGATTACGTAATACAGATTATATGTAATCCGTTACTACCCAACACTGCATGTTAACTAATGTGAAACATTACGGTACTTACCAATACTTAAAAAATTATAGATATATTAGTAAGTACATGTCCTCATGGTACATGCTTTGGAAGTTGGATGGATCTTACATAGAACCTAATATGAAACACAGCAGTAACTATACAGTACTTCATATGGTTAGTACTTTGTAATTTTAAGCAAGGCCTTCTTCACATGACAACTGGTAAAGTCAAGTGCAAATATGGGTCTGGTAGCTACTGCATATATCCAAAATGAGAACTGTCAACACACACAGAATTATTAGGTATGTCATCAAAAATCCCTTCATGAATTTTCAGAAATTACAAGGATGTAAGGAGGGTTATGTCATGGTACATACCAATCAGAAAAGAGAATCAGTGTTCAGTTAAAGATCAGTGGCGGATTTAGGCATGGGCGACATGGGCAGTTGCCCAGGGCAGCATCTTGTGGGGGGCGGCACGAGGCACCCACACAGACCCCCATCCCCCCGGTCAACAACTTTGGGGGCATGTTGAAGCAGGTTTCGCCCAAGGCGCCATACAATTGGATGTGTGTGTAAGTTCAAGTGTGTGGTAGCAAATACAACTCTGTGTTCTTCTCTTGAGTATAATATCTGTGAGTCTCATACTTCATGTTTAGGGCAATATTTCAATAATAGAGGTTACATGTATACCTTTCAGAAATACACATTTCTTATGTTTGCATTTCATTTGATTTTCTTGTGATTGATTTCAACAAAAAGCTGTATTTCACTTGGAACTTGAATATTTTGGAGTACAGCAGAATAATCTTGTATACCCTTTATTAGCCAAACACTTTTCTTTCTTTTCTCTAACTTATACATTACCTCATATATTCTCTGGTTCTAACCATGTATTCTTTTCTCAAGTTCATGCATTGACTGATAAATGCTATCATAAACACTCATTCTTGCTCCATGGAACTTTGTACCACAGAACAAATGGCTTTGATTGGTCTATGTTTGACCAATCAGCCTTGTTTATTTTTTCAAGAATCAATCAGAAACCAAAGGAAGTGAACCTTGTGATTTGTCAGCCAACTACAGATCAGTGAAAATATATAGCCTATAATGTATATTATATATACACTTTAATTGACATTTGTCAACATCAAGCCGTACAAATGTGCATAACTCAGTTTAATAAAATTGAATTTATTTGCTTTCTCATCCCAGTCCAGCAGTCATCATGAGCAGAGTCTGGGCTATGTTCAAATCCCATCCATACATCTGCAATATAGTGGGATACACAACGCTGTTTGCCACAGCAGACCTCATTCAGCAAAGCATTATGGGAACAGCACTGGACAAAGGGACTGTGCACAAGCTAGGTGAGGTGGGAGGGGATACGTCTAAGACCTCTAATGAAGGATTTACTGAGGCAGGAGAAGCAGAGACAGATATTCTGACACTGTATAATATAGACATAAGTGACTCAGAAGGCAATAAAAAGGATTTTGAAGAAAAGGAAACATTGGCTCCAGTACAACGTGTTTCACGGCTTCACGGCATTGACTGGGCCCAGACTGCTCGGGTGGCACTGGTTGGGTTCTGTTTCCATGCCAACTTCAATTACCATTGGCCACGGGGTTTGGAAAGGATATTTCCAGGTGGAGGGACCAAGAGAGTATCACTTAAAGTGTTTCTGGACCAATTAATTGCAGCCCCCACAACAATAAGTGCTTTCTACATTGGTGAGAATCAGGATTGCAGCAGGATTTGTCAGCATGCCATTAACATATTTTTAGAATATGCACACAGAGTTGAATAACTAATGAATGTATATAATTTAAGAAAAGATAAAAAAGTGAAACATATGAATGATTGGCAAAAACTTTTAACAAAGCATTTATCAAAAAGGGCTGAGCACATTAGAGGGTGCAGAAGATCCCTTTGAAGACTGGAGGAATAAATTCTGGACTTCTTATAAGGTAAGAACAACAGCTATTGGTGTAATTTAGCATGTATATTAAAGGTCTGAAATTATTTTTGATGCATAATTAATTAAGTCTTTGTTTCAATCTCTGTTAGACTGGAGTGGTGTACTGGTCAACTATGCAGGTAGGGCCATATTATTCCATTCATCTGTCTATCCATCCATCTATTAGGCCTACCTGTTTCTAAGATGTTTTCTAATTTTATCCCCATTTTTTATTCTTTACCTCTCAGGCTGTGAATTTCTCTCTGGTCCCACCTGTGGCTCGTACGGTCTATGTTGGAGGAGTCGCTCTTGCATGGACTGTCTTCCTGTGTCATTTCAGGCAGCAGAGGAGTAACTCTCTGAGTTAGGCTTTATACAACTGCCTGCCATATATGTTAATCAAAACATGGACTTGCTAACTTCTTAACATGCAAAAGGACAAATGGATATGCATGTACAAATATTACACATATGCAGAACTGGCTGATATTTCAAACTACTCTAAGAGATTTGAACTAATCTTTTTCTTTATCTTCATTCATTTGGAGAAAGTAAAGTACAAATAAATCCATCTTTTAGATGGTTTCAAAAATGCACATTTTCACATTCACTCAATAAACATACATTTGTCCCTGAACTCGGGTTTTATGCATTATCTATTAAATCTAAGCATTTTACAATCACCTTTGCTGCCCTTAAAGGATTCTCATTCAAAATTCTCATTTACTTCTCATTTCATGCCATCCCAGATGTGTTTGACTTTTTCTTTTGCTGAACACAAACAAAGATTTTTAGAAGAATATTTCAGCACTGTAAGTGTATGGTGGCAAGAAAATTAGCATAAAAGTAATCCATAAGACCCCAGTGGTTTAATCCATATCTTCTGAGGCAATATGATAGGTGTAGGTAAGAAACAGATCAATACTTAAGTCCTTTTTTAATATAAATAATAGGGTTCAAAACAGTGTTACTATGAATGCAAAAAGACACTCTATTAGCATAACATAAATATATATAAATAAATAAAAATTTCCAACATTCTTTTGAATGTGCATGTACTAAAATAAAATATTTGATGCCATGAGTGTACCTTCATTTACTATTACTATTATTTTGAATGGTCATGGAAAATGAAGCAATGTAATAACAATTTTACCTGGTCGCAAAAAGTAGTCCGTTAATTTACCTGATGAACTTTCACCTTTTAATGTGTGCTTCTAAATCACTTGCACCTTTATTAGCAACTGAGACATAAGTGCCAGCTTTACATGTCATACATTCTGTTCCCACGGATCTCGACCTGGACGAAAGCATGGGAATTTCTGTGCAAATCTTCTGTAAATTTGCACTTTCGTTTGGGAATTGTTTCCACTCAGCTGTCATTTGCTGCTACTGTCAAGCAACTGTTTGATGGCGAACACAACAGTGCTTTGTGCGTTCGCGGAGAGATTTGACAGGCAGGAATTTGGCCAATAGTTGCTGCAAGCCTCTTATAATCGACCAACTGGTGTGCAAGAAGGTGGGACTTACAAAGAGGGGTTAAAGGTGTCAAATTTAGTAATCCCGGCCGGACACTTTCTTAAGGTCCGAAAAAGAGGACATGTCTGGGAAAAAGAGGACATATGGTCACCCTAGAAGATATGGATTAAACCACTGGAGTCATGTGGATTACTTTTGTGCTACTTTTATGTGATTTGTGGACCTTCAAAGTTCTCCCCACCACACACTTGCATTGTATGGACCTACAGAGCTGAAATATATTTCCAAAAATCTTTGTTTGTGTTCAGCAGAAGAAAGAAAATCAGACGCATCTGGGAAGGCGTGAGGGTGAGTAAATGATGAGAGATTAATTTTTAGGTGAACTATCCCTTTAAGCTTTCCTGCAAATGTAATCACATTTTCCTATATCAAAAAGTCACACTTAACTAATATAGCAAATATAATATCACAATGATTATACCTATTCAAAAAACAAATTTTAAGGTCTTTCAAAAATTTACTCCGTAATGAAACTCTTTTATAGGTTATTGCATTTACTTGGTGTGAAACATGTTCATAATTTAGGCTACTTGCTTGAATCAAAAATCCGGTTAGGATGACAGTCAATAAAAAGAAGTGTTTAAGTGTGTTTTAAAATCTCTGCATGACAAACTCAGTAGGCCTACTCTTGCTGTAACTATAGTTATCTTGTAGCAGCATCTAACACGTCACTAGAAGCACACTACAGTGTACACTACAACGTGAGTGTTTTTGAGCGACGGGAAATCCAAACCCTCGTAAGACCAACTAATCAGCTCGCATCTTTACAGTCACATGACTCAAAGCGTCCCGTAATCTCGCTATACGTCCTCTCGCGAGCTTTCCATTTCCCTTTTCACTCTGAGTTCAAGATGGTAGGTGGTTTGAGTTTTTATCGAATGTATCAGTGGCAAAATCTACCTCCATCCTCAATTGTATCTGCTGTAATTCTGCCGCGGATAATATTTAGAAACATTAAATAGCGTTACGAGTGGATAAATGTGTGTATTGTGGTGGGTTTTTTGTGTATTTGATAAGTAGATGCAAGCGAACGCACATCGGACGAAACTTCCATTTGTGTGTCATGTGTGAAAAAGCCGGAGGAATGGCTGAATGGCCTCATGTAGTCTTTTTCTTAGTTTTTGAACATCACAATATAGATACAAAAGTAGGGTGCCATTTAATGTAGTCGTCTGGGCAGAAGTACGAGTATTACACAGACTAGTGTCGGCCAAGCCAGCTGCATTAGTTCTAGCTGTATTGAGCCATATGAGCTACAATCAGAGATTAGAAATAAAAATGGTTTTAAATAATATACTTTCCATTCACGTTGTGTATTTTAGCCATTGCTGCTCAAATATTTGTAAACGTGGCCAAGAGTGTGTGTAGCCCATTAATGTTTTCTCTTTGCTAATGCAATGTATGGAGTAAGTGCTAATAATGACACTTGATTCTTTCACTGGTTTGTAGTTATACTTTAGTAGGGGTGTGTTGATTTATTATCTTCTGTGTGTGTGATCTTACCAGGGAGTTGACATCAGACACAACAAGGACCGCAAGGTTCACAGGAAGGAGCCCAAAAGTCAGGATATTTACCTGAGGCTCCTGGTCAAGGTAAGAATCATAATGATTAGTTTCACTAAACACTTCTAAACTTTTGTGGCAGACTGCATCTAGTGTTGTCTATCCATCCCTTAACCTTCATTGTATAATATTAATGCAATGTTTTTGTGTGTGTGGATGTAGTTGTTCAGATTTCTGGCTCGTCGTTCTGATGCTCCCTTCAACAAGGTCATTCTGAGGAGACTCTTTATGAGCAAGACTAACCGCCCCCCTCTGGCCCTGTCCCGTCTGGTGAGTCTGCACCCCAACATTGTTTTTGCATAGGCCTACATCTCTTGCTGATATTGGACCGGTTTGCTTTCCTCTTTTTCTTTATATGTTAAGTAGGGCTGTGAATTTAATAAATTAATTGGATTAAAAATATATATATATATTAAAAACGTATCTAATCATGCGGCTGACCCGTATGTAAATTCTGTAATAAGGGATTCACACAGCACGGGTTCTGGTCATATGTGATTATTAAACTGCAAATGGCTGTGATTAAAGATGGATAAACATTTGCAGTGTCTGAAACTGCGTACTGCCACAGTATTTACTGTATTTGATGGATGCACTTCTCAGATGCTAAAACAGTGCGTTTTTTAGGTATGCATATGGGTAGTAGATAAACATGGTCTGTGTTCGCTTCAGAATAAACCGGTAATGCGCTGTTGTGTGCACGTGTGGGACTTGTGGGCTTGTGTTTAGGGCTTTTGGAGCAGTTTGCATGGATTGTGAAAAAGTACTGCAGGTTTAAGCATTCGCCCAATTTCAAGCATTAGTAAGTTATTATATGAAACTACAAACACAGCACAGTATAACAGAAAAGGAGATGACAGTGTTTTACCAGATGCCGAACATTGTAAACTGTCAAATACACACACACAGCAATTTCAGTGTGAAAATAAAAGCTCCAGGTAAAACTGAAGTAAACAGGACAGATTACTTGTAAATAAAATAATCTCAAAATAATGATAATTCAGTATTACTTTATTTGATAAACTTGACTGGGTCCCATAGTAATAATTTTGTATTCAATATTTAACTGGTTTCAAAAAATAAGTGAGGTAAAGTGTTTTTGCACACTTTGTTCATTCACAAATGTTTTAGTAAAAGTTTATGAATGTGAATAATGCTTTTATTTGTATTAATCTATGCATCGTATATTGTAAATAAATAAAGTGCATATCAATGCAAATTATTAAATCTAATTCTCCCTTGTGTTCATTTAGTGAAAAACTGTGGAGAAACATACCTTCATTATTTTTAAATAGATTTGTATTCAGTGACTTTAAAATATTGAATCTACTTGCTACAAAGGCTGTTTGGATGAAATTATGGTTTCTCTGATTAAAAGAAAAATCACTTAATTTTTTATCCTTTTATCCTAATGAAAATGTAAAGAAACCCAAATCTCTAATCTCATGGAAACAGAAACCTCTCTCACACTGGGCTCTGATCCCGGGATATTGGCGGGATCAATGCCGGGGAGCCATGCTATGTGTAAGCAAGCCGGTGCCAGAATGCCCGAAAATTTGATCCAGTGGCAGGCCGTGCATTTTTAAGTCTTCATTGTGATGCCATTAAGAAAACACAGTTTCACAATGAATAAGACACCCTATGCCTTTGGGTATTATATATTATGTCGCAGCTAACTAATAATACCAACTGACATTTTAAAAACACGTCCATGCACGAAAGCCAGAACTTGAAACGACACTTAATGCTCAAGCAAGCCTAATTTTAACTGCAGCATGACTGTTTTGTGAAATGTCTCCTGCACAGACATTCAGAAATCACAATTTTTCATATGAATCTACCAAGGAGGACTATAATACCTGGAAAAATTTATCTAATAATAATTGCGATTTAAATGTAGCTTGCAATAAATTTCATTTCATCAGGGTACACGGTTATGCTGCGTTCCATTCAAGTTGGATGTGGGATATTCTTACTTGATATCTCCGACCATAAATGCATTCCATTCCCCGATATTCGGAACTGCAACGCTCCCGTTAGCTTAGCAGAGGTTTGACTCTCATTAGAGATGTCTCCTAGCAACCCAACTGTTAAACAAGACTGCAGCACTAGCATTTGTGCTTCAGGTGTATGATTATCAAAAGAGATTATAATGTTTTATACACCTGTTTCTGAAGGCATTTGTTAAACAAGCTTTAATATCATGTAATGTGGAAACTAACTCATTTATCTATATCACTTAATAAAGTGAATGTTTATGACTTTCTATATCTCCCTGAGTGTCGACATGTTTGTGTGACATAATGCCCCTGCATCTCGGCAAAATCGGAGTTGAGAGTTTCTGCACAAGCCTACAAGTTGTCATTCTGACTTCAAGATGCATTCCATTACACTTTTCGTAGTCAGAAGTTGTAAAATCCGACTTTGCGAGTTGAATGGAATGCAGCACTACTTTTCGAAACTTGATCCGACACTGAATGCTCAAGCAGCCTAATTTACACTTAGAAAACTCCCGATGTTGCTATAACAATGCAAAAAGCACTTACCAATTTACTTGAAGTGAAAATCAGCCCTCCTTTCCTGTTTAATAAATTAAGCAATCACACAGTCATGCAGAACATCTCGTGTTTTTAAACACATAAGGATCTCTTTCTCAATGGCAATACCAGCAGCGACAGCCATCTCGTCAGCAAGATCTCGCGCTCTTCACTTTCAAATTACATCACTTAAAGCGTGATTGCGTCACTCAAGGCCAGCTAGAACATATCCTAAAGATCACACCCACCAAAAACAAATAAATCAATCTGATTGGCTGATGAATCTGACAATCTGACTTTAGTTGCTCATTCATTTGCACTGTTGAGGGATTCTGTGGAGATTCTGAAGGCCTGACGGGATGGAGTTCAGACTCACATGCTGCTTCGGGCATGCGATTTGTGAAACAGTTGTCACACTATGCTTGTAAGCATCAAGAAAAAAATTCTGACTGGATAAACTTTTTGTTTTTCTTTATTTTAATTAAAACGATTAAAAATACATAGGCAAAAAGGTGATTGAGAATGAAAGGATGAAAATAATTTATTATTTGGCATGTTAGGCCAGCAGAGAAGGCTTTGCTGGACCTGAGAATTCTCCACTGCCGGGATCAGACCCTAGTAACATTGCCGGGGTCAATCCCGTGACTTGTCTGTGTGAACAAAAGCAGAGCCGATATCGTGAATGGTGTGTGTCCTAGTGATGACATATTTATCATGCGAGGGACAAAGTTTGTGTGCAGAATAAAGATTCAACAGTTTCACGGTGTACCACGGTTTAAAAACATACGGCTGTCATAAACCCAGAGTTCATACAAGGTGCTTGAAGTACTTGAATTTGGCTTTTTCAAATGTAAGTTTTGGAAAACCCTTGAAAATAGAAATTTTTGCCAAGAGGTGCTTAAGTATTATAGAAAATTTTAAAATATGTTGCTTAAAACATTTAATAAATGTATTTATTCTCTGAAAAACACGACGGCTAGACCACTGCTGAAGCAGGCAGCGCATAGACGGCACTGTCACGTGGCACCTGTTACTTTTGGCAGCGCTGTTCAGAATGGGCCAATCACAATCAGTTGTTACTAAAGGATTTAAAAAAATATTTTACAGATACTGCTGTAGCGGATTTAACAAGTATGAATCCTTGCAACTATCAGTTTTAATTAAAAATTACTCTCCAGAATGAAAACATTATGAGATGTAAAACGTTCTGAGATTTGAATGCAGATCAATGGAGGATTCAGTGTTGTGAGCCGTCTAGCGCCACCATGTGTAAAGAAAGCTTTGTGTCTAAGAAAATAGGGTATTTCTGATAACATTTGGGTCAATATCAAAATATGTTGTGTCCCTTGACTTTAGTCATGAAAAAGCTTTCAAATAGTGTTTTTTATTTTTATTTTTATTTTTTTTAAGGTATTATTTTATAACCTAACCTTTAATGATATGAAATGGCTTGACTCTGTTTTGCAAATATTTTAGAAAATATATTTGAAATTGTCATTTGACTGAAAAAAATCCTTGTCCCCTTCATCTGGTACACCACATCTATGACATGTAAAGTTATTTGTGTATTTATTTTGTACTTGTTTTTAATAAAAGCATTAGTGCAAGGCTGAACAAGTGTACAAAAAAGCAAAGAAAAGTTATTATTATAATTTAAATAATGTTTGTCCCTTGATTTCATGGCATTGGTGTTATCAATGTTAAAACATTTTTGTTATGTTTTAACATTTTTTTTTTAATACAAAAATTTGTGGAAAATAATTTTTAAGGTCAAAGTTCAGAGGCTTAAATATTAGGGGTGTAATTGTTCAAATTTCTCACGGTTTGGTTTGTCACGTTTTCAGTATTTGCTTTGTTCATAAAAAATATTACTGCCAAATCCACAGAATTATCTATTTGGTAAACACTTCAACGGGTTTGCCCTTAAATAACAATCATTGTTTTCAACAGTATCCATATTTTAACCATGGTGTTTGTAGTAAAATCATAGTAACCAAAATATAAACATGGTTACTGTCATGGTTACAATATATAGTAAAATCATGGTTACTATATAGAAACTACAGTATTACTGTTATAAAACCACGGCTAATTGTATCAAAACCATGATTTCTACTAAGAAAACCATGGCGACAGCAGTCATGGTTACTACAGTATTACTATAGTAAAACCATGGTTAATTTTTGTCATGGTCCTTTAAAAGATTTTTCTCTAATTACTAAATCAACATTTTAACTTAATACCTGCACAAATACGCTACATGCATTGACATAAAGAGCACTTCAAATTCATCTCAACATATATTTAATATTTGGAAGCTGTACATCACTATAATAGGAATAACCTTGCTATTAGAATGCATATGAGAAGGGATGTTGTGATAATGCTGCGAGTATTTTAATCATGCGTGGAAATCCCACATAAACACCCCAAGTTATTGTTTCATGTCTGTCTGAATTAGCACTGAGTGCCTACTTAAAAATGGAAGGGAGTGTGTGCAGTTTCGGCTCACCTGCGTCTCTTTCCCTGGGTGATGTCGGCATAAAAGATTAATCATGTATCAGTGTATTACTATAACGGCATTATAATGCGCATTATTGATGCTCGCGATAGATTACAGCCACGCGAGGAAACAGGAAGAACTCACGTGCGCGTTTTAAACCCTCACATGCATTATTGACATATATTACCAGTATACAGCACTCGCGCCGAGCGATGTCTGCATACAATGCCTGTTTTGTAAATGTTTTTTGACCATCGCTGTTGTAATTGACTGCAAAAAGAAAATGTTCCCAGAAAGGAGAAATGCAGGGGGCTTCTCTATCAGCGGCTCGTTTTCTCCGCTTGCCATTTTCAACTACACACAACGTGTGCAGAACTGTAATATCAAGTTGACCCACGTGAAACACAGGCGGACCGTATCCATCAACAGATCCATTCAGGTGCAACGGGCATTAGCGGAGGTTGTAACTGTGCCTGTCTGTTTGACGCTTTTGTTTTCTTGAGCAAAACTTGTGCTTCAGATGCATCATTAAACTTGAGGTGAACCGACCGCAGTGCCAATGCTTCTGAACCGTGGTTCATTTATTAATTATTTTACCTAGAACCGTTACATTCCTATTAAATATGCATATAGTGATTTTTCCCAGCATGTTAAAAAGTTATTAATTTACATTTTAACTAATATTTTCACAAGAATATTTTGTTGTATCCCATTGAACCCTCAAAATGTGATGTAACCCATTTAACCCTCAGTGTTAGTGTTAACTTGCTTCATTCATCAACAGCATTGGACAAATAGTTCTGATAGTTTATTGTCTTGAAGTGTAGAAATTGTCATTCAGCTGACTTTATTTGTCTACAGAACAGGGTACGGCTAATTTAAATGTGTGTGAAGAAAAGGCATTTATAGGTCTAAAAATATATATATATATTTCGTTTGGTAATTTTTTGTATTTATTTTTTATTTTTTTTTTTTTTATTTAATGCATTTTTTCATTTGGTAATTTAATATAGGGAATTTTGCCAAAATTTTTCAAAAGCTAAACAATAATTTTATAGAATTGGGCTATATGTTAGTGTTCCAAAAAAGCACACTGAAGCTTTTCTTCTAGTATTCTGTTTTTATTTTTTTAATTTCAAACATCTTTGCACACAGAAATTGTTTTTTTGTATTATAGGCTAATTCCGTGACTGCTGTCTATTATTTTGTATGGTGTATAAAAGCAACTTTAATAAATAAATGGATGTCTAACACGATTAAATTAATCACAAACAGTGGCGATTAATTTGTTCTCCGTGCACTTGTCCTTGTGCATGATACGAGATATTTGTGTTGGCACTCCTGGAAGTGTCTGGTTTGCAGTGATCGGATCTTTATGCCGTTCAGATCAATCCATAATCACGTACAATAAATTGGCTTTTATGGATGTATACCTTGTCGTCATTATTAACACAGGCTAACGATTGAGGTAAATTCTGTCATGTGACACTACATTTTTGCATTAATGCCAATTTTCTCGACAAAAAGTGTTTCTGAACCAGTTTGTCGCGGCATTTCATGTATCGACATAGTTTATGTGCTAGAGTTAAATGGAAAAATATTATGTCGACACTTGTGAAATTTTAGCAATAATTTGCGTTTCCATCAGCTTAATTTTGATGCGCTAAAAATTTTCGCAAAAATTCCTTGGATGGAGATGTAGTTTGTGAGAATATGTAGTTAAAGATACACATTGAGATATGTTGTACTTGTAATAAGTGGTGTTTTATAAAAATAAATTAACTGAATGAATAAAATACTTTTATTTAAAATGAACAAATAAAGAATTAGTTTTAATGACATCTCGAGCATAGTCCTTGAAAACAAATAAAAATGTTTACTCAATTGTGACAAAAAATTGTCATCATGCAGAGAACACTCCAAACCTGAAGTAGGGAGAGCTGTGGCTTTGTGTATTCATTGTCAAGTGTCAGAATTACTGCTATATTATACATGACAGTAAATAAATGACTCTTATTGACATAATATTTTAGTTTATCTTCTATATAATTTAATTGGATCAGATACATGTTAGAGGGGGATTTTACGCTGTTATATGGTCATGTTACAATGTGTCCCGCACATGTTACAATGTGCCCCGTAGGTGGGGCAAGTTGTAACATTTCACTTTCCTTTTTTCCAGGCAGACGGGGAAAAAGTACACACTGTATTCATAAAACAAGACCACATATTTGTACCAGACATGTGTAAAAAATAATGTGAAAAAAGAAATACTTCGAACCCCAAGTGTATTTACACAAACTTAAGAAAACCAAAAAGTGTTAGTTTGTGCCCCGCTCTCCCCCACAACCTCCGTGAACATCGGTCCACAGCGCTTGCAACCTTACAACAGGCCAACTGTTTGTTCATACATTTATTTTCTTAACCCTATAAAGGGCAAGAACATTACGAAACAGAAAATAAATGTATTGCTATTTTTCAAGAAAATTTCCAATTTCCAAAATCAATTTTACAGCTTGTAGAAATCATGATTGAAAAGATGACATTTGCCTCGATACTTCTCAATGCTTAATTGCACTGCAACAGTTAGCATATAATGTGTATATTACTAATACATTTTATTTGTAAAGTTTAAAATGGCAGTGCTAGTCAAAAGTAAAACGGCAACAAATAAATGGCAAATTAAAAATCATTGTAATAAATGCTAATGTCTGAAGAAAAAAGTATAGTTTTACCTTGTCAGTGTCAGCAAGGAAGGTAGGCCTGATGAGAATCAAAATATATTACAAATGTGATTACTGAATCGAATGTACAACTTTAAATATATTTTTGCTATTATTTAATATTAATAATATTGCAGTGCACCTTCATACTGTGATTGTGGTGTTAGTTGTTTTTTTTGTTTTTTTTCTTTTTTTTTTCTTTTTTTGACAGTTGGCCCATCACTTTCTCTTTCAGTCTTTATTGTCCTTGGGAGGCATTTCAGTTGGTAGACAGTAGCCAATAACACAAACAATTAACATCAAACAAAACAAAAATGATCTTACGAGTAGGCCTAACTGTTGAAATAAAATCAGTAAAATTGGCAAATCTCAAACAGGGACCAGGGAGATGCTCGCCATCCACTAAGACGATTAAATTAACTGTCAGTTTAGTTGTACCGTACACAGTTTATTTGTTTATAAGATAATAAGAGCGGGCTTCTCGAGAGAAAAGACAGTCATGTCTAAAAGGATCCCTCTCTCGTCAATCTCGCGAGATTCTTACACACCATTAATTTGAAGTCGAACAGCAACGAGGAGCGCTCGTAAAAAAATATTTTAAATTGTTTTGATGAACAGTCAGATTTGATGATCAATTCAAGCTCTAAAATAATTATTTCACATAATAAATATGATAACTTCAACTCTACATCTGCTACTTTCAGTCATGAGATATAGTTGGTCACTGGAAAAATACATCAATCAGCTTTGTAATTATGAGTCTGACTGAGTGGTCTAGAGGTAATTAATTCGCCCCTTGTGTAAAAGGTCCCGGATTCTAATCCGCTCAAATGCTATTATATTTAAATTAACAAAGATTGCATCTGCACTTCAGTGGATATATATATCTTGAGTGGGTACACATTTGTTTGCATTATTTTTTTTGCAGTTCAACTGCAGCTATTTATTTATTTTTCTCGAAACAAACACCTTTTAGTTCATAAATGACTATTAATGTCAAATAATTAAGTCATAACAATGTAAGATTTAAAGTAATATGTGCCTTAACATGAACTTCTTTACAAATATATATGAATATGCAATATGAAATTTCAAGTAGACAACAGGATTTATTAATAATAAGGCAGATACTATTTGCACCCCTAATTAAATACTAATAGGGCATCACTGCAGCGTGTTTATAGTCCCACCCTACACCAACCTCTACCCTTAATCCTAATCCTAACCTTCTCTTACAAAAAATAACCATGGTTTTAATACAGTAACTATAGTATCACCATGATAATTTATAGTAACCACTAAAACATGGCTACTATGTTAACACCGTATTACTGTAGTAACAAATATGGTTAATTGTATTAAAACTATGGCTTCCACCAAACAAACATGGTTACTACAATATTACTTTAGTAAAACCATGGTTAATTTTACCTGGATCACAACTTTCTTTCAACTCCATGACCTTCATCTTGACCAAATCACTGGTCAAGGAAATCAACCTTTAAATTAATTTTATTTATTATTATAAGTAGTATTAAAGAAAAATATTGAGTTGAGACATGAAACAGGATGGGGAAAACTGGGTCAAAAGGTGGGTTAGAACCCAGGTCATCCGCATGGACTATTTCAGTGCAAATATCCGCACTGTGTGGCAGGTATTTACACCTAGTGCAAATAGGCACTCAGTGATAATGTTATTGATATTATTGAACTTTTTAATGCTCTCCATCGTTAATACGCTGATATGCGAGCGTAACAGTCACAGGCGAAAGCATCATAGCAGAATGCGCAAGCGTAAGAATTTAACCAGAGAGGGATCCCTTCTAGAAATGACCAGAAAAGACGCGGCCATCAGTAAACTCGACGCTTTACATTAGACGTCACATCGTGATGTCACTTTGGTCTTTATGATTGTCCCGGGATGTGTGTGAATGCAAGCACAGATGACAAGAAAGCTCTTGCAGTGTGAATGAACAAATTGTTCTGTCGCAGAACAGTTGCTGGAACGACTTTAAATCCCATGATTTCTGTGTGAAAGGGACTAGAGTATTTTAACCCCACAAACAGCATTTTTGGGGCTTTTTTTTCCTTTTCTCTTTTTTGCTTGGAACGAATCGGCAATGTATGCCTACATGCATACATAGACCAATAATTTAAAAATAGCTCTGAATGCAAGAACAAGTTCTGAGTGAACTTCCCCCAAGTCTGCCTTGATCAGATTGACAACGTGCAAAATAGATTGTGTACTGTAGGTCAGTGATAAGCTTATATTCGATAATATAAAAATGAACAATGTATTTACTTCAAATTTCACTTTCTGTAATGTCTATTCTATTATTTAAACCAGGGGTGTCCAAACTAAGTCCTGCCGACTGTGCTGGTGCGGCCAGTGAGAGGTTTTAGGAATAGAACAGAATCTGACCCACTATTAAGAAATTACATCAAATTAATATTCTAAACACTGGATGACGATCTCGCATACCACCGCATTTCACTGTGCCTCGTTTCCACTAGTGCATTCTTTTCACAGTCGTCTCCAGCTTCATCCACCGGAAGAGTTCAACAGGAGTGTGGAAAACTCCAGATTTCCACGGATAAAGAGCCACGGTATAAAGAATGATGCATTTGTTGGGACTGGTATCAGATCAGATACTTTGCTCATGCAGACCTTAATGTCCTGATACCACACATCATACAACTGAGCAGAGCTGCGGTTGTGCAAGTTTGAGTGTGCACAGAGGCGCAAGCCAAGCACACTCTCCTGGAATGTCCTCTAACGCTTGGGATGTTTAATTGTAGTGAATTGGTTCGTTCTGATGTTTCATTGAAACATGACAAATAATTCACAGTTGTGCATCTACATAATAAATCCTTATTGTATACCAACAACAGCCAAATCCAACACTAAATTGTGCTGAAAAGGGGCATTTATCTGCAATGTGCTTGCGTTACGATCATTGTACATTAAATATAAAACATGGCAGGGACCTGGGTATCTCGGCGAGTATTGACGCTGACTACCACCCCTGGAGTCGCGAGTTTGAATCTAGGGTGTGCTAAGTGACTTCAGCCAGGTCTCCTAAGCAACCAATTTGGCCCAGTAACTAGGGAGGGTAGAGTCACATGGGGTAACCTCCTCGTGGTCGCAATTAGTGGTTCTCGCTCTCACTGGGGCACGTGGTAAGTTGTGCATGGACCGCAGAGAGTAGCATGAGCCTCAACATGCGGAGTCTCCGCAGTGTCATGCACAATGAGCCACGCGAAAAGATGCGCGGATTGACAGTTTCAGAAGTGGAGGCAACAGCAGTAATCACGCCACCACGAGGACCTACTAAGTAGTGGGAATTGGGCATTCCAAATTGGGAGAAAAGGGGATAAATATATATAAAGGATGGCACTCATTCATTGAATCAATGTTGGTGAATACAGGCATATTTATTGAAAACAATGAAAGAATATTGCAGGACCAATAGAGCAACCTTAATAGACTGTTCTAAATGGAATTCACCAAAAGTTACTTGACATTAAAACAGTCAGGACATTGTTGAAAATAATTAACAGGTAAGCCAAATCTGAGAGAGTAAAAAATTGCATGTTTCACAAACAATAAACCTAATGTATTATTCTGAACATGACATGCAAACAGAATAGAAGGGGTTAAGCAGTTGGCACATCATTGAAAATAGCCGCCTTGATCAGCAGGGTAAAAATAATTTGCTTTCCTAGACAAAAATAGTCATTCTCTTGTCTACTAACTTGGAGCATTCATTTTTGATGAGCAAAATTAACGTCATGATTCTTTACTCGTCTAACAAGAGAACATTTTTCTGTGCATGCCGCAAGTGAGAGAGGGAAGCAAGCGCAGCCTGAGGTGAAATTAAACTTTGAATACATTGCTCTGGATATTGTTGTCATTATATTTAAAATGTAACACTAACATGACTGTAATTTAAGCACAGCCTTTTTAAAAATAGAAAGCCATATATAAATGTGTAAAAATGTTGAAAGGTTTATTGACCGACTAGTAATTCCATTTTTGACTAGCAGCATCAGAACCGTTTAGTCGACTATTCTCGCACATTCCTACTCTATATGTGCTTTGCAGTGATAACGATTGGACATCAAAAAGATAAAAATGTGAATGAGTTTAAGAAAAGTGAGTTAATATTTCGTATAAAAATTGTATAAATAGTCCTATGACCTAGGGATGTCATAAAATATAGATATATTGATTGGCACATTATTTTATTGAGATATTTGAGGCAGCAATATATTAAAATTAGCTGACATTTAAATTAGAAGCCCTATTTGTGTGCTTTCCAAAAGACTCAGTTAACCTGTTGAACAGTCTGGCGTGATGGCGTTTGAGACCGAAAGAGGGCGATATACCATTTACTGAAGCCAGTCACAATCACACAGGATGAGTTGAAGCAGCACAGGAGATGGTAGTCAAAGTAACAAAACTTTGGTACTTAAAGATTGAACAAAGTGACGCCAAGTTTTCATTAATCAGTTTCTGTGAAACTGGTGCAACTGCACAAACTGAGCAGCCCTGTTTCTATCTGAAAAAATAGCATACCGTTGAGCACAAAGTGTGATTTTAAAACTCATATTAAGTGTACAATATAAAGATGATGCAATAGTGGCAGTCTAGTAGCATTTATATATATATATATATATATATATATATATATATATATATATATATATATATATATATATATATATAATTAAAGCTATGTGGCCGCAACACTTTTTCTGCATTTGGCCCCCAATAAAAAAAAAGTTTGGACACCTCTGATTTAGGCTATTCATCTTCCACAATATTGAAATGTTTAAAATTCTTCATTTGGAGGTTTTCTCTGTAAATATTGATGTGATTGATTGATCAGTATATCATGTAATTAACTAATCAGAAAGCAGCACAAAGCTGCTTTTTTATACTATTGCTATTTCTTGAGGTCTCATGCAGAGTTTCCTTTGTTTTGGCTCTGTAGATCCGTAAGATGAAGCTTCCAGGCCGTGACAACCAGATCGCTGTTGTTGTGGGAACCATTACTGATGATATCAGGATTCAGGATGTCCCTAAACTGAAGGTAAGAATAGTCCTCAGAAGTGTTCAATGCTCGTGTGTAATTTGGAAAAGCTGTCAAGGTGTTTCCAACTGGTTTTGTGGTTACATGATCTAAGTTTTGCAGCCTGCATCCACCTTGCATCTGATTCTGACATTATTTGTGTGAAAATGTTGTGATCAAGAGCTAAATGTTTGACACGGATTTGTTGTCTTATGATCAAAAATACCAATTGTTTTCTCATTGTTTGTATTATGTGTGTGCATGAAGAGTAGAGCTAATAAGTCAAATTAAAGTTGTTCTGTGTGTCATGGAGAGGCAGTTCCTTAAAAATAAACTTGCATTGTTTACCAAATGGGAAATTCCACTTTATGTGATTCTTATGTATTTAAAGCGATTATGATGTAGATTTTTTTATAACAGTAAACACCATTATAATAACCATGTTGAGTGCTTTTGGGCTCCCTAAGGGCCCATTTACACCTTGCATTCACATGCAATTCATATCCGGATAGTATATGGATATTCCATAGCTGGATTGCATTTACACCTTGCAGTCAAACGCATCTCCACTGTGATCGGATAGAGATCCGATCAAAGTTATCTGCGCAAAATGTAAAACACTACTTGCATATTACATCAGAGACTGAAGTAACTGAAACTCTTTTAGCAAATTTTAAAAACATTGATGGATAATTCAAATGCTTTCCATCACTTTAGCAGTCAGGGTTTTTCCTTCATTTTCTGGTGGCTATCAAAGCGAAATTTTATGTCGCAGAAGCAAATCTAATGATTCATCTTGCGTTCAGCGCTTTGGATATGCTTCTCATCTGAAATGTGTGAGTGAAGCCTGGTTTCACGCGTTGCGCATGATTAGAAAACAGGAGAGACGCGAGTAGGTAGGGATTTGAGGAGAGAGACAATATTCCAAGTTTATTCTAATGGAATAATTCAAGGAAAATTGTCCATTGTTCGGGTGATTGCAAGATTGCAAGACAGCAGTGTCTGTTGTTTTCTTCACATTGCGATGGCTGAATTAACAGAAAAAGGCAAGAACACACAACACTGTGCTTTAACAACGGATGACTGTAGCGTAACCTCATCAAATAATTAATTACTTGTGTAGTTGTACCCGGAAAACGAAAATGCATGTGAATTTTCACCTTTTGAATGTGGTCAGAATCCATTCCTGACCACATCGGAATGTGGTTCTAATGAACCAATCACAATGCATCTTGGGTGCATATACAGTTGCAATCAAAATTATTCAACCCCCCTGACCAACAATACATTCTGATGATGTGAATTAAAACACATCCACTAAAACCTCAGTAAACAAAGTTTTTAATACACATTTGAGTGAATTTGAGAACAAAGAGTTCAGTTTACCCAAATTCTAAAATAAAAAATAACTAATTCTCTCCACAAATGTCATGTCAAAAATATTCAACCCCCAAAGTCAATCATTTGTGGAGCATCCTTTATCCTTAATAACAGCAAATAAATGTTTCAGGTAAGTGTTCTCAGGCTTCGGACACCTCTCTATTAGAATTTGTACACATTTCTCATGAGCAAAAGCTTCCAGCTCATTGACATTCTTTGGTTTCTGTGCTGCCACGGCTTCCTGAAATCACAACAAAGGTTTGCAATGGGATTTTAATGATGGACTGAAAGGGCCATTTACGAACATTCCACGACCTATCCCTGAAGCAGATTTTGGACAACTTGGATGTATCCTTGGTGTTATTGTCTTGTTGGAAAGTCCAGTGATCACCGAGCTTCAATTAAGACACTGAAGGCATCACATTTTTCATTCAAAAATGGCCTGATACCTGAAAGAATCCATGGTGTCAGTCACATAGTCAGGATAGCCGTTTCCTGCAGCCGCAAAACACCCCCATAACAGGACTGACCCACCTCCATGCTTGACTGTGGGGATGGTGTCGTTCTTGTCATCACCTTGTCATCTTACTCCAGACGTACTGCTGACTCAGGGGTCTAAAACTCATTTTCAGTTTAGTGCCATACGTCTCTAAAACCTTCTTCCAGGACTCCACAGGTCTTTCCTAATTACTTCTTGAATATTCAAGTCAACATTTCCCTTGGTGAAGTTTTGCTTTCTTCCACACCCCAAGAAGGTTGCTGTTGTACCATATTTAAAAAATGTATGAATAATGCTGCCAACTTTGTCTATTGGAAATTGAAGTGCCTTGGAAATGTACTTTTAGCCATGACCTTTCTTGTGTAATGAAATAATCTCCTCTATTAGCTTTTGAGACAGCTTATTTTTAATTGCATTTTTTGCATAGAAATACATTTTTGCTTACAATGCTAAACTTAAATTTTAAAACTTAAATAAGTGCCATTGCAGATTGATGACTTAATTTTGTTTTAAAACAATTACTTGTGTAGCCTTACATATTTAAGAAACAGCTAAATGCAGTAGGGGTTGAATAATTAAGACATGGCTGTATTTATAAAAAAAAAAAAAAAAAAAATATCCTGTTATTTGGAAATATTAGGTTATATATTCATACTATGACTTTGTGTCAAAGTTAAAAAATTATGGGTCATCAGAAAAGCTTACCTTTGTAAATCCTTACTGTCTTGGGGGGGTTGAATAATTTCGATTGCAACTGTACACCTGACATTTAATGTGGTAATGTGCAATTCGATAACGATCCAATCACTGAAAATGCATGTTAAAGCAAGGTGTAAATGGGGCCTAATGGTGTTTTGTGCAGAACTGCAAAATACCTTGGCTTTGTATACTCCTTGATGGGTGAAACAGTATGTGTACTTAAAACTACTTGTGTAGTTTTGTGAATAAGTGTTTCACTCTTGCAGGTGTGTGCGCTGAAGGTGACTGCTGGTGCTCGCCGCAGGATCTTGAAGGCTGGTGGTCAGATCATGACCTTTGACCAGCTGGCCCTCACTGCCCCTAGAGGACAAGGCACTGTTCTGTTGTCAGGTAAGTGTGTGTGCATGAAGTACTGAAGTGGAAGCAATGTTAGCATGAAGGTATCTGAAAATGTTTTAAAGCATTTAATTACTTCATAATTTAAACAAATGAATATTTATCAGATCATGTTTAGCTTAATCTAAATATGCAACATGCTCATACAATCTCATGGTCACAAAACAACCATTTAATAAACATTTAAACATGTATTTTACATTGTTATTTTTCAGTTATTAAATTGTCCATAAATTATTTGTTTGTATTTAGAGGTATTTTTAAGCAAGGTTGTTAATCACCATGTTCTGTTTGTATGCAGGACCCCGTAAGGCCAGAGAGGTGTACAGGCATTTTGGTAAAGCTCCTGGGACTCCCCACAGCCACACCAAGTAAGACAACAACATGTGCTTTAATTTCAAGCCATCTTGAGCTGATGGAGAAAGATGTTGGTTATTTGTTTTACAGTTTAACTCAATCATCTCTTTCCACCTCCTTAGGCCCTATGTGCGTTCCAAAGGCAGGAAGTTCGAGCGCGCCCGTGGTCGCAGAGCCAGCCGAGGCTACAAGAACTAAATGTCTGTCTTTTGTATTCAATATTGTAATGCAAATAAAGATTGGATAATATTCAAAATACAAATCCCTTGATGCTTTTTCTTGATTTGAATCCATCAGAGCTTCTAAGGGAATAGACCTTGTTGATATTTCTCTTTGGCTCTATTCTTCTTTAGTATGTGGACCTAATTGTATTCTTGTTTTGCTTTTAACACATGCAATTAATCAGTTTTCTAAGATCAGAATTTAAAGATTTTCAGTTGTGGAAATTGATAGCAAATGAATGGTTGCTAAAAATACTAATATTGATTTGCGAAAGTTATTCTAGCTTTGTTTTTATAACCCCATTACTGCAAAATTATGTCACCCCACATGCACTTGAAGCACAGAAATGACTGACTTCCCCACATCAAGTGGAAAATGCAACCCAATGTCAATTATGAATGTGAATTGTGTACAACTATAGGTACATGTGCAGACGTACATATTTCCAATACAGTTTCAGAATTAATCTATCTCAACATCACTAACAATGAAATATATAGAGTTAAAAGAAAGTTAAAATAACTTTACGTCATAGAAAAAATTAGCTAACCTTAATTGACCTTTGATGGAATTTTCCACTTTGTTTTTGCACATGTTTGCACAAGACAAACTTGTCTGAATTGTTTTAAAATAGACAATTGATGCATTCATTATATTTTTTAATGGGTACAATTTAAAAAGTTTTGGGAATGCAACCTGTTTTTGGGACTCCAACCATAAACATCAGAGAAAAATAGATTTTCTTTGCTCTAATAAATTGTTTTAGTAACTCTGAACAGCATTTGAATTCTTGATGTCAATCAATCATTTTTTTTTTTTACATCAATTATGAAGAAAGTGTATGTTTTAGCTGCTGTAACCATTTTTTCACAATTTTAATCATTTAGCTTTTTGAAGTTCACTTAAATAGTCCTGTGGCTTTAAAATTATTAAAATTTAAAATTATTATTAAGTAAAAACTTAAGTCTCTTCATGAGGTCACAAAAGCTGCATGCATAACATTTGTAGGAGAATTAGAAAAATGCTGTTTTTAATGAAGTATAGTATAGTATGTCATCATCTCAGCTTGAAATGTCAATTACCCATTTACAGATAATCATTTAGTGAAATTCAACATTGTCATTTTATACATTGATTCATTTAGCTGAATAACAGGTGAAGCGTCAACTGAAATGTGTACAGTGGAAACACTGAAAACAAGCATTAATTTCAAGCGCTTGGCAGTTATTCAAAGAAGTATTGGTACTGGTGAGTAAACCCTTTTCAGAAACTAACTGCCTTTGATGTCAAATCTGTGGTTTTTATTTCCAGTACACAAGAGGCTAGACTAAATTTGCAGTTAGGAGCGGTTTCAGCCACATGTGATGGTGTGATGCTAAAATAATGAATATTAATGTCTGCATTTTCACATAGGCCATTTCAATTTCTGCACACTTTCTAAATGGAGGTTTAAATTAGGCAGTCAGAAGACCTTGTGGATGACAGATTCTCATGCACTGTAAAGTCCACTGAGAAATGACGTTTAGGAGTGCCATTAATTTAAGGCGTATCTTGGGTGGATCACTTTTGCTATATAAGGACAAAACTCTAAATGAAAGATCTATGCCATGATGTAAAAAACAGTAAATGGCACACAAAAACTGCTGACAGAGTATGTATGCCCAGGTAATGTTTGTCTATTCTATTTATAAAACGCTTCATGTTTTGACTCATTTCAACAGAGAAACGATGTGTGGTGAAAAGTTTCATCTGACACAAATTTCTGTCGTCCCACCACTAAGTTAAATGGAACTAAATGGTCACTTGAAGGGAATAAGATGTAATGAGCTGAATAACTTAAATTTGTACAAATCACATTTTGAATTACATTCGGAATAAAAGGTATTAGTGGGTTTTGAACCCCAGCTGGTAGATATACAGTGGCCCCCAAAAGTATTTGGACACTTAAGTCACATTTATAAATGAATGAATTTCATTGTATTAAAATAATAATAATTATTATCAAACCAATTGGAATCTGCAGAATTATCTTAACTTTTCAATAATTTTTGCACTTAGTTTTAACCAACCGGTCTCAATGTGATTTTATGTGAACGTACAGTATAAAATGTAGTACCTCACATTCACTATGGACAAGTTTCACTAATGTTTGACAACCAGAAAATAGCCAAATACTTATTTTGTCTTTATTCTGAACAAAATAGCTAATAGCAAAAATAGCAAAATATACAATAACTATATTAATAATTAATAATAATAATTATATATATATATATAGGGTTGGGGAGTAACAGAATACATGTAATGGGATTACGTAAATAAAATACAAAATATAAGTAACTGTATTCCACTACAGTTACAATTTAAATCAATTGGTAATTAGAATACAGTTACATTCAAAATTTATTTTGATTACTGAAGAGATTACTTTGCATTTTATTGTCATTTGTTTCATTTAATATTTAGTCCTTTCAGATGGAAAACATTTATACATATAAATGATGTGATCCAAAGTGCATTTGAACAGCGGTGAAACACTTTCTTATGATGTGTTACATTCATATGAGCAGACAGAGAAGTAAGTTTGAAGTAAGTTTAGAGCAGAAGAAATAGAAATAAACCTTGTGTAAATTGTCAGCTTTACGCTAAGATAAAATGCTATTTCTAGCCATTTTACATGCACATGTTACAAGGCACGACCATATTTTTGTATCAAGAAAATTCACGTTGGATCATAATTTCTTTTTTCTAGTAAGACCTTGTGATATTAGGGCAAAAATCTAATTCTTGATAATCATTTTTGTATTGTTTTCCTGTAAAAATATCTAAAAATCCTTAAAACAAGATCAATTAGATTGATCTTGTTTTAGAAACAACACTGCATAAGATATTTAGGTTTTTCAGAGAATGTATTTTTAACATGTGTATTTTGTCTTACTGTACTGGCAGAGTTTTTATAGTCAAAACAATTGAAAAAATCTACCAGTGCTGAAGAAGTAATCCAAAGTATTTAGAATATGTTACTGACCTTGAGTAATCTAACAGAATATGTTACAAATGACATTTTACAGCATGTATTCTGTAATCTGTAGTGGAATACATTTCTAAAGTAACCCTCCCAACCCTGTTTATATATATATTTGTTCAAATTAACCTAACCAACTTCTCTTTGTGAAAAATTTTGCTTAAAAAGTGTTCATGCTATATTTCTTAAAAAATAAATAAATAAATAACACTTCCCACTTTGTTTGATATTAGGCTTAAGTGTCCTTTACACATTGGGGCCACTGCATATTATGCATATATATAGAATATACAGTGAGTATATATACACTACTGGTCAAAAGTTTTGAAACACTTGACTGAAATGTTTCTCATGATCTTAAAAATCTTTTGATCTGAAGGCGTATGCTTAAATGTTTGAAATTAGTTTTGTAGACAAAAATATAATTGTGCCACCATATTACATTTATTTCATTATAAAACTAAAATTTAATAATAATAATTAAAAAAAAAGTTTTTGAAATTGATGACTTGGACCAAATAATAAAGAAAAGCAGCCAATAAGTGCCCAACATAGATGGGAACTCCTTCAATACTGTTTAAAAAGCATCCCAGGGTGATACCTCAAGAAGTTGGTTGAGAAAATGTCAAGAGTACATGTCTGCAAAATCTAGGCAAAGGGTGACTACTTTGAAGATGCTAAAATATAACACAGTTTTGATTTATTTTGGATTTTGTTTAGTCACAACATAATTCCCATAGTTCCATTTATGTTATTCCATAGTTTTGATGACTTTACTATTATTCTGAAATGTGAAGAAAAAAAATTATAATGAAGAATGAGTAAGTGTTTCAAAACTTTTGACCGGTAGTGTGTGTGTATATATATATATATTTATAGAATAGTATTCTGAGATGATATTATTCTCACTACGATTGTACAGAGTGGTTTTCTGAGTTATCGTAGACTTCGTCAGTTTGAACCAGTCTGGCCATTCTCTGTTGACCTCTCTCATCAACAAGGCATTTCCATCTGCAGAACTGCCGCTCACTGGATGTTTTTTGTTTTTGGCCCCATTCTGAGTAAATTCTAGAGACTTTTGTGTGTGAAAATCCCAGGAGATCAGCAGTTACAGAAATACTCAAACCAGCCTGTCTGGCACCAACAATCATCCATGTGATTATCTAAACAGCCAATCATATGGCAGCAGTGCAGTGCATAAAATCATGCAGATACGGGTCAGGAGCTTCAGTTAATGTTCACATCAACCATCAGAATGGGGAAAAAATGTGATCTCAGTGATTTGGACCGTGGCATAATTGTTGGTGCCAGATGGGCTGGTTTGAGTATTTCTGTAACTGCTGATCTCCTGGGATTTTCATGCACAAAAGTCTCTAGAATTTACTCAGAATGGGGCCAAAACCAAAAAAACATCCAGAGAGGTGATGAGAGAGGTCAATGGAGAATGGCTAGACTGGTTCAAACTGACGAAGTCTACGATAACTCAGATAACCACTTTGTACAATTGTACAAAGAATGCTCAGAATACTATTCTGAGATGCGGGTTGGCACTGTTGTATATAAGCATTATCACACTCGTAATCATTTGAAATGGCCCTACATCAGCACTGCTGTGATTACCTACATCATTTGGAAAAATTGAGTACGGTCATAAAAAACACATTTGTGCATGGAACTACTTTCTTACACGACGGATCAGAATCTGCTGTTGCTGGTTCAAAATGATGCATCCAAGCCTCTCAAAAACATCACTTTAGAACTACTTGTATCACATCTTGGGCTGTTTCTAACATGTTATTGGAGAAACAAGGATGTATGTGTGTGAGAGAGAGAGAGATGGAGTGTGTGCGATCACCTGTTGATTCAGCTTTCTGAAGATAATATCATTTTGGTGAAATTCATCCTATTTTCTCAGTGGAAAATAGATGTCCAAGCGGGGGTATTCCTCCCTATTTCACGGTAGCCGGTGCGCAAGAGACTTTCACTATAGAAACCTCAATCTCTGCCATTTTGAACAGTATTTTCTCTCCAATATGGAAACTCCAGTAAGAGGTAAGCGCTTTGAGTTGTGTAATTAATCAGTCTGTTGTGTCTCTCAGCTGTGATGAGCCTTAATGCTAAAGTTGTACGTTTAAAGCCGTTTAAAGCTATTTCCTAGCTTTAGTAGTGTAGTAGTAATACGAGCGATCACGGAGTGCTGTTGAATATAAACACTGACTGACAGTGACTTACTTCACGTCACCAACTGGCTCATATTACACACAAAAATGGTCTTTTGCCTCCACCTGCTGGCTAAAATATGTAATGTCACAAAATTAAAGGTAAAGAGACAGATGGCTCTTAACACATCTGCACTACTTTTACACTTTAGTTTAGAATGGCACGAACACAAGTGGAGTGAAACACACAGTGAAGCGTCAGAGTGCTGATGGTGTGAGACCATCAGTACTCATGAAACGTCTTTTGTCCAATCAGATTCGAGGACTCGAACTAACTGTTGTATATATATATATATATATATATATATATATATATATATATATATATATATATATATATATATATATATATATATACCCGAGGTTTCCCGGCAGAACATTGCCCAGAGCAACACACTGCCTCCATAGGCTTAACTTCTTCCCATGATGCATCCTGCAGCCATCTCTTCCCCAGGTAAACAATGCACACGCACCCAGCCATCCACATGATCTAAAAGAAAACGTGATTCATCAGACTAGGCCACCTTCTTCCATTGCGCCATGGTCCAGTTCTGACACTCACGTGCCAATTGTAGGCGCTTTCGGCGGTGGACAGGGGTCAGCATGGGCACTCTGACCGGTCTCCGGCTACGCAGCCCCATATGCAACAAGCTGCGATGCACTGTGTTTCCTAACACCTTTCTATCATGGCCAGCATTAAGTTTTTCAGCAGTTTGTGATACAGTAGCTCTTCTGTGAGATTGGACCAGACAGCCTAGCCTTCGCTTCCCACACGCATCAATGAGCCTTGGGGGCACATGTCACCGGTTCACAGGTTGTCCTTCCTTGGACCACTTTTGGTAGGTACTAACCACTGCATACCGGGGACACCCCAAAAGACCTACATTTTGGAGATGCTCTGACCCAGTCGTCTAGCCGTCACAATCTGGCTCTTGTCAGAGTCGCTCAGATCCTTACTCTTGCCCATTTTTCCTGCTTCCAACACATGAAATTCAAGAACTGACTGTTCACTTGCTGCCTAATATATCCCACCCCTTGACAGGTGCCATTGTAACAAGATAATAAATGTTATTCACTTCACCTGTCAGTGTTTTAATGTTGTGGCTGATCAGTATATGTATACAACATTTACACACACACATACACACACACACACACACACACACACACACACACATTATAGACTTCTGTCATATATAGTGTGTATATATATATATATATATGGGAGCATATAATCAAACTAGACCTCACAGAATGTCAAAAGGAACAATAATAATAATAATAATAAAAAGATCACTCAAAGGAAATGATGAGAAACTAAAAATTCTTAGGATGAAAGCATTTCAAGATCTGTGGTTTTCCTCCCATACTATACCTCATGAAGATATACCTACATGTTTCCTTTCCCACGGATCCAGCTTTTTGCATATGTACATATTCAATAGACGGCTTACTATTTCCACTTGTCTAATACAGCTTAACATTACTAATTTATATCTGGAATACAGAAATGATTGCTGAATGATGTAAAGCGGCCACAAAAAGTATTTAGACGCTAAAGCCTCACTTAAAAATAAATAAATGTAATTCTTCTTCTTTCGGCTGCTCCTATTAGGGGTCGCCACAGTGGACCATCCGTGATCCGCATATTTGACATATTTGGCACAGGTTTTACACCAGATGCCCTCCCTGACGCAACCCCCAGTGGCTGGGGGACTCTCACTCACACCTACAGGGCAATTTAGAGTCTCCAATTCACTAAATCTGCATGTTTTTGGAGGGGGAAACCAGAGCACCTGGAGGAAACCCATGTGAACATGGGGAGAACATGCAAACTCTGAACAGAAAGGCCTGGTTGAGCAGGGACATGCTGCCCAAAAATCAATAAATGTAATTACACAGCAAAATATCAGACCAAAATTATTTTAAAGATAAGACAGCACAAGCACACCTTTCAAGCAAAATTTTACTCAAAAAGAAGTTTTTTTGTTTATAAATCGTAAACAATAGATATTATGTTTAAAATGAATTTGGCGACAGGAGGTCACTGCCCCCAGAGGCCGAAACTAGATGTGTTGTTGATGAATTGGCCACTGGTAAAATGTCCACAGGGGGGCACCAAAAGTGAGTTGTAATTTTAGAGCAAAAATACTACCTCCGAATTAAGCTCAATGGTTTATGTGAATGGTATTGCTTCCAGGTTTACATGGGCCTAGAACCTGTGTCTCTGAGGTTGCTCATGCAACACACTATCATATACAGGTATAGGTAAACACATTTGAATCGAGGTAAAAATGTCTGATGGAGGATGGCCTTGTCAGTAATTTGGCAGAATGGGTCGATTTCAGAGTACATGAAGCAACATGTTGATTTCCTATGTGATCATGTTGCTATTTGACACTTTCTGGTTGTCAAATGTTTGTGGAACATGTCTAACGTTAATATGCTGAACTACATTTAGGGTTGCCATCCGTCCCATAAAATAGAGGATCGTCCTGTATTTAAGCTGGTTATTTGGCATCACAGTGAAATCGTTCCAGATCGCTATTTTTAACATTGATGTAAGTTGGAAATTTTTGCCTGTGGTGGGTAAGGGATTGTCTGAAATGTCCACACATTGTGCTAAAACGTGCTAATACTGTGTTAATAACAACCAATAACTCCATGGGTGTGGTTAGGGACCATCTGAAAAGTCCACACTTTGGGCTAAAACTGTTACATTTAAATGTTCAATAAGATGTACAAAATTTGATAGATCAACCATTGTAAAGTGTAAGTGATTGACCAATCACTGAGTCATAAAAACAAGAGGCACAGGTGAAGGAAAAAATACATAAAATAAATAACAATTATTAAAAAATACTTATAAACCAACTAAAATGTGGTTTTATCTAATTTATCTAATAAATAAGATATATATATATATATATAATTACATCTAAAAGATTATTATTATTATTTTTTTTTTTTTTAATAAGTCATGGTTCAGGAAAGATCTCATTTTAGCATATTAGAAATTATATATTTTATTATTATTATTATTAATAACTCTTTTAATAAGGGGTAAAAAAAATTTTTTTGCATCATTTTTGTCACTTGGTTTGATATTTTGTAATTCAGTACAATGAAATGCATGCATTGTATGTGTGGCCTAAGTGTCCAAAGTGTCCAAAGTGTCTGGGCCGACCCATAGAAAGGAAGGTACTGATTGATGTAGAAGCATCAAATTGAGTGAGTTGTTTTTTTAAAGTACTGACTTTGCATAATAAAAATGTGGCATGGACTAGGTATTGTTACTTCATACTGATACAGGAAGACACACTGAGATAGGAGTAAAAAAACAAAGCAAAAATGGGAGGGGAGAGACTGAGTCAGTCACAGTATCTTTACTTTCTTTTCTTCATCAAAACAACTCCAACCCCCATATTCATGTCACTCGCTCTCAGTCTCTCTGCCCTTACTGGAAGTGGCGCTGTTTTAGAATAATGCTGATTGCACATCCACATATCAACGGTTCAATCAAATGCGTTCCGAATAATTGCACGTCTGACACAGGGCTGACATAAATAACACTAGCTTACATTAATAAACAACCAATAATGCCATGGAGCTGGGCTAAAATGAAACAAAGTGTTTCTGTTTTTAGTCCACTGGTTGAGGGTGTGTTAGTGTCAGTCATCAAACATGCAAGTCAGTTTTCTGGTGCAATGGTGACATATCTATTAGGAAACTGCAAATTTTAGTAGATTAAGCATATTTGAATACAATGCTGCTGAAATTCCTTTATTACAAACGTTCTACTACATTTGCTGTGTTTTCATTACAGCATTTTCACAATATAGTTATTCACTGTAAATAATTGACTTTTTTCCAGTAAAATAAACTTAAACATGCTTAAAACAAGAGATGGAGATGTGTGCAATATAAGAGCTATTTTCAGAGAGCACATCTTGAATTCAGTTTAATTTTGTACCCCTTTGGCAAATAGTTCTTTTTTTCTTCTACATTTACATTTATGCATTTGGCAGACACTTTTATCCAAAGTGACTTACACTGCCCTTATTACAGGGACAATCCCCCTGGAGCAACCTGGAGTTAAGTGCCTTGCTTAAGGACACAATGGTGGAGGTTGCGGGGATTGAACCAACAACCTTCCACTTACCAGTTCAGTGGTTTAGTCCACTACACCACCACCACTCCACTCCACAGTTCTTCTAGTTTTGAGCATAAACCTCACTAAAGTTGGTTAGATTTAACCAAAAATCAAATTAATAAATAAAAAAGAAATTGTGAAAAAGAAACAGAATTCAAGATATACTTCTCTTAATATCTTTTGCTTCTCAAGGAAATTGATCATGTTTTAAGGATTTTTAAACAATTATTTTTTTCCACGGATTTCTTTCATTCATTCCTTTTTTTTTATTTTTTTATTTTTTATGTGTTTTGGTTTTACTGTAATTTGTGCATATTTTGCATCATTAATCCATTGACTATGCATTTTTAATTTGCTTGCATGCAGAGACAGCATGAATAAATAGTCTATATTGTTGGCTGTGTTCATTTTCCATATTGTCTTTTGTTGTATATCAACAAATTTGTTTCCATCTCTTCAAGTTGATGACATACATTCAGATAAACGTGATGAAAAAAATGCAAGAAAGACTTGGTGAATCCGTGGGAGAATAAACCCTTAAGTATTGCCTCTCTCAGTCTCTTTCGCTTACTTTTTCCAATCTACGTCAGTCAGACTGCATATCAACAGTTTCAGTATATGTAGCTTCAGAAGTCATGTGATAATGAGAGGCAGAGAGGGAGAGGAACTACCTACTGCAAACAACTCCTCCCAACCACACTGCAAACCCATACAACCACCCACAACAGTATATATTCAAGAAAAAAAGACCAAAGAAAGCAGACAGAGGCCAACAGAGATAATACACATAACATTCTGTGGGAAAGTGACAAGAAGATAAAAGAACCCAAAAGAAATTGAAGAAGATCTGTTTTGAAGAATTAAACATGTATTTGGAGAGGAAAGCACAGTTGCTGGTTGTTCTGGGGTTAGCGCTGGTTTTTGAAGGTGAGCGTTCATGATGGCATTGTGTGAATCATTAAGATATTATTTTATTTCTCTCTGAATGTGTTTTATTTTCTCCTATTCAGAAATGCAGGCATATTACTTGTGGATTTTACATGTGGGTTCTGTGTGTTTTGCAGGTGTTGAGTGTTGGAATGAAGTGTTTGTGGCGTATGGTGCTGTAGCTGTGCTGCCGTGTGTGGATGAGCTCTCTGAACCCTCACACAATAATGCAGTCTACTGGAGCAGGATAGTTGATGGGTAAGAAACCTCCATCCATTCATCCATCCATCCATCCATCCATCCATCCATCCATCCAATCATTAAATTAGATTAGATTAGATTGGATTAGATTAGATTAGAAACTTTAATTGTCACACAGCTAGGCCGGTGGAAATTGTTGTAAGTACAATGCAACATATAAGAACCAGTGTGTGAAGGTCTTAGTCTAGACTATCTAAACAACCAGTGCTGGTGTCAATGTGGTTTGTTATGACCCAGTTAAGTGTTGAGCTAACAGCATAAATAGAGTTTGGGATCTACCATCCCAGTTTATCAAATAACAGCAAATGGTTGAATCTGACGAAACATGTACTCTTTGCATTTCATCACGATATGTAGAAATAGCGTAAAGAAGCAGATTTTTTAGGACCATTTACATTTTTACTTTATTTTTGATAATATTTTCATGACAATTCAGCACATTCATCCCCCAAATTCTCATTACTGTAATGCATCTAGACATTTTTTTTTGTTTGTTTGTTTTTTGTAATTCCCATTTTTCTCAATGGTGATTCTCATTATATTACAATAAACTATTTCTGTAATACAAAAAATTCAAAAATAAACAAATGGCATAAATTAAAGGAAGTAGGCCACAACAAGTTCCACAATGGTGTATAAAGTTAATCATTTTCTATATTATTATAGGCCTAATTTTCTTTACATTACAATAACGAGATTTTTTTAAAGATTTTGGGTGGTGGGGACTGTGCTTAATTTTCATGACTAAAATGTCCCTTGCAAATAACCTTAATGGTCCAAAAAGGCTTTTTTTTTTTTAATCAGCAAAATATAATTGCTTATTTAGCCTATTTCTTTTGATTTGGGGTGACCCAGACATATTCTTGTAAAATAAATAAAAACCTGACAATATCTTAAGACAAGTTAACATAAAGATGGGCATTTAAAAATGTCTCCCTCTTTGTTCTTTACACTCTTTCTCTCTTTCCAAGCTTGCTGAAGACAGTTTGGCGGCAGGAGAAGAGCGGGTTAGAGTTTCGATCAGTGAGACACCCGCCACGTGCTCGCTGCCCCGTTCTGAACTTTGGAAAGGAGGATTACAGTCTTCACATCACTGACATTACAGATGAAGACGGAGGAATGTATTTGTGTGAGGTGAAGGGAAAGATTTTGATGAGAAAGGACATCATGCTCAGAGTTATTAAAGGTAACACACATTCACTTCCTCTGTTGCAAACCTCTGGATACGTATGTTCTTTAGAATGAATAATATCAATGACAGTAAAGACATATATTCATGAATATCTCTCTGTCTCTTCACAGTGTCCTTTTCTCCTGTCATTGTGGTGGAGGGCTCAAGGGTGGAGGTGGCATGCCATATCAGTCCTGAGCCACAATTTGGAACAGTCAGCAAGAAAATAAATGGCAGTTTAACAAGTAAAGCTGTCCTCCATAACGTATATCAAAAACATGCAGGAAACTGGACCTGCCTAGTTCTATACAGAGGTGTATCAGGAGAGGCAACTGCTTCCCTACAGGTCAAAGGTGAGTGATTAAATAAAACTGGGGCCTTCAGCAGGGGCCCACGCTGCACTAATGCAGGTTTCAGATAAATGTTTGTGAAAAAAAGCTGCGTCAAAAACTATTAGCCAATGGATTAAGAAAAATAAGCCTAATTCAAAGGGAAACAAGTTTATTGTTCATACCCCATTGGCAAATAGTAATTTCTTGTTTTATATTTCACTGAACACATAATATCTAATGTAAAGTAAATGTATCTTGTTTTAAGGATGTCTAGATATTTTTAGTGGAAAACAAAAATACTAGTAAGGTTTTTTTTTTTTTTTTTTTTTTTGCAGTGTATAGGCCAGGCTTAAAATGTAACACTCAGTTTTAGACAATATGTAACAGGGTGTTCCTGCTCTATCTCTATATCCACCTAGGTGTCTTCGGCCTGAAAATGGTTTAAAATATTGCCATTGTGAGCATGACTTAAAATGAACTTCTGCTGTAGTTGTTCATCTAATTAATTCTGTCCCTCTGCAGGAATCGTAACCCCGCGGGACGACTCTTCAGTGGTGTATGCCGCAGTGGGCACCTCCGTCTCCTTGCCCTGTGTCTTTACCGATGGTCTTATGCCAAACACTGTGACCTGGCAGAGAATTTCCAAAACAAAACACTCCTCTGTTCCACTCCCTTCATCTTTCAACCAGTCTCTTGTGTCTACAGTGTCCCACCCTTCTTGGGACAGATCAGCATGGATAAAGAGAGTGGAGGAAGGAGATGAAGGAATATATACATGCTCAGGAATGATGGAGGGATCGAATGGTGGGAGAATGAAAGTGGAACGAAGGATGCAGCTGGTTGTTACTCAAGGTAAGTGGAATCATGTATCACTTCAAGCTCAGATTTATCCAGTATTGGCTATAAGAAGGTTGTCTGTTTCAGTTGAATGCTAATATTTGATTGTTAAATTGTTAATATGTGACAAAAGGTCTGTTCACACCAAGACTTAATAATAATAACATAATAATAATAATAATAATAATAATAACAATCATTTTTTCGGATTTGTATTTCTCATTCAAGGTATTCAAACCTTTTATATCCTGTGTCCAAAATCTGTAAGGTTACATTTGTTAACATTAGTTAACACATTAGGTATCATGAACTAACAATAAACAATATATTGTGTACAGCATTTATTAATCTTTGTTAATGTTAGTTAATAAAAATACAATTGTTCATTGTTAGTTCATGTTAGTTCATAATGCATTAACTAATGTTAACTAATACAACTTTTGATTTTAAAAATCTATTACTATATGTTGAAATTAACATTAACCAAAAATAATAAATGCTGTAAAAGTATTGTTCAACAACCAGACTACTAGTTTCTCAACCAGATTTTCTCTTTGGTTCCTCTTTAGTTCAAAGCTCCTCTGCATCAAGCAGTTATGGACCCGTGACCCTGACGTGCCACCTCAGCAACTCCAGTTTCATCACTTCTTATGAATGGCTCCGTGTGACCAATAGAATAAACAACACTCAGACGGTGACCTCTGTGAAAAAGTCAAAGGAACTCAGGATTCAAAAAGTGACAGAAAAAGACATTGGTGGATGGGTGTGTCGATACTACGGGAAGCAAGGCGTTCTGGGGAACATAACTTATCAACTTCACATGATGGGTAGGTTTTAAAGTTTAGGGAGCAGTTATGCATTTTCATACCAAGAAATAAAAGAGTTGCATTGGAATCAGGATTAGATGCACTACTGTATATTTTCATGGATTAATAAAACACCTTACTCTGGTTTGTTGTTTTGTACAGGTGCTCTAATGGGCGAAAGCAAGTCTAGTTCTGGAAACAATGTGCCTATGGTGATGGGATTAGGATTTTTGTTCTTGGTGATATTCCTGATTTTGCTCCAGATGTACAGAAATTATCGCAGGGTAAGTTCAAATCTTCTTTAAACTAGAACACTATCATCTGTTGATCAAAGGATAACATTTATATTCACTTTATGCCAGTGTAAGAAATTAACTTTTATTTCTTTTATATTTTTAAGGAGCAATATTTGCCCCACTAGAATGTTTTGTTTTTGTTTTTTGGGGCTTTTTTATCCTTTATGAAGGCATATTTTTTGTAACCATATAAAAGAACAGCATAGGGTAATATCTAAATTAACTGGTTTTATCCAAGTAACATTTTGTATTAAATCTGACTAAATCAACCTAAAAAACAAGGTTACACCTACAGAATTAATTTTGTATGGGTTAAATCAAGTAGAAATAGATCCTTGAGGTAACAATCACAGGTTAACACTTTTTACAGTGTATCCATCTAATTTTGTCTATCTATTCCTCCTTGCAGAAGAAGAGGATCCTTCTTTACCCAGCAATGGAAACCATTGTCCATCAAGCCGCCACTGAACGAGAACGGAGAGAGAGGTGCAAGGCAAAAATCAACGAAGCTCTCGGTGAAGAGCCGAAATGAGAGTGTGTGTGAATGTGTTTTTTTCAAACAGTTTGTGTAAATGGCAGACACCTTTGTGCGTTACTCTATATGAAACTGTATGTGGATGTAGGTGTGTTTGTAATGCAGAAAATTGTAGCAGTCCACTTAAACTGTAAATATGTTACGGACATATGTAACCGGTCAGTAATTTTGAACACAGTTACACATATATATACATTTTGTATAAACTTGCTATGGTACCAATATATATTGCAAATATTATTGTTTTATCTATGTAAATAAAGCACTAAAGTGAAAACACTCTTTATCAATTTTTCATGTTTTAATTTGTCTTTTCTTGTGCACAGTAGATACAAGTTATGAACATAAAATTCAGGTGTTTTAAAATAGCTATACATTGTAAAATAATATACAGACAAAAAGAGAAAGCATTGTGTACACAAATACATATAAGCACACATATTTCTAACTATAGATAACATTTTGTAAAAAATGTGCAAGCTTTAGATATAAGAATGAATGTAATATTAATATATATATTGCTATTTGACCATGATTACAATTTTTCATACCACAATATATATATAAAAGAACATTACAGAATATGCATTATTTTTTATACACTGCTTTAAACACAACTCTGCTCCCCTCTACACATTTACAAGTCAAAAGAGCTGAGTACACTAGATCTCCACTTTTAGTACAGGCATAACTACACCTCACTGCATTCTCCTTCATCCTGTCTCCCGGATCTCTTCGGCTCTGATCTCCGGTGCTCATTTGTGGTCTGTTCAAACCAGTCTTCATCATCAAAATCCTGAAAGTCAGAAACCTCCTCGTCATCAAAACACCAGCCTGGCCAGTCCACACTGATGCCCTCTGAGGAATTATTGCTGCAAGGAAAAGAACTGGTCGTTAATGTGTACATTTCTTTAGAAAAGTGTTTTATAATTAAAAAAAAGTAATTATATAATTTATATACATTTATAATTTCTTAAACTAGGCCTACATTCAAATAATTAGAAATGTCATGATTTATGTGTTTATATTCATATTTAAATATACAACTATTGATCTGTCAAATATTATATAATTAATATAATAATATAATTAAACATTATATAAATAAGTTATTAAAAAGTGTTTCCGTGTGGTGTCACTCTATTGGCATACATACTGCATACATTTTTTTCTTTAGGGAAAGCCTGACTCCTATTGGTCCTGATGAAGAAATAACTTTAAAAGACTACAAAAATGAAAATGTAATAAATAATGCTGCAATAATGCTTTATAACACTTACGCAATTTGATTAAAATTTTCATATATAATTTAATAATTTACAGAAAATTTTAAGTGATGGTACACAGATGAATTGTGTGTGGGTAGAGAGAAGAAATAACATGAAACTGTCAAGTTCCCCAGCACAGAGCGGCCTCTCATTTTACAGTCATATCTCACAAATGGAACAAATCTTATGAATAAATCTACTTGCTTATGAAAATGTTAGATTTCCAATGTACAGTAAGGGTTATTTTTTGGGTAAAAAAAAAACAAAACAAAAAAAACATACATGCACACATTTAAATATAGGGGGTTGACAATTGACAGATGCTTTAAAGAGATAGTTCACCCAAAATTTTTAATGCTCTCATTTACTCACCCTCATGCCATCCCAGATGTGTATTACTTTCTTTATTCTGCTGAACATAAATAAAGATTTTTTAGAAGAATATCTTAATTCTGTAGGTCCATAATATCCAAGTGAATGGTGGCCAAAATTTTGATGGTCCAAAAAGCACATAAAGGCAGCATAAAAGTCATCCATATGACTCCAGTTTTTAAATATATATCTTCAGAAGTGATATGATAGGTGTGGGTGAGAAACAGATCCTTTTTTACTATAAATTCTCCTCCCTGCCCAGTAGGTGGCAATATATAGGAAGAATATGAATCAGCAAAAACAAAAGAGAAGAAGAATGTAAGAAATTTTCTCACACAACTATTATATTGCTTCTGAAGAAATTGATTAAACCACTGGAGTTTTATGGATTACTATTATATGGCCTTTATGTGCTTTTTGGACCTTCAGAGTTCTGGCCACCATTCACTTGTATTGTGTGGTCCTTCAGAGCTGAAATATTCTTCTAAAAATCCTTGTTTGTGTTCAGCAGAGAAAGAAAGTTATACACATCTGGGATGGCATGAGAGTGAGTAAATGATGAGAGAATTTTCATTTTTGGGTGAACTATTCCTTTAAGATTTGGAGGGATCACATCATACATATGTATCATTTTATTTTTGAATATTAATATAGAATATTTACTTTTGTAACTAAGTTTTAATCGCCATTTTCTACCCTCTCTTTGATTCTTAAAATTAAATGGGCTGTTTTTCGCTGCTGTCCCTTTAACACTTCAACAGTATGTAAATGACCTCTTCATTTGTTAAATGAGTATCAGCTCTTTTCTGCACTCCAACAGCAGGCATCATGTTTGCTGTCTGGTCAGGTATTATTTTTAACTGTCCCATCCTTCAATATTAGCCTCTTTGTAATTATATTTGCATTATATTGTGACAGATTCATAAAACGTGCTGACATGGGATAGTTCACCAAAAAATAAAAATTCTGCCATCATTCACTCACAGTAGTCACATGACTTTCTTTCTCCAGTGGGACACAAAAGAAGATGTTATGCAGAATGTCATTGTCATTCTGCCAAACATCTCTTTTTGTGTCCCATGGAAAAAGAAAGTCATATGGGTTTGAAACAAAATGAGGGATTTATTTACCATCTCAGTGGTGAAGAATGCAGACTCACCTCTCTTTCGTCCTCTTCTCATATCCATCCACATTTCTCTCTCTCCATCCCCATGCAGAAATCGTTCTGTGTACTTGTGATTCCTCTCCCTCTACCTCTCTCTCATATTCACTGGCTGACAGTGATGAAGAGGGTGAGATTGTTGGAGAATTTTGGAGAGAAAAAGTTGTACCTTTTGCCTTTCCCTCTCTTTTTCGAAATCCACGTTCCTTTCCCCGCTCCTTTGCTTTCTGCAGCAGATCCTGGAGAGGAGACGGGTGAAGTTGGGGGTCCAAACCAGGTGGTGGTGAGGGGCTGAGTCTGTGGTCAGGCAGGAAGGGAGAGAGCTCTGGGATGGAGGCACTCCTCTGTCCCTTCAGTTTGGGTTTCGTTTGAAGGTTCCCTTCATCTGTTTGCTCAGGCTCTAAGAGTGTCTGTAGGTCTGGTGATGACCTCATTTCAGGCACATGCCAAAGAATGCTGTGGTTGTTCTTTAAAGATCCCAGCTTTAAGACTCGGTGGGTATCCTGGTGTTTAATGAAAGGGTTGGAAGCCCTTCGCTTGTTGTCATCAGAGTTTGTTTTGGAAGTAAATTCCAATGATCCATCCCCACCTGAAACCATCCTGAAGCTCTCAGGTGGGACAGAAGGTTGTGAATTAATCGGACGCTTCCTACGTAACCTGGGAGATTTCAACTTCCTGGAGAACCTGCCTGATTCTGTGAGAAACCCATCACCATCCTCTGATAGGCTATACAAAGATTCCCTCCTGGTTTCTTGGTCTTGCGATCCATCTAGGTCTTTTTCTACTATGACCTCATACTGTGTTTGACTTAAAAGAGACTTGTTTGATAAAGAAGTGCTTGGTGTGGATTGGCTAGAAGTACCATTTTTCTCAGTATGTCCACCTGTCAACAAAGAGTGTGTTCCATTTGACTGGTTTTTCACAAATAAGTCCTGTTGTGTAATGTCCCTAGAGTTCCATGTGACTCGCCTCTCTGTAATTTTCTTAAATGTAGCATCTCTGTCTTCCCATTGCTTCCCATTGCTATTTTTTCTGTTTCTCCCTTCGGTTCCCTTCAGTCCACTTTCATTCTTTTTTGCAACTCCTCCATGAGCGGATTGGCTTTGACCATTCTGTTGACCAATTAGAGCAGAGCTCTGTTGAACTTTTGCTTGCTCTACATTCACTAATTTTTGTGTTCTATAATCAGAGATGCTGTTAATTTGTTTCAAATAAGGTGCATTCAATGAGAGAGAATCACTATCACATTCTGATTGGCTACTGGAATCCTCCTTGACTGTAGTGGTCCGTTCGTCATGAGTGAGAGGTCTTTCTAATCCATTTGACTCGGTCTCATTTGTTGTCTTCAATGTTTTGTTTGAATTATTTTTCCTCAGGGTGTCTAGGGCAGTCTGCATATCGAGAAGAGCCAGTTTATAATTACAAACCTTTTAAGTATGTCTGAGAATTTAGAATAAATCTGCTAAAACATTAGAAGTGAAGTCTGTCATTTCTGTGCCACTAGTCTCACCAAACGGAATGGCAAATCATAAACAAAATAATGAAAATAATGTTTTCAAACATTTTTCCAGAACACTACCCCCGTCTGCCATTTGTCAATACCAATAGAGAGTCCCACCTCAAACTCACAAATGGCTTACTTGCAGTGATGTCTGTATATTAAGCTGGGGTAGAAGAAAGTATTTTAATATGAAAAAAATCTTCAAATAATATATTTAAAAATTAAAAAATTTAAATATAAAAAATCAATTTTGAAAAATAAAATAATTTTTTGTCATGTTTTACAGTGAAGATTTCTAAACATCCTTAAAACAAGATAAATTATTGTTGCAATAATGCAAAATATACTAAGATTTATTTTCCAAAATATATCCCCACTGGCCATTTTTTTTAAATTTTTTGTTGAAGCAAAAATCTTCACAAAATTTTGTCTTAAAACTAGAAAAACTTTTTTCAATGGTGTAAGAAAAATAAACAACCATATTCTTGAAAAACAAGTTTAATATATTAAACAGTTTTGATTCTCAAGTAAATTGATCTTGTTTTAAAGATGTTTAGACATTTTTACTGGAAGGCAAAGACTCAAACAAATGGCTTGCTTGCAGTGGTGTCTTAATATTAAGCTGGGGAAGGAGAAAGTATTTTAATATAAAAAAATCTTAAAATGATACACACACACACAAACACACACATATATATCTCAAGTAAATTTATCTTGTTTTAAAGATGTTTATTAATTTTGACTGTACAATTTATTTTAATGTGTTTTTTATTTTTATATATATATATATATATATATATATATATATATATATATATATATATATATATATATATATATAAAAAATAAAAAACACATAAAAAAAATTGTACAGTCAAAATTACTAAACATCTTTAAGACAAGATAAATTTACTTGAGAAGCAAAATGCAAAATATATTAAGATTTGTTTTCAAAATATATCCCCATTGACCATTTTTTTACAAGCAAAATTCTTAACAAAATTTAGTGTTAAAACTAGAAAGAAAATAATATTTTTAATGGTGTAAAGAAAAATACACTTAATCATATTCTTGGTAAACAACTCTTAATATCTTACACATTTTTTTTTACAAAAAATGTATCCTGTGGATACATTTTAATGATCTTGTTTTAAAGATGTTTAGACATGGTGTGTACTGAAATGCCACATTTAAGATTTTTTATTGTATATACAAGTAGAATGTTATGTATTCATGTAGGGATGATAAATGGCAGATCATCAGGGTGGGGTTTGGACTTTCTGTTGCCCTGATATCTCTTATTTAGTTTGTGTTTTAAGTGTGCAGCACCTGAGCCTCACGCAGAGCAGACACCCATGACGAGCAGCTGTCTGGGCTGGGTGTGGACAGACAGTATACACTGACAGCACAACCCAGATCACCAACCTCCACCAGCACAAATGAATCTACCACACAGAGCAAGAGAAAGGTAGAAATACAGAGAGTATGACAATCAATTTTATATACGTAAAATGTAAAAAAAAAAAAAAAGAAAAAAAAAACAAGAACATATAACTTCAGGTTCCATTTTTTCTTGAAGGTATAATGTGCACCAGTGTACAGTGGCCCCAGAAAGTACTTGTATACTTAAGCCACACTTAAAATGAGCTTTTCTCAGAACAACCTGTGCTTTTGTAATTACTTTTAACCAACTGGTGTCAAAGTGATTTTTAGTGGATGTATGAAGTCAGTTCCACTCAAATTCACATAGGTGTCCTATCAGAGTAGCCACAGGTGTAGTTAATCTCATTAACTATGGACATGTTCCACTAACTTTTGACAACCAGAAAGTGTCCAATTACTTTTTGTCTTACAATGATTTTGAACAATATATCTATTATTTTATAATTTAAAACCTAACAAACTTCGTTTTGTGAAATTTTTGCTTTAAAGTGTGCTTTTGCTATTTTTCTATAAAACAAAATACCAACTGGTTTGAAATTTTGTTATATAATGCAATGCCATTCATAAATTTGTATGTGTGGCTAAAGTGTCCAAATAGTTTTTGGGGCCACTGTATATACAAATTCCATGTTGAGGTGATTTGTATGTAGGAATTCACAATTGCGTAATCATAAGGAAATGAGAGGATATGTTCTGACAATGAATTAAGACTTGCGTGGGCAGATCTATGAGACACACCTTAGGTGGAGTTATACTGTGATTCAAAATGCCAAGTTAGGTACAAGGTTATCAAGTCTGACATGCATAAAACCGAACTCTATGCAAGGACTATAACATGTGTAAATCTTAATTAAACAATACAAATACAAACATCATTACATGCATATACAGTTGAAGTCAGAAGTTATTAAAACTCATTTTTTAACCACTCCACAGATTTAATATTAGCAAACCATAGTTTTGGCAAGTCTTTTGGACTTCTACTTTGTGCATAACATGGGTAATTTTTCCAACAATTGTTTACAGACAGATTGTTTAACTTTTATTTGACTATATCACAATTCCAGTGGGTCAGAAGTTTACATGCACTAAGTTAACTGTGCCTTTAAGCAGCGTGGAAAATTCCAGAAAATGATGTCAAGCTTTTAGACAATTAACTTCTGATAGGAGGTGTACTGAATTGCAGGTGTACCTGTGGATACATTTTAAGGTCTACCTTCAAACTCAGTTCCTCTTTGCTTGCCATCATGGGAGAATCAAAAGAAATCAGCCAAGACATCAGAAACAAAATTGTAGACCTCCACAAGTCTGGTTCATCCTTGGGAGCAATTTCCAAATGCCTGAGGGTACAACGTTCATCTGTACAAACAATAGTATGCAAGTATAAACACCATGGGACCACGCAGCCATCATGCCGCTCAGGAAGGAGACACATTCTGTCTCCTAGAGATGAACTTAGTTTGGTGCGAAAAGTGGAAATCAATCCCAGAACAACAGAAAAAGACCTTGTGAAGATGCTGGAGGAAACAGGTAGACAAGTATCTATATCCACAGTAAAATGAGTCCTATAACGACATAACCTGAAAGGCTGCTCAGCAAGGAAGAAGCCACTGCTCCAAAACTGCCATAAACAAAAAACCAAACTACAGTTTGCAAGTGCACATGGGGACAAAGATTTTACTTTTTGGAGAAATGTCCTCTGGTCTAATGAGACAACATTTGACATGTTTGGTCATAATGACCATAGTTATGTTTGGAGGAAAAAGGGTGAGGCTTGCAAGCCGAAGAACACCATCTCAACCGTGAAGCATGGGGGTGGCAGCATCATGTTGTGGAGGTGCTTTGCTGCAGGAGTGACTGGTGCCCTTCACAAAATAGATGGCATCAGGAGGAAGGAAAATTATGTGGATATATTGAAGCAAAATCTCAAGACATCAGCCAGGAAGTTAAAACTCTGTAGCAAATGGGTCTTCCAAATGGACAATGACCCCAAGCATACCTCCAAAGTTGTGGCAAAAATGGCTTAAGGACAAAATTGTCAAGGTATTGGAGTGGCCATCACAAAGCCCTGACCTCAATCCGATAGAAAATTTGTAGGCAGAACTGAAAAAGCATGTGCGAGCAAGGAGGCCTACAAACCTGACTCAGTTACACCAGTTCTGTCTGGAGGAATGAGCCAAAATTCCAGAAGCTTGTGGAAGGCTACCTAAAATGTTTGACCCAAGTTAAAAATGTAAAGGCAATGCTACCAAATACTAACAAAGTGTATGTAAACTTCTGACGCACTGGGAATGTGATGAAAGAAATAAAAGCATAAATAAATAATTCTCTCTACTATTATTCTGACATTTCACATTCTTAAAATAAAGTAGTGATCCTAACTGACCTAAGACAGGGAATTGTTTCTATGATTGAATGTCAGGAATTGTGAAAAAATGAGTTTAAATGTATTTGGCTAAGGTGTATGTAAACTTCTGACTTCAACTGTAATGCATTAACCTATGGTGCATCAACCTATAATAATAGGCACATTGTGCATTAATCAGTATGAATCATAGATTGATAGACTACATGCATATGGTCATAGTTTGATGCACAATATGTATATCATCATCATCATCAGCATTATCATCTTCATCATCATCATCATTACCATCCTCATATGATAATATTCACATGATGCATCCTATGACAAATTGCATATGGTGCATTAAGCTATGATAATATTTTCATGGTGCATCAATCTATGATAAAAGGCATGGATAATATGAATATGGTGCATCAATCTATGGTAATCTACATTGATAATATACATGTGGTGCATCTAGGTATGATAATATTTTTTTGGTGCATCAATCTATGATAATATATATTGATAATATGCATGTGGTGCATCAATCTATGATAATATGCATTGATAATAAGAATATAGTGCATCAGTCTATGATAATATACAGTACATATGGGTATGAGAATATGGCCCATACACAGGGAGGTTTTGGGGTAAAAACTGCCCTTTCATACTGATCTGAGACCACTTTAAATCTTCTTTTCAGATAAATTAGGTAAGGATTGTGAAAGTTTTCTATGAGATGCCAAAGTGTTGTTCACACTCACAGCCATCTTTCAGCTCAATGCAGTCTATCCTCTCCAGAGGCAGAGGGGGGCGCACTACTTTCAGCTTGTCGGATTTCTTCTGAGTTTTAGTCATCAACAGCACATCAGTGAAGAGCAAGACCACAAGCTCCTAACAAACAAAAATTAATGTTAGTTCTGTTGACAGTGAGCCTACAATAATCATTAATTGACATATTCTCCCAGTTTGTCTTGTCACTTGCCTTAATGTCCTTCCTTCCTCTGACCTTCAAAGTTTCTTCCAATAACTGCTTCCGTATGACCTTTGGCCCCACCCCCCTCATTGGGCTCCTCAGATCAAAGCAGCAGTTCTCTCGAACATGCTGTCGGTGACAACATCTCTGTTAGCTAGTTTTTAGGAGCAAAGACCATTTCTGCATTTTATGGGCTGGTGTGTTTGTTTTAGCGGTTATGATCTTTCCTTTACCTTGTCTATTTCTTCACTCAAACCTTCTATTTGGTATCCCTCTATTCTTTGAGCAGCAACAGAAAGGGAAAGTTCATCGTCTTTAATTTGTAGGTAGTCATTGATTGATTCCAGAAAATTATTGACACTGTTCAACTAAAGGAGAAAGAGAAACAGAGAGTGAGAAAATTAGTTCAAGATCTATATCTTTCGCTTCAAGGTTAGAATGCATGGCAAGTGGCTGATATTCAAGAAAAAAAAGAAAGAAGGAGAAGGAGAGAGCGGGCTTGTCCAGTCGGACGCAGAAGCCTCAGCTGGGCTTCCCCCTTCGGGGACGATTGCCCAGTCACAGGCCGATGCCGAAATGACGGACATGCTTTCCCGGGCGGCCGCGAGCATCGGGTTAGAGTGGAACCCTCCGCTCTCCCCTGAACCCTCGTGGCTTGATGATTGGTTCCTGGGCTCAAGGCGCCCCTCAAAGCAGCCACGCCCCGCTCCAATGCAATTCTTCCCAGAAGTGCACGAGGAGCTGACGAAATCGTGGGAGGCACTTTTTACTGCCCGGCCCCGATTCCGCAGTTCCCCCGCTCTCACTACCCTCGATGGCGGGGCGGCCAGGGGCTATACGGCGATTCCCCCAGTGGATAAGGCGCTCGCGATGCACCTATACCCGCAGAGCGCTGCCACCTGGCGCAGACGCCCTAAGCTCCCGTCCAAGCCCTGTAGGCTCACGTCATCCCTGACGGCTAAAGCCTACAGCGCTGCTGGACAAGCCCCCTCTGCCCTGCACGCCATGGCTCTCCTGCAGGTCCACCAAGCCAAGGCTGCCCTTGCCCCATTAAGGGAGGTGGGCATTCGCATTCTCAACTATCTCGATGACTGGCTAATCCTAGCTCACTCTCGAGACATGTTGTACACACACAGGGACCTGGTGCTCTCACACCTCAGCCGATTAGGGCTTCAGGTCAACTGGGAAAAGAGCAAGCTCCTCCCGGTTCAGAGCATCTCTTTTCTCGGTTTGGAGTTGGACTCAGTCTCCTTGATGGCGCGCCTTACGAACAAGCGCGCCCAGTTGATGCTGGCCTGTTTGAAGGCGTTCAAACAGAAAACAGCGGTTCCACTGAAACTTTTTCAGAGGCTCCTGGGGCATATGGCATCCTCGGCGGTGTCCACCCCGCTTGGGTTGATGCATATGAGGCTGCTTCAGCATTGGCTCCAGACTTGAGTCCCGAGATGGGTATGGCGCCACGGGACACATCGCGTGGTCATCACGCCGATCTGTCACCGTCTTTTCAGCCCTTGGACTGACCTCACATTTCTACGGGCAGGCGTTCCTCTAGAACTCGTCTCCAGGCGCGTCATGGTCATGACAGACGACTCCAAAATGGGCTGGGGCGCTGTTTGCAACGGGCACGCAGCAGCCGGGCTCTGGACGGGTCCGCGACTGCATTGGCATATCAACTGCCTCGAGTTGTTGGCAATTCTGCTCGCCCTGCGGAGGTTCCGGCCGTTGATCCAGGGCAAGCACGTGTTAGTTCGGACAGACAACATGGCAACGGTAGCATATGTCAACCGCCAAGGTGGTCTGCGCTTTCGTTGTATGTCACAACTCGCCCGCCATCTCCTCCTCTTGAGTCAGCAGCACTTCGAGTCGCTGTGAGCCACTCACATCCCGGGCAACCTCAACACTACAGCGGACGTGCTGTCACGGCAGGTTACCCTCAGGGGAGAGTGGAGACTACACCCTCAGGTGGTCCAGCTGATTTGGAGTCGATTCGGACAGGCACAGGTGGACCTGTTCACCTCCCAAGAATCCTCCCACTGCCCACTCTGGTATGCCCTCACCGAGGCTCCCCTCAGCATAGACATGCTGGCACACAGCTGGCCCCCTGGCCTCCTGGCCTACGCAAATATGCGTTTCCCCCAGTGAGCCTGCTTGCAAAGACCCTGTGAAAGTTCAGGGAGGACGAGGAGCAGGTCTTCCTGGTAGCACCCTACTGGCCCACCCAGATGTGGTTCTTGGACCTCACGCTCCTTGCGACAGCTCCCCCCTGGTGAATTCCCCTGAGGAAGGACCTTCTTTCTCAGGGACGGGGCACTCTCTGGCACCCGCGACCAGACCTCTGGAATCATCATGTCTGGCCCCTGTGGTGGTAGACACGATCACTCAGGCTAGGGCCCCCTCTACGAGGCATCTGTATGCCTTTAAGTGGCGTCTGTTCGTTAAGTGGTGTTCTTCCCGACGCGAAGACCCCCAGAGATGCGCAGTCGGATCAGTGCTTTCCTTCCTGCAGGAGAGGTTGGAAGGGAGGCTGTACCCTTCCACCTTGAAGGTGTACATTGCCACCATAGCAGCACATCACGACGCAGTTGACGGTAAGTCCTTAGGGAAGCACAACCTGATCATCAGGTTCCTAAGAGGCGCCAGGAGGCTAAATCCCTCCAGACCGCACCTCGTTCCCTCATGGGACCTCTCTGTAGTTCTTCAGGGTCTTTTCAGCCCCCTTTGAGCCTTTGCAGTCAGCCGAGCTTAAGGCACTCTCCTTGAAGACTGCCCTCCTGACTGCGCTCACTTCCATCAAGAGGTTAGGAGACCTGCAAGCATTCTCTGTCAGCGAAATGTGCCTGGAGTTCGGTCCGGGTTACTCTCACGTGATCCTGAGACCCTGTCTCCTTGTGACCAAGGTTCTCACCACCCCTTTTAGGGACCAGGTGGTGAACCTGCAAGCGCTGCCCCAGGAGGAGGCAGACCCAGCCCTGTCGTTGCTGTGTCCGGTGCGCGCTTTACGCATCAATTTGGATCGCACGCAGAGTTTTAGAATCTCTGAGCAGCTCTTTGTCTGCTTTGGTGCACAGCGGAAAGGAAGCGCTGTCTCCAAGCAGAGGATCGCCCACTGGCTCATTGACACCATAACTATGGCATATCTCGCCCAGGACATGCCGCCCCCGGTAGGGCTACGAGCCCATTCTACCAGGGGTGTAGCGGCTTCCTGGGCCCTGGCCAGGGGTGCCTTTCTAACAGAAATTTGCAGAGCAGTGGGCTGGGCAACACCCAACAACTTTGCAAGGTTCTACAACCTCCGGGTGGAACCGGTTTCGTCCCAGATAGTAGCACGCAACACAAGCGGATAAACCCGGGATAGCCGGCCAGGTGTATCGCTTGCACATAGCACCTTCCACCTCCTTTTGTGTTGAATACGTGCGCCATTAATTCCCAGTAGTGTTCACAAGTTTGTTCCCTGGTTGACTTCCTCCAAGCCCTGTGGCAGTCGAGTTTTCGGAGAGATTCGCTGCCAGCCCAGTACACATGCTAACTAAGAGTCCTGTTCTGGGGTAGGTGCTCCGCATGTGGCGGTTCCCTGTAAGGCTAACCCCATGTGATATATATCTTCTGCTAATTCGTTTCCCTGTTGGCAAACTGCGTCTCCCTTGGGCAGAGCCCCTCTGCCCCTGTCTCCATGTTTGTAGTAACTCCTCCCCCATTGGGCAGGATCTACCTTGAAGACTCTCCACATGGTTGGAAAGACCATGTGACGTATCCTTCCACTTCAATATCCCCCCCTCTCTTTGGGCAAGGTGTGGTCTCCGCTGTGTCTTCCCCTTGAGAGGGACACCCCCCGACTAGACCTGGTGGCCCAGTCGGATAATCCCCCTTCTTTTTTAGGGAGTGGAAAAAAGAGAAGGGAAAAGAGGCCACGACTGAGTTAAGTCTGTCTCTATGTCTTGGGTAGTCGACTTGTCCCCAAAAAGGGCCGTTCGACACTCATAACTATGTTGGGGGAGGTTACGTGTCGACCTGGTGTGCTGGCTATGAAGCACACAGTAGTCTGCCCACCACACACCGCCAGTTCACGTAACACAGTTCAGCCAATTGTGGCGTTTCGTATAGGGACCCCTAATGTCACTACATCGACACAACGTCGAGTAAGTGACAGATAGGGAATGTCATGGTTACTTGTGTAACCTCCATTCCCTGATGGAGGGAACGAGACTTTGTGTCCCTCCTGCCACAATGCTGAACTACCCGCTGAAATGGTCGGACCTTATATCGGCTCCTCAGCATAAAACCTGAATGAATGGTTGCATACCAGCTCCTTTTATACCTGTATGTCCGGGGGAGTGGCATGCAAATACCACTCGCCAATTTTCATTGGCCTTTTATCAAAGACCAGAGGTGTCTCGGGCTCCCAAGAGTGACCCCTAGTGTCACTACATCGACACAACGTCTCGTTCCCTCCATCAGGGAACGGAGGCTACACAAGTAACCATGATGTTTCCCATTTGTTATTATTAACAGTACAGTATGCTATGATTCATCACCATTCTCTGAAGTGCATTTTGGATGGGGAGGTCTTCTGTGGTCTTCAAAACAGCTTTTAGCAGAAGGGGGTATTTGGTAATTCTTTGGTGAGGTTTAGCCTGTATATCGCCCAGCCTCATTCGCCCACACTGCGGGTGATTTTCCACCCACTGCAAGACAGATTTCATAAAGATTTATATGAGGAAAATCATGCATACAAATATATTCATGCATCACATCAGATTGTAATCATAGTTCCTGTGCATTGACAGTTTGAATTGTACATCTGAACTCATGCATTGCTGAGCTGTTTGTTCTACCTCACAAATTAGAGCATGTTCACTTTCCAAGTGATTTCTTTTTACTGTTATTATCTTTGGCACTCTGTGTTTTATTCTGTGTATGAAAGGAAACCCAATTTGTCCAAAATTTTAAGGACTTGGTACATGATTAAAACATAATCCTACACTTTTCAAACAGGTTTTCTGAACATTTCCCCATCTGCCACTGATGTGACAAATAGATAATTCCAAACTCATGCCAAGGGTTGAGCCAAAGTTGTTGGCACATCAGAACTATAATTTGGTAGCACTACAGAGCCACAGTGTTTACAATTTACTGGGAAATCAGCCTATTAATGGCTAGCTTATAGTTGTCTCTGCATATTCAAAAAAACAAATTATTCGCTTTTGGTACTATTTTCACAAGGAAGTGGTACATTTTCAAACTCTTAGTACTAATTTCAAAACAGATCATCAAAAATGCAGTTTTTTTCAAACATTTCAGCATATTTTCAATTGACTAAGTACAAAACACAAAGTAACGTTTCACCACACCAAATAAGTGTTTCGTCTATATATACCTTTCATTGAAAGTAACTGCCTTTCATAATGCTATTACCATCAAAATTTTCATTTACATCTGTTCTCCTTCAGTTTAATACATTTGTTTTGTCATTTGATCCAACTGATCTTAATGGTTAATCAATTAATCATTTGGTATATATAGAATTTCAAATGGTTTGACTATTTTATGGTTTGTAAAATATCAACATCTATAGTAAATCAGATGTTCAGAACAGGATAACCAAACATATTGAATTTGTTACAGAATTGCCAATTTATATCATACGTAACCACTATTGTTTACAGTATGTACCATATGCATTAAGAGTGTGTGTATGAGCATTAGCAATTTGCCAACACAGTGCAGGATAGACTGCAAGGAAGAGGAACCAAACAATGAGAAGTGGGCATCAGAGGGAGGAAGAGGGTAAGAACTGGTAAGCCCAGTGACATCTGGGCCATCAATGTCCACTATGTGATTCAGTAAACAAAGGCCTAACTACTGTAAAGCAAATTACCGGACTGTGACAAATTTGCGAGTCTTTCTCATTTGTACAGTAAGTCACTTTGGTTACTATAAAAGCATCTGCTAAATTACTAAAAATTAATGTAATTACTCAACCCAATCTTAAAGGTAAACTGTCAATTCATCCATACTGTACTGTAAGAGTATGGTACAGTGTGGTACAGTAAATGATGTTACAGTGTACATTATTGTACTTGTTACACTACTCTTACAGTATCATGTATTGACAACATACTCTGTACTGTCAGTATTGACTATGAACATTAGTCCAGCGTCATACTGTATCTTCAGTGCTCACATCTTTTGATTACACATTGGGTTGATGTTACAGACATTATGAATTTATAATAATGTCAGTTTAGTCAGGCAATGTAAGTGTATTTCCTAATGTGACTTCACATACAATTGTGCTCAAAAGTTTGCATACCCTGGCAGAAATTGTGAAATTTTGGCATTGATTTTGAAAATATGACTGATCATGCAAAACTGAGCATGCGTCTTTTATTTAAGGATAGTGATCATATGAAGCCATTTATTATCACATAGTTGTTTGGCTCCTTTTTAAAATCATAATGATAACAGAAATCACCCAAATGGCCCTGATCAAAAGTTTACATACCCTTGAATGTTTGGCCTTGTTACAGACACACAAGGTGACACACACAAGTTTAAATGGCAATTAAAGGTTAATTTCCCACACCTGTGGCTTTTTAAATTGCAATTAGTGTGTGTGTATAAATAGTCAATGAGTTTGTTTGCTCTCACGTGGATGCACTGAGCAGGCTAGATACTGAGCCATGGGGAGCAGAAAACAACTGTCAAAAGACCTGTGTAACAAGGTAATAGAACTTTATAAAGATGGAAAAGGATATAAAAAGATATCCAAAGCCTTGAAAATGCCAGTCAGTACTGTTCAATCACTTATTAAGAAGTGGAAAATTCGGGGATCTCTTGATACCAAGCCAAGGTCAGGTAGACCAAGAAAGATTTCAGCCACAACTGCCAGAAGAATTGTTCGGGATACAAAGAAAAACCCACAGGTAACCTCAGGTTACCTGCTCTGGAAAAAGATGATGTGGTTGTTTCAAGGAGCACAATATGACGATACTTGAACAAAAATGAGCTGCATGGTCGAGTTGCCAGAAAGAAGCCTTTACTGCGCCAATGCCACAAAAAAGCTCGGTTACAATATGCTGACAACACCTTGACACGCCTCACAGCTTCTGGCACACTGTAATTTGGAGTGACGAGACCAAAATAGAGCTTTATGGTCACAATCATAAGTGCTATGTTTGGAGAGGGGTCAACAAGGCCTATAGTGAAAAGAATACCATCCCCACTGTGAAGCATGGTGGTGGCTCACTGATGTTTTGGGGTGTGTGAGCTCTAAAGGCACAGGGAATCTTGTGAAAATTGATGGCAAGATGAATGCAGCATGTTATCAGAAAATACTGGCAGACAATTTGCATTCTTCTGCACGAAAGCTGCTCATGGGACGCTCTTGGGCTGTCCAGCACGACAATGACCCTAAGCACAAGGCCAAGTTGACCCTCCAGTGGTTACAGCAGAAAAAGGTGAAGGTTCTGGAGTGGCCATCACAGTCTTCTGACCTTAATATCATCGAGCCACTCTGGGGAGATCTTAAACGTGCGGTTCATGCAAGACGACCAAAGACTTTGCATGACCTGGAGGCATTTTGCCAAGACGAATGGGCAGCTATACCACCTGCAAGAATTTGGGGCCTCATAGACAACTATTACAAAAGACCGCACGCTGTCATTGATGCTAAAGGGGGCAATACACAGTATTAAGAACTAAGGGTATGCAGACTTTTGAACAGGGGTCATATCATTTTTTTTCTTTGTTGCCATGTTTTGTTTTATGATTGTGCCATTCTGTTATAACCTACAGTTGAATATGAATCCCATAAGAAATAAAAGAAATGTGTTTTGCCTGCTCACTCATGTTTTCTTTAAAAATGGTACATATATTACCAATTCTCCAAGGGTATGCAAACTTTTGAGCACAACTGTATATATATATATATATATATATATGTATGTATATATATTCAACACATTTAAGGTTAATTTGGAATCTTGCATTGTTTGCTACAGAATGAACAGATTGATAAAATGACTAAATTGAAAGAAGATCATTCTGTTGTGTTTGTATGATTAAAACAAATGTTCTCATTACACGACACAATAATCTTGTGTTCTAAAACAGTGATTATATGAAAGGAAACATGTACAACCCTGATGAAAGTACGTTAGCAGGTTTTGAAAGAATTACTAGCTTTGTTACAATTGTGATCAGTTTGGTGTTTTGTACTAAGAGTTTTGAAAATTCACCACTTGCATGTAAAAATAGTACCAAAGTGGTTAAAAAAAACTATAAACTGGGATCTGAGAAAGTATTTTAACATCTAAAACATTACACACTTCAGCTTTAAAAAAGACAAGTATGAGGTCTGCTCTCCCCCTGAAAAGTTATTTTGAGTATGTGCCCTTCAGGAAACAGTTCACCCCCATAATCTACCACTACAGTCAAACTACCACAAAGAACTGATCTGACAATCATTTCCACCCTGCTCACTTTGCTTACTGGCTGCTGGTGACAAAACACTAGTTGGGGAAGTTGATGTTGTAAACAGTTCATTTGAAATGTGGAAAACAAGTTCACACTCAATACCCATTTCTGTCTATATTTAGTGGTGGCTTTATTCAATCATTTTTCCAGTTGTAACTTAGCTTCAGGTAAAAAAAAATATATATATATAGCTTAATTAGCTAGGTTTTGGTCCACTAATCTTTTGCACAATATATTCCCATTCATTGTCTCCTGTTGATGGTTTTTCAAAAAAAAAAAAAAAAAAAAAAAAATCAAATTTAAGCACAAATATTTAGCTTAGAATTCTTCATTGTGCGGAGATTAAATGCTTGAACCATGCATTAAATCTTTTATTCATATGAGTGAAAACACCTCATGGATCAAACAAGAATTGAATTGTACTGAATAAAAAATTCTTCAGTATAAGCATTCTTCACTCAAATTTGCTTGTTGCAGTCTTAGGAGGTAACAATACATATTTACAGTTATAGATTCATCATACAGGTATAGTTTTTACCGTAAGATATGTGTGAAATTGTGGGTTTGTGTCAAGCTGTCTGCGTGTAAACACAACATTTCTCTCCTCTTCCCAACAGTATTCAAAGTATGCAGAAAAACGTTCAGGAAACTGTAAGAGATGGAGAACGAGGGAGATAAAGACATATTGAAAAAAAGATATGTAAAAACGTCTCAGTTACTGTCGTAATCTCCGTTCCCTGATGGAGGGAACGAGACGTTGTGTCGATGTAGTGAGAGTCCCGATCACCTCAGATCTTTGAGAAAAGGTCAATGAGAATTGGCGAGTGGAATTTACATGCCACTCCCCCGGACATACGGGTATAAAAGGGAGCTGGAATGCAGGATTCATTCAGGTTTTGTGCTGAGGAGGGACACGGTCCCGGCCATTTCATCTGTTAGTACAGCGTTGTGGCAAGAGGGACACAACATCTCATTCCCTCCATCAGGGAACGGAGGTTACGATAGTAACCGAAACGTTCCCCTTCTGTCACTCACTTGACGTTGTGTCGATGTAGTGACACTAGGGGTCCCTATGGAAAAACGTCACAATAGCTGAACCATGTTACGTGAACTGCCAATGCAGGTGCAAGCAAGCTGCTGCGTGCGTAATAGCAGGTGCATTAGACTGCACGTAACCTCCCCCAACACCCCAAAAGACGTCATATAGTTCCCCACATCCCTGAGGGGAAGCTGGCGCGGCCTTTTCTCTCTATGTTTTCTCTCCACAGAGTATTAGATTCAGCTGGGGCCATCTAACGCTATCATACGCATCGGGGAAGGTGTTCTTTTCCTTTCCTATTCTTTCAGGGGGAAAAGACCCCGTGGAGAACATATCCTGCCCAACAGGGGAGGTCAACATTTGGCAATATAACACATGGGCTCAGCAGCCGCACATGGAAGAGGTACGGTGGTAGGTCCCGCCACGAAAAAAGGGGGGGGGGACTCTACAAACACAGCGACCAGGGGGCAGAGAGAGCTCTGCCCAAGGGAGACGCGGGTCCGCCAACAGGGAGACTGTACCGCAGAATATATCTCACAGGGGTTACCGGAGTAATTGGCACCTGTGGAGCACCTATCCCAGTACAGGGCATATTAGACACCGTAGTGGGGCTGGCTGCAAACTCCTCCGCCGAGTTTGTGGACCATAGGGCTCGGGAGGAAGGACATACAGGGTCCACGACTTCGTGAACTTGACTGGGGGAAAAAGCGCATGTTTTAGCCTCAGGGGAGGGGAAAGGCGCTATGCGCAAGCGATACACCCAGCCAGCTGTTCCGTATTACTGAACTCTACCTGTTCGTACCTGAAAGAACACAGGACGAAACTGGTTCAATCCGGAGATTGTAAAATCTCACGAAAGTATTGGGTGTTGCCCAGCCCGCTGCTCTGCAGATGTCTGCTAGAGAGGTACCATTGGCCAGTACCCACGAGGACGCCACACTCCCACTGTAGAGTGTGCTCGAACCCACAAGGGGCCTGGGTCTGGTAGGCCAATGCAATGGCGTCCACAATCCAGTGGGCAAACCTCTGTTTGGAGATGGTGTTCCCTTTCTGCTGTCCACCAAAGCAGACAAAGAGCTGCTCAGAGCGTCTAAAGCTCTGTGTGCAATCCAAGTAGGTGCACAAAGCACGCACTGGACACAGCAATGACAGGGTTGGGTCTGCCTCCTCCCGGGGCAGCGCTTGCAGGTTCACTGCCTGATCCCTGAAGGGGGTTGTGGGAACCTTGGGCACATAGCCCGGTCGGGGTCTCAGGATCACATGAGAATCTGCCGGACCGAACTCCAGGCAAGTGTCGCTGACAGAGAATGCTTGCAGGTCCCCCACCCTCTTGACAGAGGTGAGCACAATCAGGAGGGCCGTCTTTAAGGAGAGGGCTTTCAGCTCGACTGACTCAAATGGGGCTCTCTGAAGCCCCAGGAGGACCACGGTGAGATCCCATGAGGGGAAGAGGCATGGCCTGGGAGGATTAAGCCTCCGGGCGCCTTTGAGGAACCTGATGATCAGGTCGTGCTGTCCAAGGGTCTTACTGTCGACAGTGTCGTGGTGAGCCACTATAGTGGCTACATAAACCTTCAAGGTGGAGGGGGACAGCCGCCCCTCCAGCCTCTCCTGCAGAAATGAGAGCACTGACCCGACTGCGCATCTCTGGGGGTCTTCGGCTTGGGAAGAACACCAATTCGTGAATAAGTGCCACTTTAGGGCATAAAGCTGCTGGGCGAAGTCCTCAACGGTGTCGCCGAAAAGTCCAATCTGGGAGATGGGTGTGTTGAGAAAGCGTGCTTTGTCTGCGTCCCTCATCCGACCAGATTCAGCCACAGGTGGCGCTCCAGGACCACCAAGGTGGACATCGCCTGCCCGAGTGCTCGCGCCGTGACCTTCGTCGCCCAGAGGGCGAGGTCAGTCGCCGAATGCAGCTCCTGCAGCACATCGGGATCAGGACTATCCAAGTGCAGTCTTTTAGTGCCTTGGCCTGGTGTACCTGCAGGAGGGCCGTGGCATGCAGGGTGGAGGTGGCCTGTCCAGTGGCACTGTAGGCTTTGGCCGCCAGAGACGACGTAGTCCTACAGGCTCTGGAGGGGAGCGCTGGATGTTCCCGCCAGGTGGTGGCATTTTGTGGGCACAGGTGCATCACAACCTGCCTGATCCACCTGAGGGACCTCCGTGTACCCGTGGACCGTCCCGCCGTCGAGGGTAGTGAGAGTGGATGAATCCGGAAATCTGTTTCGGACAGCAAAAGGTGCCTTCCACAACCTCATGAGTTCTTCATGCACCTCCGGGAAGAAAGGAACTGGGGGGGTATGGACGTGAGCGGTGCCCCAAACCCAGGAACCAATTATCATGCCATGAGCGCTCAGGGGAGGCTGGAGGGTTCCAGTCCAACCCGATACTCGCGGCGGCCCGGGCAAGCATGGCGGTCAGCTCTGCATCGGCCTCAGACTGGGCGGGCAGACCCGTAGGTGGCCGCCCAGTCGAGTCCTCGGCATCCGACATCGCCAGTGTGCTCTCTGATGCAGCAATCGAAGACTCATCCTGCTCGCGGGCCCCGAAAGTGACGTCAAGCCGGCCATGAGGCAGGCTGGTCTCAATTCGGAACCGGACAGGAGCAAACGAGCATGCTGGGGAATGGGAGGTCCGCGGGAATTACCCGGCGAGACCGCGCCCATTGAACTCCCCAAATCGCCTCCAGTGCCAGCCGGGGCGGCCTCACACCCGTGGGTAGAGGGCACAGCGTGGGGGGCGGCTAGAGTGGCTTTTCCCTCGGAAGAAGGAAAACCGCGACTGCAACGTTGCCATGGTCATATCCTCGCAATGAGAACATGAACCATCCACAAACGCTACCTCAGTGTGATCGCTACCCAGACACGTGAGGCAGCGCCCATGGCCGTCGGAGGTGGAGAGATAACGACCACATCCAGGAATCACACAAAGACGGAAAGGCATCTTTAAAAAGATGTGTCTTTAAAAAGACGTCAATGTGTGTGCTCTAATAGAGAAAATATACTCTTTAGCAGGAATATACACTCTTTTAGCACTGTTGAAGCGCCCAGGGGCGAAATCTGCACTCATCGTGCAGAAGGAGAGAAAGCCACTGGAAATGTGGCGTATATCCAACAGCATACGCTTCTTAAGAGGTGAATGGAACAGCAGTAGTATTCAGCTCGCTGATAGTACAACCGCTCGGCTCCAAAGAAAAAAATCCGAATGAATCCTGCATTCCAGCTCCTTTTATACCCATATGTCCGGGGGAGTGGCATGCAAATTCCACTCGCCAATTCTCATTGGCCTTTTCTCAAAGATCTGAGGTGATCGGGGCTCTCAAGAGCGACCCCAAGTGTCACTACATCAACACAACTTCGAGTGAGTGACAGAAGGGGAAAGGGAGAGGCTGGGTATTTCTGGATGGCAAAGGCAGTTTGGATTATTCAAATAATTTACAGTAATAAAACAGCAGTTGTATCATACCTGTAAACATCCTGCCTCAAGTTTCATGGGGTCAAAAGGTCGACCAGTGAGACGGACCTCTTGTAACATTGGATACATCACTTCCTGCCAAAAGATACAATGTGCATCAAGGATAGAGGGAAGATTGGAAAAGAGCATTGTGGGTGTGACCTGAGAAAGAAAGAAAGAAAGAAAGAAAAAAGAAATGGAAAAAGATGAATTGATACAGGTGATTGCCTGCATGGGCACTGTCACCCACACACTACGCACACAGCAAAATTATTTTCCATTTTGTCCGCACAAAATGTAAATTTCTCTGTTTTCATTGTGACATCATTAGATGGTTTCAGCAGAACACTTCAGATTATATTTAACTATCTGACTGATAGTGAATGGCACATCGTTTGACCACACTTCTGCTGTCACCCACAACTGTGCCATTAATCAGTCTGGCTGCCAAATAGATATGCTGAGTATGTAACTCTAGAAGGTCATTTGAGAAGAGAGAAGTTTCATGTAAACATGTGAAATGCACATACTTCTTGAAGGAATCCGTATCCATGGCAGTGTGACAGTGCAGCCAGCACAAGCTATTCAGAAATTGAGATGTGCATTAGCCAAAATTAAGCAACCATTTTAAATGCATATTTCTGATAAAAAAAATAAATAAAAAAAATTAAAAAAAATGTTTGCAAATGCAAAGTATAACAGGTCCTAACATTGTTTTTGTAAAAGGATATCTGCATAGCATATCTATTATTTATTATAAACTGATTGTAGCCTTAATCTGATAAACATATAAATAATACTGATAACATAAAATAAACTGCAACAAAACTATAGTACAATAAGTGTAATGTTATTATGACATACGTCTTTGGCAATATTTAGTTTGTTGATGTAGGTGAGCTCAGTATTAAGCAGTTCCCACAGCGCCTCCTGCTGGTGTCTCTGGGTTTTCGACATAGACTAAACATGAAGACAGAGAAATAGAGAACTTTATAAATTCAGCACACAGTAAAAATATTTCTGTTGTCCTCTCTGCTCTGCTCTCTCACTTTTGATCCAGTGCATTTTAAAGTCAACATGAAATCAAAACTGTGGCCCTATTTACTTATTTTATTTTGCCTACTTAATACACATTCCTAGTCTTATTGTGCATGATTCATCAATGTGTGTGCGATATTCTAAAGAAAAAAAAAATGTGTGTATACATATATGTGCATAAATGTATATAATATTTCATCAAAATGTAAAAACTAGCTCTCCTTCTTAAAGGGAAATTTCACCCAAAAATGAAAATTCTCTCATCATTTACTCACCCTCATACTATCCCAGATGTGTATGACTTTATATCTTCTGCAGAACACATATTAAGATCTTTAGAAGAATATTTTAGCTCTGTAGGTCCATACAGTGCAAGTGAATGGGTGCCAACATTTTAAATCTCCAAAAAGCACATAAAGGCAGCATAAAAGTAATCCATAAGACTCCAGTAGTTAAATCCATATCTTCAGAAGCAATATGATAGGTGTGGGTAAGAAACAGATCAATATTTAAGACCATTTTTGCTAGAAATGCTTCTGCCTGACCAATAGGGGGTGTATGCATGAAGAATGTGAAAGTTACCCTAAAGTTCCAAACTGGATAAATTCGCCTCCGAAGGGCACTTTGAAGGTGGAATGATTGTGGCTGCTATGTTGAAGGGTCGTTCCAAACCGAAGGGCTCATAAATAGCTGCTTCTAAGGGCCCTTTGAAACGGGCGTTTCCGTAGCGTTCATCAGATGGACACTTTGCTGCCAAGCAGACCAGAACCGGAGCATACGTAACAAATATGGAGGTTTACCAAGTGAAATTTTGTGTAAATTAAACCAGCTGCAACTGTTATCTGTTTCTATAAACAAAAACATGTGACATCCCTTCATCTCCATAGTCTATAAAGGCTTTTAATTATTATAATAAACTTTTTAAAATGAATTTAAACCCTTGGCATTTTGTTTGAAACTGGTTTATGCTTGTGTTAATTCACTGGATCAGTTATTCTAAAGGAGTTAAATAAAATACTAGGCTAATACAAAGTGTCATTTTGTTTATTTAATAAATGTAATATACATTTGTTTATTGTTTTTTTATTAAAATAAAACAACATTTTTTAAACATGAAGCTTACATTTTTCATAAAGTCATAAAGATTTACATCATTTATTTTCAGTTTTTATTCTGAAAGCAGTTAGTGATGCAAAATCATGTGTAAATATTTCTGATTAGGTGCATGTGATGTTTAAATGAGTTAGCCTTTGTACAACGGCAGCGACTCCTTTGGCTTGGATAGATGAAGCTGAAGTACGTTCCAAATGACTGATATTTTTGAGCCCTACACCCTTCAACTCCCCCCAAAGTGATGAGCCCTTAGACTGAACAGGGAGGAGAATATATAGGTAAAAACTGACTAAAATATTGATCTGTTTCTCACCCACACCTGTGAAATCACTTCTGAAGACATTGATTTAACCATTGGAGTCTTATGGATTACTTTTATCCTGCCCTTATGTGATTTTTGGAGCTTACAAATTTTGGCACCCATTCACTTGCAATGTATGGACCAAAAGAGCTGCAGAGAAATTCTTCTAAAAATCTTAATTTCTGTTCTGCTAAAGAAAGAAAATCATACACATCCGGGATGGCATAAAAGTGAGTAAATGATGAATGAATTTTCATTTTTGGGTGAACTATCCCTTTGACAATGTCTTTCTAGCAAGTCAGTCCACTGGCAGCCATCTTTGGAACGCTATCAGGCAGCTATTTTTCTATGTAAACAAACATAAAAGTGCAGCTTCTTTCTACTTGAATGGAAAAATACTGAAATCTCCAAAATGGTTGGTGAAGTTTACGATCAAAGAACACATTTCAATCAGCAGTAAAATCTGACAACACTGGAAATATGCGCATGAGCGTTCTAGAATTGATGACAGGCGATGTCTGTATCTAAAAGGTGATTGGCACTTTTACCTGTAAGGCGGGACTTCCTTTCTACATCTGTTGACTATTGCGCATTACATGTTCTCCCATTCATTTTTATGTAAATGGCCCTTCTCTGCTAAATAGTCTCGACTCTTAAAAGACTTGTCATCAAGCCCTGTTATTACCCCTCCCCTCCAATCATCTGGCTCCAATCTGTTAAGCAACGCCCGCTTTTCACGATCCAATAAATGTTTCTCTCTGAATATCCTGTTTCACCCACAAATTCATCAGATTACAATTGTAAAATTGGTTGTAAAAACTGATTTATTTTCAGTGTTTGCCAAGTTCTTAAAGGTGCAGTATGTTAGATTCAGAAACCCTTGTCATTAATGACACCTGTGGCCATTAAGTGAACTACAGCCTGTTGCTTGTGATCATGCACACACTGTATAGGGACGCGAGCGAGCATGACTCCATAGTGAAGCGAGACTGAACGTGATTCACCGGCATCGTGATCACAGATGAGGTAGCATAATTAAAATGACACAGTTATGATTGTTTTACTACAAACTTTGAGACTGTATATTATATTTGACTCTCCAGAGCTAGAACAGGGCTAAAACAAAGTGTGGATACAGGTCTGATTATGCGAGACTGTAGTTTGAAGTAATCACTTTTCTTTGCATGATACATAGGCTATCGTATAAATGCAGTCAATGTTGGCGTTAGTTAGCTAGCCAGCTTTATCAATAGCTGTTAGCTAAATTTGGTGGATGATGACAGTAGCTTTTATAAAATAGACTGTACATTATAAATATGTTGACACAATTCAGTATTGATGTGATTCCATCACAACTGTCATTTTGATATATCAATGCGCTTCTGTTTTATAATAATAGAATGTATATATTTTCTGTATAACCAAGTTACGTTACACTAATGAATGGAGCTTTATCTTGAACATTGTCTAGCATTCATTTCATGTGTTATTGTAGTTTACCCTCTGAATAATTACAGATTAACATTGACATTAACATGACTTTTAGTATAAAGAGAAGATCATTTAAATTATTTGAAAGTTACAATCAAGGCAGCTTGCAATTCGTCAGCGTTAGCAGGCAAGATGAAGTTAGCTAAAATTACACAGATCAATCCTTATGGCACTATATTTCACATGCTTTGCAGTTATGTAAGCTTACCTGTCCAATAAGAAGAACGTCAATTCAGGGTTGGTTTTGATCCCCAAAATCAAACGCAGGTCCCTCCAGGAATCAAATGCCCTGCCGATGTTCACTCTAGTTTTTGCTCAACCACGATCACTTTTCCACTTAGCCTGACGGGATTCAGTAGATAAGTAGATTTTTAATAGTAGATTTTTTTTTTGGCTTACTCTGAGTTTGTGTAGGAGTCGGTGTTGTGCTGGGAGCCGGACGTTTGCTGGATTCCATCTCTAAGATAACATTACCTAGTGTTGCAGTTTATTGTCGCTTTTGAATAGCGGAAGAGAAGCACTGAGGCAAGGCTTTCGGGAGCGCGCATAAACGTCACATCCTTTGGATTTTCCCGGCAAAAGCGACCCGCTCCCTTCGCATGAAAATCAGTCTACAGGCTTTTATAGGCAATCTAGGAAGTCCGGGAAGGACTCATTTTTTAAGTTGCGTTACAAGCTGTTCACACATTGGCAAAAAAAAGGCGAATATTACATGAAAAATTTTAAATATTGCACCTATATCTAAATCGAATATCATCAAACTTTTCCTTCCTTTTTTCACCCCGTTCTTTCTCTTTCTCTCTCTTCCTCATCCATCCATTCATACCTCATAGGAGCACACTATATCAGTCCAGGTCTGTTCCAGTGCTCTTTCAGTACATCCCTCCCCCCACATCCACCTCAGGTCAGCAGGTACATTAAAAGAGTCCAGAACCTGCTTCAGTGTATCCACCTGTCCCTGTATGCCACCTGATCGATCCTGAGATAGATAGACAGACAGACAGACAGGCAGGCAGGCAGACAGACAGACAGACAGATAGATAGATAGATAGATAGATAATATGAGAGAAAAGAGAGAATGAGTGAAAAAACAGGTTTATGATTCAGATACATACTCTTAAAATGTATGAATTTCACTGTATTGTAAACACAATACCAAACCAAGTAGGAGAGAGAGAGAGGAAGAGAGAGAGGAATAAGAAGTTAAGTAAATGTATTTTTAATAAATTGCTGCTAAGTATAAATACCATTGAAAGCATGCATAGAATAGTGCCCCCAGAATATTACTATGAAAACAGCAAGGAAGTCTCATGCATATTCTATTCCCCCAGAATTACCTCATGTGTGGAATTTTTGTCAGACACTCCCTGGCTGAAAAACACCTGCATTAATGCACCTCTGGTCTTGACACCAGTAGATGTTACCTTGCTCACTGTAGAAAAGTCCACAGCCGCCCTCTGCTTCTTTTTCTGAGAATGCAAAAATTGTATGAAACACATTGAATTTAATTGACTCAACCAAAGCCTGATCAACCCAAATTATCCATATCCAATATATCCAGCCCATGCATGTAAGGCATAGAATGATTCACCCAAGTAGGACATGTCCCTGCAACAACATCCTAACTTCAAACTGGGCTTAAGTTAGGCAGTCTGGGCCCACTGAATTTATAATGTTCTGGTTCCTTCATACTGTATGAATACTATACCTTATCTACTATATAAAATCTGTGGGCCCCTAGAACCTTTTGCACCTCTTACCCCATAAGCAACATGCCCTGACCCCAACCCTAACCACAAACTCTGACTCTTAATTTACCCTAACTAACCCTAACCCTAAAATCAGAGTTCAATAAATGGTTATTAAGAATGTTGACCTATGCATACTCCACAGAGCATGCCATCGATTGGTTCATTGAAGGATGTCGATCCAGGTCCTTCTTGCGTAAGTAACATAGAGCCAAATATATGTTTGTTTTGACCATATAAGCACCACTAAGTAGCAGATGCATTTTATGTGGTAAATGTGACAACAGTGGAGAATAGTCTTGCATTAAAAGAGTTTTATTTAAATTAGTAGTTGAGTACCTGATAGCCTACAGTATTGTATTTGTGTTTCTCTTGTGCCCTCCGTTGGCTGGATGATATTACTGCATAGAATACATCCGGGGTGTTAATGTCTGTTTCTTTCTCTTCCTCTCGCTGTCTTTCTTTTTTGTCACCAGGGGCAGTTTCCTCTGGGGCCATGACATTGCTTAGTTCCGGTCTTTTTGATGGATGACTGATAGACACAGATAAGGTTATAATGAGATTATTAATAGCCTAATACTTGTGAAAGAGAAAGACAGAGAATGAGAAAGAAAAAATGGAAAATAGACCTAAAAGCATAACTTAGAGGGGGACCAAGGAAAGACTGTGGACTGGACCAATGGGGCCAGTGCTCAGGGGCCATCTTGTTGCAGCTGTGATGTCGTATAGGCTACAAGACGTAATATATTGTCTCTCTCTATGTGCACTGTAAAAAGTAGCAACCTGTAATTGTTACCTCAAGGATCTAATTCTACTTGATTTAACCCATAAAAAATTACTTTCATTGGTGTAACCTAATTTGTCAGGTTGATTTAGTCAAATTAAATAACATATTTAATTATAATATAACAAGTTAATTTAGATCTCACAATTGTGACAAAAAGTGGCATTCAATGAGGCTGGTGCCCCGAGGCTTCAGAAGACAATAATCCTAACTTGAGCGGTATAAGTGACGGCATCGAATGATAAGAGAATCGCTGTGCTATGCTTCATTGATCAATGTCTATAATAGGGCTGGGTATTGATACAGATTTCCCGATTCGATTTCCATTCACAAGCCCTAGATTCCGATTAATTGAAGGATATTTCAGTTATAATCTCCATTTTGCTTACATAGAAAAGAGATTCTCTCTCAGTGCTGTTTATGCTGTTAACTATACATGGGACCTTCTAACTTGGAACATTACAAAAATATTAATTTGACATTTTATTTTATCCATTGCCGAACAATGTGTGCAGTGTGGCAGGGTGCATTATCCTGCTGAAAGAGGCCACTGCCATCAGGGAATACCATTGCCATGAAGGGGTGTACCTGGTCTGCAATGATTTGTAGGTAGATGGCATGTGTCAAATTGACATCCACATGAATGGCCGGACCCAGGGATTCCAAGCAGAACATTGCCCAGAGCATCACACTCCCTCCAGCGGCTTGTCGTCTTCCCACAGTGTATCCTGGTGCCATCATTTCCCCAGGTAAACGGCTCACACGTACATGGCCGTCCACGTGATGTAAAAGAAAATGGGACTCATCGGACCAGACGACCTTCTTCCACTGCTCCAAGGTCCAGTTCTGACGTTCCCGTGCCCATTGTAGGCAATTTGATGGTGGACAGGGGTCATCATGGGTACTCTGATCATTCTGTGGCTATGCAGTCCCATACGCAGCAGGGTGTGCTGTGACACATTCCTCCCATAACCATCATAAACATTTCTGTGACTAGTGCAACAATAGACCTTCTGTCGATTCGGACCAGACAGGATAGCCTTCATTGCCCTCGCGCATCGATGAGCCTTGGGCTCCCGACACCCTGTCGCTGGTTTGTGTTTTGCCCCTCCTCGGACCACTGTCGGTATGTACTCAGCACTGCTGACTGGGAGCACCCCACAAGCCTTGCCTTTTCAGAGATGCTCTGACCCAGTTGTCTGGCCATAATTATTTGGCTCTTGTCACAGCCGCTCAGGTCTTTACTCCTGCCCATTTCTCCTGCATTCAACACGTTGACTACGAGATCTGAGTGTTCGCTTTCCATCTAATTTACCCAGACCTTGACATGTGGCCTTGTTAGTAGATGATCAACGTTAATCACTTCACCTGTTAGTGGTCATAATGTTTTGGCTCATCAGTGTACAAATATATATATATATATTAGTGCTGTCAGAAAATTTAAATATTTAATCGCGATTAATCATATTATTTTTTCAGTTAATTTCAATTATTCGTGCTGAAATTTGAAATCCTCCGCAATATTAATCTGCCAGCAGGTTGTGGCTATCCACTTAGCTACAGCAATTGTGAAGCTGCATTCACACGATTTGCACCAGTGTCAAGCGCCACTTTGAAGTTTGATCTCCCCATGAAAAGTGCTGCAGTGATCATCCTAGTTTGCATACTACCCATACATCTCTTACTGCTTCTGCCATTTCATATACAGTACAAGTATTTACAGTACAATGATTTGTTGAACACAGCAAATATACTGTACGCTCCTATTTCCACTAGTGCTAATCAGATTATTTAGAAACAAAACTTTTTACTTACACTTGCTTAAGAGAGAAGCTGAGAGAGTATATTAATCATGCAACGTGTCATTCTCTTAAACAGTTGTTTTATGTGTGATCATAAGTTTAAAGAGAGCAGGCCTGAGAAATATCAGGTGGGAATTAATGGTGGGAATTAATTCAGTGGTATAGAAATCCAGAAAAGCGAGACTCAGATATGGAAAGACAAGCATATACACAGACATACCCATACACTGAATCTGATTCATACAATTCATGTTCCATGTATTCTGAACTACAGCACAGGTGATTCACATTTACCATACATGAAGTAAATTAGTGTATGATTCATGCATACACATGTTCTGAGAAAAATTCAAAAACCCACCCACATTTGACATCACTCTTTAGCAAAGCACCAGTTCCATTCAGACTTACCTTGTCATCATTAATCATTAATGGGGGGTATAATACTCCAGACAAAACATTAGGCAGACATAAACACACAAATGCATAACCATAGGCACAAATAGCCAAAAGACACAGACATGAATACATACATAATTCATAAGAAAGTAAAGAACACCAGTGATTTAGTTGTAAGAGGTAAATCTGGTTATAAAGGTTAACTTTGGTTAATACGTGACGTTTCAATGAAAAATAATTTTGATTAATGTTAAATTATAAATATACTATTGGGCATCATAACACATTTACTAATGTTAAAGTGTACAACTTTAAATGTTAAAATATAGAATTAGTATGTAGAAATTACCATTAACTATGCTTAATAAATACTGAAAAGTTATTGTTCAATGTTAGTTCAAGCTGACTATTGCGTTCACTAACGTTAGTGATAGAACCTAATTGTAAAGTGATACAGTTGTAGATTTTATTGTTATTTATATCAAGAAATCTGCATCAAAAGTTAGAATTGACCCATACATTGACTCTCTGTGCAACTAATGTACCTGGATTTGGCTGTGTCCATTTCCCTCAGACAGACATGTTTTGGTTATTTCTCTCTCCCTCCTGGCTTCAGTGTCTGTCTCTCAAGTCTTGTCTTTTTCTTTCTCTCTTAACCCTTCCTTTATTAACAGGTTGAGCAAGAGAGACAGGATTCCTCAGTCTCTGCCCATTAGAACTCAGACATAGTTCTGCCTGGAGAGGATTAACCTGATTAGTCCATTAGGGCTTTCTGATGTGATTTGACAGCAAACCAGCCATCTGATCACAGGTATATGACAACATGTAAAGTTTTAGTTGTTTAGGTAGGGATTTTAGGTTTGTGGTTTTGCCTCACATTGAAAAACATTTCCATTGTACAAATGGTGTGGGATAAGTTACTGTATGTGATAACGTTCAGTACTGTACCTAGAGTTCGGGGTTTGTTAAATCCTATGTTCAAAATATCAGCAATACAGCAGTAGTGGTAGTAGTAGTGGTGCTTGACTTAGCAAATATACTGTACGCTCCTATTTCCACTAGTGCTAATCAGATTATTTAGAAACAACACTTTTTACTTACATTTGCTTAAGAGAGAAGCTGAGAGAGTATATTAATCATTCTCTTAAACAGTTGTTTTATGTGTGATTATAAGTTTAGAGAGAGAGGGCCTGAGAAATATCAGGTGGGAAATAATTCAGTGGTATAGAAATCCAGAAAAGCAACATTGCATGAGATCATAACAAGCATGCATCAGTGTAAACACAAAGACATACAGTAATTACACAACAACCTTCATCAAAGGAAGGTACGACTGGGTGGTGCTTGCCTAATAATTAAGGGTCTGCTAACAAAACTGCTGTAGGTTTAGTGCTGCTGAATGAGGAAGTGTTGACAATTCTGCTGTTTTACTAATGAAACTGTTCCAGCGATTAGTTTATTCTAAACTGGAAATAACTGAGTGAAAAAGCAAACAATACAAATACAATAATAAAAAAATAAAAAATAAATATCTGGTTCATATTGAAATTTTTCATGGTGGAAAGAACAAAAATCAAATGTTCATTTGTGCATGATTATATGAGTGGACTCTAAAAGCAGAAATCCACTGGTTTTGTTGTTGAGTGTTAAAGTAGGTTTTAAGCAAATAGAATACTTCTAAACTTATCATGAGTTGTTAATGCACCAACATTACACATATTTCCAAAGAGATACACAATTAAATCAAAGCATGAAACCCATGTCCCTTTGTTTTTGTTTTTTTTTGCATTCCTGTTTCTAGGTAATAATTCTTTAAAGAGATCCAAATGTTTTGTTATCTAGAGAGCTGCCGAAGGACAGTAAGCCAAATATATGTGTAATAACTAAAAACAAACAGCCTTTTCAGCTTTAGAGAAGCATAGATCATTTTTAAAGATGGTTGCCAAAACAGATTATCAACAACATATTTTAACTCTGAAAATAAGAAAATTATAAATTAATCTTAACAGCATTGAAGAGGCAATCTGTATTTACAATCTGTGCCCAAATCATCTTAATTGTTCACATAATGTATGGATTTGAACTTTAATGCCTTTGATTATATTCTTTGAAGCACCACATTAAAAGCCCATGTAAAGCCTGTGGAATAATACACAGTACATACACAACTATACAAAAGTGTGGCTTTAGACAGCTCTTGCAGCGAAATTATTTATGAGCAGACGGAAACATTATTGGGTGAATCTCATGAAAACTGCTAAGAATATGTCTAGGTTATATCTCACCCCACATTCAATGCACAAGAAAAAAAAAAAAAAAAATAAAAAATAATAATATATATATATATATATATATATTTAGCATATTTTAGGGCATTCATAATTTTTTTTGCAATGTTTTTGCATTTTCATGCACAGCCCCCCATTACCATAATGAAAAAATATTATCTCATTGTAATTACTGAACTGAGAAAAAAATAATTATATATTATATAAAATATAAATTTTCTATACATCATGGTAATATTATATTTTCTTTAATTTATGTTGATTGTTTTTAAAATCTTTAGATAAGCCTACTTTTTTACAGTAATTTACAGTACTACATGACAGTATTGAGAATCTAATGTAATTCATCTAAAACCGCCATTGAAAATAATGGGAATGACAAAAAACCCAAAAGTGAAATATCCAGATGCATTACGGTAATGAATTTCTTTATTCAAAATATAATTTCTTTTTTTATTATTATTATTATTTACCCTATTATATTCAAAATACAATATTTGGCTTCTCCATTACACATATGAGTAACATTTGTAGAAACTTGCAAGAGTTAGACATCCATTCATACAATCAAAACTAAAACTACACATCACCACCCTCATTCAGATATATAAACTATTACAGCCCTCATAGAAAAGACTTAATAATGCATCAAAGCATAACACAGATCTATGCTATGTTCATTCAAAAAAAAGAAAGCCAAGGAACATTTTTAGTGTGAAATCTCTGAGGCATGGTACTTAGTGGAAGTTTAAAAGAATAGTTCACCTCAAAATTAAAATGTAGTAAATGACTTTCTTTCATCTGGGAAACAAAAAATGATCCCGTCCTTTCTTTTCTTTTTTTACAATGGCAGTGGATAGTGATTCCGTTTTCAAGCATCAAAAGAATGCATAACTATAATGAAAATAGTCCATGCGAACTTGCTTTGAGCGAGTAAGTGAGTGTCTCTCATGAACATGTGATTATGTTAAATAGATAGTTCACCCAAAAATTTAAATTCGCTCATCATTTACTCATCTGCTCTATAGGTCCATACAATGCAAGTGAATGGTGACCAGAACTCCAAAAGCTCTTAAAAGGAAATAATGTCAGCATAAAAGTAATCCATAAGACTCCAGTGGTTTCATCCACGTCTTCTGAAGCAATCCAGTTGGTTTTGGGTGTGAACAGACCAAAATGTAACTCTTTTTTCACTGTACATCTTGCCATTGCAGTCTCTAGGCGCGATCATGATTTCAAGCTCAGTTACACTTCACAGTTACACAGTGTAAACGAGCTTGAAATCATGATTGCTAAGGAGACTGCTGTCAAGATGTACAGTGAAAAAGGAGTCACAATTTGGTCTTATCCCAGATATAGATTTAACCACTGGAGTTGTATGGATTACTTTTATGCTGACTTTATCTGCTTCTTGGAGCTTCAAAGGTCTGATCACCATTCACTTGCATTGTATGGATCCACAGAGCTGAAATATTCTTCTAAAATGTTTGTGTTCAGCAGAAGAAAGCATGAGGGTGAGTAAATGATGAGAGAATTTTAATTTTGGGGGAACTATTCCTTTAAGATTTTCAGTGAATAATGACTTGTCTGGTTTTTTCTCATCAAAATTGTATGTACGCCTTCTGAATACTAATATGCCACATGAGTCACATGGACTACTTTTATGATCCTTTTGGGTCCTTTTTGAAGCTTGAAAGTGGAATCACATTGCCATTGTATTGAAAAGAGGGACAACGATATTCTTTATAATTTTCCTTTTCCTTTTAAGGACATGAGGATGAGTAAATTCTGACATTTTTTTTTTTTTTTTTTTGTGGGGGGGGATAAACTATCCCCTTAATATATCTTTTAATGCCCTTTTCTCCATTCACCTTCAATGGCCTCAGGATGAACAACTTCTGTCCCGTGAAAGAAACTTGTTTTCAATGCTATCTGCACAGCCAGCTAAATACATGGTTTTCAGTGTGTCTATTAACATCTGGATGAGGAGACATGACACAACGTTGTTCTCTCCACTCCCACTGTCACTCCAAACCTTCAGCATCTGGTACTGGGCATCTTTAAAGGATCGGTGGTCTTGTTCTGCCCTTTCAATTTCCTGCTCAGAAACACCAAGTCGCCTTACAAGTTCTTTAAATCGTCCAACAGGGACCTCGTCCAACACAAAGTAGGAGAACTCGTGAGCTTAAAGAGTGAAAGTCAGAGAGAGAAACAGGGAGAGACAAATAGCAAACATGAAATAATCAGCATGTATCATTAAAACAGTAAAAAATAAATAAAAAAAATACAGCTTGGTCTCATGAGAAAAATATGACTATGCATTCGTTCTGATGTAGTTTACAAATGAGCCTTTAAAAAAAAGTTAAAAAGGCAATAATATTTCCAAATAGATTCTTCTATCAGATTTACAAACAAAGACCATCAATATGAATGCATTTTTTACCAAACCTAACCCCAAATCCTAAGCTTATACCAAACCCTACCTCTTGCTTAATTTTTTAATTAATTTTCAATCAAAAATTAAACCTCAGAGGAGACCACAGCAATTTTTAGATGCATTTAAGTCATTTACAGTGCATTCAAGGTTCATTCTGTCAATTTGTGTGTTCCCTGGGAGTCGAACCCTTGACTTTGGCATTGCGAGCTAAAGGGAGTAGAGTTACAGGGTAACCTGTCAGTTGTACATCCAAATACGTATTTGCATTGGAATAGTTAACGCCAAACTAAAACTGTATACATATCTGCTCACCCTCAGGTTGTGCTTTTCCATACAACTTATGCATGATACTCCAAGTGTTCTTAAGTAATATAACAGCTTTGTGCGAGAAACAAACCAAAATGTAAGCCTTTATTAGCTAATAACCTTCCCCTTTAATCTTGATTATTCTCAATGGGTGGAATGTACTGTATGCAGTGGTATGTTTGTGGTTTTTGAAAAAACTTATGCATATTTAAGTTTTTCTCATGAGATCAAGTAGGAAATATACACAATGCAATGCATTAGGGATGTCAAAAGTACTAGTACTTCGGTACCAAGTCTATACTGAAATACAAAAATCTAATGATGATAGCAGTCTTTCTGCTGTATCTGTTCTACCGAGCACTGACTCATTCCGGAAGGGCTGTCTGGCTGACACCTACTTTCGAATGCTAACGTGTATTTTCACCTATGATCTGTGAAGAGTGTTCACGCCTTAATGCAACTGAGCGCATCAATTATCAAATGTGCTTCTTGGTTAAAATGCCATTTTGGTGAGTTATATTATATAAAACACAGTCACTTTGTCCTATATGTGTGCAAAAAGGTCAAAATATAAGATCTGTGCATTAGGCCTTGCAGTATAAATGCAATCTAATAGACCTTCCATCATTTGTTATTTTTTTTGTTCTTTATACTGACTGTTTATTTCAGCAGTTGCTAGAAACATTTAAAGCAATGTTTATTTAACTGAGAAACACTTGACAGCTATATGACAATTTTTTTTTATTATAATTAAATAATTTATCATTTTTTTAACAATAATTAATTGTTATATTTTAAAACTTTAAGATTTATATTCATTTTTAACCATATAAATAAAGGATTGTGTTCCATAGCATATTTGCTTTTGCAGTGGTATTAAATCTGGTTTTGTGAACTGTGAAATGTCCCTGATATTGTGACAACCCTACAATGCAAGGCAACAAACCTCCAGAGATTTGTGCACAGAAACAAATACACACACAAACATACTTTTGATCTCTCTTGGGATGCAGTCTGGAAGTTCTCTGCATTGTTTCATTTCACACGGCTGGTTTGTGAATGGGACGCTTTCCTCCAGTCTGTCTGGTGGCAATGCGACAATCCTCAGCTGTGGAGAACATTCATAAAATGTAACATTTCAGAAAAAAAGTGCAAAAAACAGCACAATAATCCCAACAACATCAATCGATTAACATGTAACATAACATTAAATTATCATGAAATGGTAAATAAATGCTCTGGAATGAGGGTTTTCAATCACTGAGATGTGAAGGAACTGCATGGGGTTCATGGACTGATAAACATATAGAAATGTCTTATATATATATATATATATATATATATATATAAGTTTTTGTAGTTAATCGTGATTAATCACATATTTTGAATGTGATGAACATTGACTCAGTATACTTATTTTCCTGTCAAAATGCATTTATTTCCATCTTAGGAAAGAAAACAAAACAATATAATGCTTTATTAACATTTCCCAAACAAAGCCTTCCACAGTATAAAGATAGAAATGCGCTTAAATATCACCAATTCAAGTAACATTAAACATTTCCCAAAGTCTAAGTGAGAGTTTGACTAATTGAAAGAACTAGTCCACACATAGGTTGCATATTCATTGCAATGGGTATTAAATCTCTTAAACTCTCCTCATACACAATATTAATCTGCCTGTAGACTGTGGCTATCTGCTTTTTTACACCAATCGTGAAGCTGCGTTCATGATTCGCATCAGGGCGGCAAAGCCAATGTCAAGCGTTGATTTGAACTCGACATGAAAAGTGCTTGCAGACAAAAACGTCTCATTCTGCATTTTGGCCATAGTTTACACTTGATGTGCTTCTGTGGTAATTAAAATGGCTGAAATAGGCTGAAAAATACTTGATTTCTATCACAAGTTGTTTTGTACATCAAATAGCATTAAGAGCGATTTTCTCCATCATTTTGATCACTGACACGGATAAGTGCATCAGTGTAAAGACTCCAGGAGAACACAAAGGTTCCGCCCTTCCAACAAGTGTTTATGCTGGTTCATGCTTTAATAACAGTAAATAAATTAATAGCCATTAAGAAAAATGTACCCAGTCAACTTTTTACATTAATCGCATTAAAACATGTTAATATAGATCTATATAGATATATATCAAAATGTATTTGGAATTTGTTCTATAGCTTTATTTAAAATATACTGTCAAAAGAATAAATCTCTAATCTTATTTTGCATCATTAAAAAAGCATACAAATGTAAATATCTCTCTCTGTTGGTCAAAACAATGGCACAAGGACATCAGGACATGGCAAAGGATGTAAAGTCCAGCTTGTTAAATTAGAAACTAGGTAAACACTAGTCAAGCATGATGTCATAATGATTGTTAATGTTATTAAAGGAATATTACACAGTGGGTTGGCTGAGAGTCTGGTTGGGGGGTCCCTGGTTTAGAAAAAGTTGACAACCCCTGATCTAGAATATTAGTGTGAATTTATCATCAAACATGAATCATCTTCTATCAACAAGAACACTAATATTGTGTTTACCATCATGCGTGAATCATTTGCAATGAGAAAAAGGATAGTGTGGTGTTTTCGTCTTAGGTTAATCAAGCATTTTACCTTGTCTTCAAACTTTGCCTCAGGATCAGGTAATGACGTCTGGGATGACAAAGCCCGTTTTTTCTTTCTCCATAACCTGATGCCCTCATATATCATAAAGGCTCCCACTGCTAAAACCATGATACATGCGCAAACGGGGACCAGTATCTGAGGCACTGTGCCTGAAACATCAGTGTAATCAGAAACAAAAACAACAACATTAAAATAACTGGAAATGACTAGATTTGCCTCTGAAGTGACCTGTGATTGCCTGAAGACACGTGTTGTTTTTGGCCAAAGTGGAGACACACTGCTTAGTCATGGCAGGGCAAATTTAAACAAACATGATAAAACAGAGACTGTTATGACAAACTGAACGCTAGATGGGGACTTCCCGAGATTACTCATGCTTTCATAGACATTTCAGCCCTACACTGTGCAAAGTGGTAACCTGTAATTATTGCCATAAAGGAATAGTTCACCCAAAAATAAAAATTCTCTCATGATTTACTCACCTTTAAGCCATCCCAGCTGTGTATGTCTTTCCTTTTTCAGCAGAACCAAAAAGACGATTTTTATAAGCACATTTCAGCTCTGTATATCCATACAATGGAAGTGAATGGGTGCCAGCTGTTTGACGGTCCAACAGGCATATTTAGGCAGCATAAAAGCTTCTGAAGACATAAACTGATCGACTGGAGTCATGTGGATTACTTTTATGCTGCCTAAATATGACTTTTGGACTGTCAAACAGCTGGCACCCATTCACTTGCATTGGATGGATATACAGAGCTGAAATGTGCTTATAAAAAATCTTTTTGGTTCTGCTGAAGAAGGAAAGACATAAACATCTGGGATGGCTTAAAGGTGAGCCAATCATGAGAGAATTTTCATTTTTGGGTGTACTATTCCTTTAAGAAGCTATTGCTAGACCTTAAAATTAGTTTTGTTGGTGTAACCTAATGTAGTCAGGTTTATTTAGACATGTTAAATAATATTTTTGACTTGAAACAAACCAGTTAATTTAGATGTTACCAAATGAAGCATTTTTTCCAGCATGTCTCTTTGCTGATAGTATGCATTTCACACTGAAAAAAGGTTCACCTAAAAATGAGCTTCATGTGGTAACATCTAAATTAACTGGCTTTATTATCTGACATCACTGAATCCACCTGAATACATAAGGTTACACCAACAAAACTAACTTTTAAGGGATAGTTCACCCAAAAATGAAAACTGTCTCATCATTTACTTGCCTTCATGGCATCCCAGATGTGTATAACTTTCTTTCTTCTGATGAACAAAATTTAAGATTTTTAGAAGAACATCTCAGCTCTGTAGATCCTTTCAATGCAAGTGAATTGTAATCAGACTTTTGAAACTCCAAAAAGGAGATACAATCAGCATACAAGTAATCCATATGATTCCAGTGGTTAAATCAATGTCTTCTGAAACGATACAGTTGGTTTTGGGTAAGAACAGATCAAAATATAACTCCTTTTTCACTGTATATTTTGCAATTGCAGTCTCTAGGCACTAGGGTTGCTCCGTTACCAAAATTTTGGCTTCTGTACGATGCCAGCCCTGGTACCTCGGCATCGATACTAAATCGATACTTATGCAACAAATAAAAACCTCATATTTTTTATGAAATTACACAGAAAATGACGATTAAAAGAACTGCATAAAGTCTTCACAGATTCTGTGTTTTCCATTTAAATTTTTCTTGATTCCATATGAAATGTTTTATGATTAATACATGCAGCTTTAATCAAATTAAAATATAATAATTCATTATTATTATTTTTTGGTAAAATAATATGCTGCACAACAGAGCTTTACAGTATTGATGAAAACATTAATGAAAAAAAATCTGAAGGCAGAAAGCTGAATCACAACATGCTAATATTGAGTACACTTTTGTGATATTGCTTACAGATGATAATAATCATAACAATCATAATACAACTGTTTAATACTATACTACTGTTATTATGAGTATTACTGCAACTTTTTGAATAGTAAATTTTTATAAACTAGTTATATTTTTCTGTCTTCAATTTTCAGGCATAAATAGAGCTTTTATTTTAGCGGGACTTTTATTTTGACACGTTTGAGTTCTTTCTTTATTTGATGGGTTAGTTATATCAAACTTCCCATTAATGCTGTTATACTCCTGTCGTGACTCGTGAGCTAAAATCTCCGAGCTGCACCGGAGAAGGAGATTTGAGTGTTCACAACCTTTTATACACTAAACACACTGCATGAAAATCAAGCACCAGTAGGGTGTGTTGCATTTGTGTGTGTCCGCGCATTCATGCGTCTGTGTGTGTGAAGTATATAGAGCAGAGCGGCACCTGTCATTCATTCTGTAGCACGCAGCGAATGGGACTGTATATTATTTCTGCTGTTTAATGATCACACTTGGCCATATCGAAATTGTTAATGATTTCATCTCAAAACATTTACATCTCCTAAGATTTTGCTAATGACAATATACTGTAAAATGGTACAGAAATCAGCAACAAGATGATATCGCACCGTTTTAGTTTTTTTGGTATCGCAATATATCGTAGCTACCGTATACCGTGCAACCCTACTAGGCACAATCATGATTTCAAGCTCGATTATACTTCCTATTGCTTGAAGTATGCGCAGAGTGCTAGATGGCGTTATAGGACTGCAAAGACAAGATGTACAGCGAAAAAGGAGTTACATTTTGGTCTGTTCTTACCCAAAACCAACTGGATCGTTTCAGAAGACATTGATTAAACCACTGGAGTCATGAATTATGTTTATGCTGACTTTATCTGGTTTTTGGAGCTTCAAAGGCCTGATCACCATTCACTTGCATTGTATGGACCTACAGAGCTGAGATAGTCTTCTAGAAATCTTTGTTTGTATTCTGCAGAAGAAAGAAAGTCATACACATGGCATAAGGGTGAGTAAATGATGAGAGAATTTTCATATTTGGGTGAACTATCCCTTTAAAGGTAACAACTGAAGGTTACCACATTTTACAGTTTACATTCTGAAATTCTGAAGCCAAAGTATGTCGTGTTAAAATGCTGATTGCATGAACCCCCTTTCTAATGGATGTTAATTAGTGGTCGACTGATATATATCGCAAGGCCGATAATTAAAAAAGTCAAAATATCGGCAGATTTAATCGCATCGGATGATAAAATTTCCCGTTTTGTAAATTTTTTTCTTGAGGTTGCCGGAAATCACCTGCTTGCATGTGAAGCGACTGAGACATGTAAACAACCAGTCACGGTTCGTTTTGTTGATACGTGCCAACGTTTTACTACAATAATAGAGCGGTGTGCAACACAGTGTCATTTAAACGGTCCGCATATCAGAGCCGCGGCAGATGCGTTTGAGCTCATAATGTTAAAGTGCTCACCTGTTTCATTCTCCCTCTCTCTCCTCAACAGTTCCCTTTAACTATCTTGTCTAATGATAAAAAGGCAAATATCAATAAAACTAATATCATATACCAAGATATGCACATATCTCGTTTAAACAGATGTAATAAACCAACCTCACACAACTTCAGCAGATCCAGCGTCCTGTGGAGCGCTCATTTATTTACCTCTAAAGCACGTATTCTAACAGTCTACCCTCAACAGTTCCCTGTCACTTTTAACATTCTTTTCTAATGATAAAAGGCAAATATCAATAAAACTTCTATTATATACCATCTGCTAATAAGCAGATATCTTGTTTAAACAGATGTAATTCACGAACCTCACGAAAATCCAGCGTTTTCTTCACGTCGAGCGCTCATCTAATATCTTCCTCTGAAGCACATATTCTACCAGCCAGAATCAAAACTTCAGGATCAGGATCAAAAGTTCCTCTGATTCACAAATCATGACGACGATCCAAGCAGGTGATCCAGGCCGTTTAAACTGTCAGGTGGTTGCTGCTCGCACTGGATCTGCACGAGCACGTGAGTGTAACTTCAAGGCTGCATCCAAAACCAGGAAAATGCTGCCTCCAGAGGCTTTATATGGAGGTACGAAGAAAATAAGGTGCTTTTCAAACTGTTCGGAGACCAGTTTCCTTAAGAGTTCCATTCATTCAAAACAGCTGTCAGTTAAGCCAATAACTGATTAGGCAGCAAGGTAGCAAGTCAGCTGTCCACATTTTCAGATACAGCCCAAGGTAAAAGCATGTCACGTGTGCTATAAGTAAATGTCTTATTCGCTATGCACTGTATGTACAATTGGCTTGATATTTTTTGAGTAAATGCGATTGCTAACGTGGACATGCAAACCATGGTTGCTGGACTACTGTGTGTCCTAATATAATATATTAACATTTTCTTCATGTGCAAATAAATGACTCAAATTTGATGACTAAACAGAAATCTGAAGAAACTGCTATCTACCATTTAAAAAACAATATTATTTTTTTGTTTTGTGTGAAATTGAGTAAATATAGTGCTAAATAAGAGTTTATTATAATTTTTTAGCAATTTTATGTTTGTTATTTACTATATTAAATTGTGTGATATATCGGCATTGTATCGGCCTATCGGCCACCCTGCTCTCTGGATATCGGCATCGACCATTAAAAAACCCATATCAGTCGACCACTAATGTTAATCAGTACTTACTCGTAGAATCAGTTGGGCTGACAGATCTAACAGCATTACGTGGAGTGCTGGAGATGCACATGTGTTCACACCCCTTACGACATCTGCAAGGCATGAAGAACATATCATAACTTTATTTAGTTTTTGGTATCTAATGCTAATATATACAGGTGCATCTCAATAAATTAGAATGTCGTGGAAAAGTTCATTTATTTCAGTAATTCAACTCAAATTGTGAAACCCGTGTATTAAATAAATTCAATGCACACAGACTGAAGTAGTTTAAGTCTTTGGTTCTTTTAATTGTGATGATTTTGGCTCACATTTAACAAAAACCCACCAATTCACTATCTCAAAAAATTAGAATATGGTGACATGCCAATCAGCAAATCAACTCAAAACACCTGCAAAGGTTTCCTGAGCCTTCAAAATGGTCTCTCAGTTTGGTTCACTAGGCTACACAATCATGGGGAAGACTGCTGATCTGACAGTTGTCCAGAAGACAATCATTGACACCCTTCACAAGGAGGGTAAGCCACAAACATTCATTGCCAAAGAAGCCGGCTGTTCACAGAGTGCTGTATCCAAGCATGTTAACAGAAAGTTGAGTGGAAGGAAAAAGTGTTGAAGAAAAAGATGCACAACCAACCGAGAGAACCGCAGCCTTATGATTGTCCAGCAAAATCGATTCAAGAATTTGGGTGAACTTCACAAGGAATGGACTGAGGCTGGGGTCAAGGCATCAAGAGCCACCACACACAGACATGTCAAGGAATTTGGCTACAGTTGTCGTATTCCACTCCTGAACCACAGACAACGTCAGAGGCGTCTTACCTGGGCTAAGGAGAAGAAGAACTGGACTGTTGCCCAGTGGTCCAAAGTCCTCTTTTCAGATGAGAGCAAGTTTTGTATTTCATTTGGAAACCAAGGTCCTAGAGTCTGGAGGAAGGGTGGAGAAGCTCATAGCCCAAGTTGCTTGAAGTCCAGTGTTAAGTTTCCACAGTCTGTGATGATTTGGGGTGCAATGTCATCTGCTGGTGTTGGTCCATTGTGTTCTTTGAAAACCAAAGTCACTGCACTCGTTTACCAAGAAATTTTGGAGCACTTCATGCTTCCTTCTGCTGACCAGCTTTTTAAAGATGCTGATTTCATTTTCCAGCAGGATTTGGCACCTGCCCACACTGCCAAAATCACCAAAAGTTGGTTAAATGACCATGGTGTTGGTGTGCTTGACTGGCCAGCAAACTCACCAGACCTGAACCCCATAGAGAATCTATGGGGTATTGTCAAGAGGAAAATGAGAAACAAGAGACCAAAAAATGCAGATGAGCTGAAGGCCACTGTCAAAGAAACCTGGGCTTCCATACCACCACAGCAGTGCCACAAACTGATCACCTCCATGCCACGCCGAATTGAGGCAGTAATTAAAGCAAAAGGAGCCCCTACCAAGTATTGAGTACATATACAGTAAATGAACATACTTTCCAGAAGGCCAACAATTCACTAAAAATGTTTTTTTTATTGGTCTTATGATGTATTCTAATTTTTTGAGATAGTGAATTGGTGGGTTTTTGTTAAAAGTGAGCCAAAATCATTACAATTAAAAGAACCAAAGACTTAAACTACTTCAGTCTGTGTGCATTGAATTTATTTAATACACGGGTTTCACAATTTGAGTTGAATTACTGAAATAAATGAACTTTTCCACGACATTCTAATTTATTGAGATGCACCTGTATATATATATATATATATATTAAACGTGAAGTGTCTAATTTCTAGGCCACTAGAGTCAACAAATGGAATTGCAAAAATAATGACCGATTTCAGACAAGACCTGCTCCAAACTCACGCCACAATGCTACAATGTTTACACTTTTGGAGAATCAACCTACAAATGGCTAACTTATCTTTCTAATATCTTTTCTAATGTCTTTGCATATTAAGCTGGCAAAAGACTGTCATTGCTACAGTATAAGGGACCAACTTCAAGTGTTTAAAGGTCCATGTATTTGCAGGGAACACATCCTGTATAAAATTTACATTAAGATACTTATTTTATGTTACAAAACATTTGCAAACATTCTCACTATATAGAATTTGCATGTCTTAAATAGTGTTATTTATTTAGACTCTCAAAACTAGTTCAATCTAAAATTCCCAGGACAGCAAAGCTTGCAGGCTTGTTCATTTCTAAAAGCAGGTTAGTGCATTCATTAGCTTGTGGCTCCTCACTATAATGAGTAAAATGTCATCAGAGTACTGAAGAATAATGTAGTGAGACTTACTCAACACATGGTTTACAGGAGTTTTTGCTCATAGCGTAATGTTTTTCTTTGCATTCACACTTGGTATTATTTTCCCCAATACCTGATGAAAATGAAAACATTTACAAAATCTATTCTGCAATATGAACACATAATTAAAAAATAACTTATCTTAATTATATTATGCTTAAATGTATGATGCTTGAGGGACTTACATCCTCCAGTTATAGTCTGCCCATGTCCACAAACCCTACAGGGAACACATTCCCACGTCAAAGGGTCAATTATCTTCATGTAGTATCCAGACTTGCATCCACACACAGTATTGCTATTGCTCCTACATCGTGACTTCACCACTGCATGGGCTGTGAGTGACAGACACATAATAAAATAAGAAACAACAAAAACTAAAAAGGAGATGTTATGCAGAATGTTATTCTTAGTCACCATTCACTTTCAAATGAGGAAAAAAGATGCAATGAAAATAAATGGTGACTGAGGTTAACTTTCCGCCTAACATCTCTTTTTGTGTTCCATGGAAGTAAGAAAGTCAAGAGGTTTGGAACAACATGAAGGTGAGTAAATGATGACAGTATTTTCATTGTTAGATAATTTATCCTTTTTGTCTCCCACACATTAAAAAAAGGTTAGTAACAAGAAAAACATTTTTTTATATAAATAATAAAATTACGTTTTCTGCAGTGCCGACAAGTGAAACAATTTTCAAAATTGTTTGAATTCTCTCTGTATGTCCCATCCCCGCATTGAACACATGTGGACCTTGTGCCTGATTTAGGGCATACCTCTTTCAACTTAAACCCTAAGAAAACAAGTGTAAAGAAGGGGAAAGAGAAACATTGCTCAGTTTTCACTGGAAAATACACCCTGTTGCTACATCATCTGTGAGTATGGTGTTTTGCACACACTGCCACCATAACAGACAAAAACTTGCTGCTGATAACTATAACCTAAAGATTTGGTCACTATAATAGTAAATTAATTTTGTGATACCTGGATGACATTTATCACAGCAGAATCCTGCAGGATTCCAGTATTCACTGCTAGAACAATTTCTTTGCACAGCCCCGCCTCCACTGAATGCAGGATCTAATATTGCATATGATTGGCTGATTAGAACCTAGTGGGGAACACATGATCATTTGGGTTAGAAATGTCAGGGGATGTTCAGAATTACAAACTACCACACTACTCTTTCTATTTCTGCAGTAGTGTATGTAGTATGTGTACTGTGCACACTGCACAGTATGCACATTTTCTGTATGCATGGAATATCTGGATGACCTGCAACAAACTGTGCAGTATACAACAAAGCACAATGTATGGAATATTGTATCACTCAATACAATGCTCTCTACTTGACCTTCCATGTCCAATGTGACAAAAGAATCGGAAGAAATATCAGTCATGATTTTAAACAACTTCTTTTTTACTTGATCAGATTCTGTTTAATTTAGCATGCAATGTGATGAGGTCATTTGAAAATTGAAATGTTTATCATTGCATACTGCATACTGCTTTACATTCAATTTTAAATAAATAGTATGCAGTATAGCCTACAGTCTATACTGTACAGTATTCAGTTACTGAGTGTTCAATTCTGAGCATTCCCAATATAGAAAACAACACCCACCCATAGGGATTTCAAAAAACTCTTAAACAGTATTTACACTTGCAACGTTTCTACCATTTGGTCTTCGACGAAGACCAATTGGTCGAAACATTGCAAGTGTGAGCCAATAAAGTATTTTTGGAACAATAAATCAGTGTGGGAACACTTACCATTTTTTCTTTGTTGACTGCATTGTGTCTTGCACCTGTGTCCAACATAGGTTGGATGTGCATACCTTTTTTTCTTCATTTTTTTTTAAATAATAAACTACTCATCCTATGAAGAATTGCAAATGATGTATTTGAATCAAAATAACAAAACATTTTCACCTTAGATTATCATCATCAAGACTCAATTCGATTACGTCATTTGCAATGCTTCATGGGAGTGGCTGATCACTGCTGATCTCTTTTGCAGTTTTCATGGTAACAGCGACTTCACTGATTGGTGGATCTTTCTTCAGGTTTATGGGTAGTGTAGTTTTTCACCAGTAATTTGGCTATTAAAGGTGCATTCAGTAATTTTTTCCTCATTAAAAAAGTTTAACTCCTAAAGGCATGAATTGTAATTTTGCAATATTTGTATAAAATCATGAGCACTCACATTAAAATGAAGACTCCAGTCATATCAGTAACCTTTTAAAAGCTGTTTTATTCTACATGGAGAGGGTCTGCACATGGGGGCTGCCATGTTAGAATCACATGACCAGCCGAATACTAGTAGCTTAATCTCAGTAACCATCCTGTTCTTGGACACTTTCACTCATTGATTAAAGTAATCATGGCTGACAGTGAATACTAAATATCTACAATGACATCTGAAAATGAAAACTATTGATTCTGAATGATGCTGCATGTAAGTCCAAGATGACACAAAGACAAATTTACTGAGTGCACCTTTAAACATGATTTTGTATTGTTATCGTTAAAAATAAAATTCCTATATGAAGGGGAATGAAGGGGATGTTCTGGAACACATTACGTCACCAAAATTGATCAATCAAAATGCCACTTATAGTCAACTTCATGATGAAAAACTTAAAAATATAACCTTCTGCAGAAGTATTTGCCTTTAAGAAGTTTTTAAATAATAGTCTTTTAAAAATGACGTCTTGTTGAGTAAATGCTTTGCAAATGCTGTCTCACCAGCAATAAATTAGCGCTCTGCTGACATGTCCTCCAGTGCCTCGAGTTGTCGTGCTTCATGGCCGCTGTAGGGTGCGCTCAAGCAGTCCGTATCACTTCATCAAAAACACTGGCTAGACTGATTAGAAAGGAGGGGGAAGTGTGGAAGAGACAAGAGGGTTATTAATTTCTGTCTATGAACACAACATTATTCGACCAAGAAAAATGTGGAGTTTAGATGAACTTTGATTTTACTCAATGACCGTATGTACTGAATGTGTACTCCCAAAAACAAGTCTTGTGCTATATGAAGAATAATATTCTGAGTGTTTTACAGTTGGTTTCATGTCTCTATAGGTCAAACGGTCATTGAGTTTAATGGTATTAGAATATTACAAACATTTACACTACTATATTTAGTTGAAAACATATAGAATGTAAATTCCACAAACAGAGCCTTGTGTCATGAAAGGGATATTTTTAACAACATTTCATATTTGTTGTGATGTCATAATGTCAAATGGTTAAATTGTTTAATTGATTATAGGGCTAATAAAACTGATATGAAAAAAATATTTTTTTAAATTCAGCTTTGTGCTAGCAAAGAAAACCTATTCATGAATTTCTAAGTTGGTTTGGTTGAAAATGTGAGGCACAATCACGACAATAATTGGTATATTTATGTCAAATAGAAAACTAACTTAACCGCACTATCTTACAGTAACCTGTTGCGCAATAGTGCCTACATTAACGAGATCAAAACAAAACCACATATCGGGGCAAAACATTTTAAATACAGGTGTATTATTAATGCCAGTAGCGACCGCAGATAACTAGACCACAAAAGAAGGCAAAACTGCGTGACGTTACTGACATTTTCCCACCCTACGGCAGGCTACAACCTCTCTACGCCCACAGTTGAAAATGCCACATTAGAGATACAGATCAATGATTCCGCGCGGAGACTTTACAGACGAGAGTGTGTGAACTTACCTCTACTCATGGAGATCCAGCATCCTGCTTTATTTCTCTCCTGAAACTTTTTGTCATGCCAGATTAAGTCAAAAATATACAAAACCTTTTTTTTTTAACTAGGTGAAGTCGGCGAAGTATTGCTATCGTCCATTTCCTTGGAGAGTCATGAAAAGGGCAGTCTTTAACTGGAAATGTTATGCGTCACAACAATCCGCTCCTCCTCATGTGCCACTTTGATGCAGGAATTCGACCAATGGCAAACACCAGGATGAAACCGAAAGCCCTGATAGCTGGTGGTGCTTATAAATTTAACAATGATCGAGGTGCAGAGGTGCAAACCAGTATTTACTGTGGCACACAACACGACCCCTTGCAAAGTTGTACAATGTGGAGAATATAGGCTAGCCTTTATGCATGACAATCGAAACTCAACATTAAGGAACCTCCAGTCACATGAAAACCATGTATGATTCTAAATATACTTATATATATATATATATATAAGTATATATACAGCCTACATCTAATTTGTAGGATCCAGCCAATCATTAATCTTATAAAATAAATGCATGTCTCATGCTTGTTGTATTGTTGGATAACAAGTGCTGTATTCATCAAAACTCGTTTTTATTTAAGTTCTGTTTGTATTTATTTATTTCCAGATGGACTGTAATAAAGCTTTTAAACTGTTAACTGCTTAGTTGAGAAAGTTAGTAGACATTTTGGTTACAGCAGACAGAATGTTTTAGCTGCACTGAGGCAAATAAATAGCTTCCTCACCTCAGAAACCACATCCTGTCTCCACTTCCCCTGTGACCTGCCCTGTAACCATGGAGATTGTAAGAAAACCCACTGGTCGGTGCTGAGAATAATTAAAAACAAAACAACATATTATGTGTCTAATTTGGGCATCTTAAAATTGAAAAGACATTGACTGAGGGTATTCATGCAATTTGTATGTTATGGATTGGTGCCCTGTTGAGTGCTAATTAATCAGTGATTTTTGTTGAGCTATCTTTCATTTTTCTCTTATCTATGTGGTGGCAATGAAGAAGGCTACAGTGCATCCGGAAAGTATTCACAGCGCTTCACTTTTTCCACATTTTGTTATGTTACAGCCTTATTCCAAAATGGATTAAATTCATTATTTTCCTCAAAATTCTACAAACAATACCCCATAATGACAACATGAAAGAGGTTTGTTTGAAATCTTTGCAAATTTATAAAAAATAAATAAATAAATAAATAAATATATAATCACATGTACATAAGTATTCACAGCCTTTGCTCAATACTTTGTTGAAGCACCTTTGGCACCAATTACAGCCTCAAGTCTTTTTGAGTATGATGCTACAAGCTTGGCACACCTATTTTGGGGCAGTTTCTCCCATTCTTCTTTGCAGGACCTCTCAAGCTCCATCAGGTTGAATGGGGAGCGTCGGTGCACAGCCATTTTCAGATCTCTCCAGAGATGTTCAATCGGGTTCAAGTCTGGGCTCTGGCTGGGCCACTCAAGGACATTCACAGAGTTGTCCCGGAGCCACTCCTTTGTTATCTTGGCTGTGTGCTTAGGGTCGTTGTCCTGTTGGAAGATGAACCTTCGCCCCAGTCTGAGGTCCAGAGCGCTCTGGTGCAGGTTTTCATCAAGGATGTCTCTGTACATTGCTGCATTCATCTTTCCCTCGATCCTGACTAGTCTCCCAGTTCCTGCCGCTGAAAAACATCCCCACAGCATGATGCTGCCACCACCATGCTTCACTGTAGGGATGGTATTGGCCAGGTGATGAGTGGTGCCTGGTTTCCTCCAGACATAACGCTTGCCATTCAGGCCAAAGAGTTCAATCTTTGTTTCTCATGGTCTGAGAGTCCTTCAGGTGCCTTTTGGCAAACTCCGGGCGGGCTGTCATGTGCCTTTTACTGAGGAGTGGCTTCCATCTGGCCACTCTACCATACAGGCCTGATTGGTGGAGTGCTACAGAGATGGTTGTTCTTCTGGAAGGTTCTCCTCTCTCCACAGAGAAATGCTGGAGCTCTGTCAGAGTGATCATCGGGTTCTTAGTCACCTCCCTAACTAAGGCCCTTCTCCCCCGATCGCTCAGTTTGGCCAGGCGGCCAGCTCTAGGAAGAGTCCTGGTGGTTTCAAACTTCTTCCATTTACGAATGATGGAGGCCACTGTGCTCATTGGGACCTTCAATGCTGCAGAAATTTTTCTGTACCCTTCCCCAGATCTGTGCCTCGATACAATCCTGTCTCGGAGGTCTACAGACAATTCCTTGGACTTCATGGCTTGGTTTGTGCTCTGACATGCACTGTTAACTGTGGGACCTTATATAGACAGGTGTGTGCCTTTCCAAATCATGTCCAATCAACTGAATTTACCACAGGTGGACTGCAGTCAAGTTGTAGAAACATCTCAAGGATGATCAGTGGAAACAGGATAAACCTGAGCTCAATTTTGAGTGTCATGACAAAGGCTGTGAATACTTATGTACATGTGATTTTTTTCGTTTTTTATTTTTAATAAATTTGCAAAGATTTCAAACAAACTTCTTTCACATTGTCATTATGGGGTATTGTTTGTAGAATTTTGAGGAAAATAATGAATTTAATCAATTTTGGAATAAGGCTGTAACACAACAAAATGTGGAAAAAGTGAAGCGCTGTGAATACTTTCCGGATGCACTGTATGTCTGAAGTCAGTTGAGGTCATTTGGGACATCTGAGACTTTCTTCAAAAACCACTGACACAGAAATCTCTCAAAATCTTGATTTCCTATTGATTTTAATAAGGAATGAGAGATGCATCTTTTTACTAGTGGCTCTCATTTTTGAAGATAGGGAAGATTGGGGAAGATTAGCTTGGGGTGACACCATCAATTTCACTAGTTAGAAATTGAATACAGCGGTGAAATCACTATTGTACTTGACCACCAGTCTACCGAGGTGAGTTGTACGTCTTTAACATAAATTATTTACATGACAAAAAATTTTTTTTGAGGTGAGAAATGTTTATAATTCGATTTGCAATCATGTTAACAAATGTTACGTGAATCAGCTGGTTCTCTTTTTTAATTTGATATAAAAGATCACAAGGTTTTCACCTACAAAAAGAAAGAAAGAAAGAAAGAAAGAAGGAAAGAAAGAAAGAAATATCATGGCTGACCAGATGGGGAGGGTGGTCTTTGTACTTGACTCTAATTTACTAGATTTCTTAACAACTTTCATTTCTAACAGATAAATATGGCAATATTATAGGCCTTGAGGCCCAGGTTTGAGACTCATTGAGCAAAAAAAAAAGAACAACAAAAAAACTCAGTTACAGACCTTGAAATAAAATGTGTTCCAACACTCCCTGATCTCCCCCTATTTGGAAAGGTAAGTGCATAAATGTGATAATGCAATTACTACAACCAGTTGTGTAATACTGTATAGGCCAACATGTGGTTGGATTGTTGTGATCTACCATGAACCTTACAGGGATCTCTGTTAGTACAAGTGTTCAACAAAGAGAGGGAAAGAAAGATGATGTATTTATACTTCAGCAATAGTCATCTCAGATTTACAAATGAATCGTTCTTTTAAATGATGTGCTGTCAGTGTAACACATACATCAATTCACTAATCAAACTGGAGTTTCTGAGTAACTCCAAAGTCCATTTAAGGCAAGTTAGGTTACTCGTAAGTAAAGTACATTACTTGAATGAGAACATTTGAAAATCTAAAAAAAATGGTGATCAATATTACGTTCAAATAACATATTTTGAATAATCAATAAAATCTGACAATGGTATATTGTGCTTCTTTAGCTCAAATGCAAAAAGAGAGTAAAAAAGAAAAGCTATTTGTCAAGCTGATTCTCGACTAAACAGACAGACAATGTGTCTATCAAACAGGCTCTTTTAACTATAAAGCAGGACTTCTATTCTTAAAGCCACCATACAGAGGGTTATGATGCTTCTGTCAAGCAGATAATTGGCTATTTTAACTAAAAGTCGGCAGGATTAAAGCAGACATAATTAGCATTATGCTTTTTCTCATTCATATGTATATAGAGTGAGTCTCCATGGCAGTCCCCTCCCCTCCCTGCTCTGGTGGTCCCAGAGGTCCCCACGACAGAGGCCCCTAGCTTTGACCTCGCCAGAGTCCCGTTTCCTTGTCCTTGCCCTCGCCAGAGTCCACCGTTGGCTTGTCCTTGCCTTCGCAAGAGTCTCCTGTTGCCTTTTCCTTGCCCTCTCCACAGTCGTCTGGTCCGTAGTCACCACCAGAGTCTCCAGATCTGTCAGCACCACCTTGGTCTTCTAGTTCTTGGCCACCAGATCCACCATCGCCTGTCCCTTGGTCATCTGCTGGATCCTTTGTGGTCTCCTGGCTGTCTACTGGATCTCTCATGGTCTCCTGGTCACCCGACGGCACTTCCAATTCCACGTGGTCTCCTGCTCCACCGTGGTCGCCCACTCTACTGGTCCTGGAGCCTGCTTCTTGCCTGCCCTCACCCTCTAAGAATGTTTTTCCCTTGTTGGGCATCAGAAGCCAGCCTTTAAAAGAGGGGGCTCTGTAACATATATTGGACTTCCCTAGCAGCCAGTAAGGTGTGCTAGGTTATGTTGAAATTTTAATTTGAAGTTCTTGTTTTGTCTCCCTTCTTTTCCTGATTGTTTTTAGCTGTGTCTCATTTCCCCGTTAGTTTGTGTGTGTGTGTATATATATACCCCAGTGTTTGCCATGTTCCTTCATCAAGCTTTGTCTGTTTGTATAGGCATATTGCTTATCTTGTGGTGTGTGTTGTTCGTTTTCTTTTTTCTTTGGTAGTTAAAATACACATTTGCAACAGAGTGTTATAAACTATATTAAACAAAATATTTCAAATAAATACTGCACTTCTGTAACAACACAACCTTTGATTCAGGATTGTTTTTTCCCAAAATAAGCCAATTCTAAGAGCCTAGAAAATGGGTTTTGGCAGTTTTCCTGAACCAGGAAAGCACATGGTTATTACTATAGTTATTTTGGTTATTGTTCAGCTGGTTAAGCCCAAATGTTAGAATCGTAAAGCAGTTGCCTTTAATCTCTAAACTGTGAATTGAAATAATATTTTGGTTATAAAGCCTTTGCATTGCAAATAACCAAAATCATGGACTTGTCTACTAGATATGAATAAAAATGTATGTATGTTTTTTTTTTTTTTTTTTACGTAAAAGTCATGAATAGTCTGGTGAATAGCATGACTGTGAATATTTCCTTATCTTGAAATTACTTTCATTGGTGTGACTTTTTTCTAAGAACTGCAAAAATAATTACTGTTTTCAAAAATATTTCAGAAAACTCCCCCTGTCTTCCACTGGTTGAACAAACAGATAGTTCCACCCCAAAATCAAACCATTGTTCTAGCCAATGTTGCAGTGTTGGCTGGACATGCCGCTCAAACAGATGAATGTTCTTAGCACCACAGCGCTACAGTGTTACACTTAGGTAAAATTAAGGTACAAAACTGTTGAATTTGCATATTAAGCTGGGAAACAAAAAATTATTTTAAGCAAGAAAATTGCACACATCAGCTTTAAATACAAAGCATGCTAGCACACCAATAATGGATTTAGGACAGAATGGAAACGTTCTTCAAATAGAGCTATTTCGCAAGCTTTGTTCTTAACCTAGGTTTAACATTTAGGCTTGGACAGGTATCTCACACATAGGGCTCATTCATAAAGGGAAGAACTCTTTTACAAGTCTTTGACAAATAAGGTTGTCTGAGACAACAAATGTTAAATGATAAAATCTAGTCTAAAACAAATGTTTCAAGTTCGTAGAAATGTAATCTTTGTGTTTTATGTTGGTTTCATACATTTTTTTTTTTCATTTTTTTTAAGTAATAATCAGATTATTCCTAACTGTTTATGCCAGCTTCTTTTTTTTTTAAGAATTTCAGCTTTAAATGAGAATAAATTATTATTATTATTATTTTCATTTCATTTCATTTCATTTCATGTCATCAACCCTTACTTGAAGACCGGAGCCCTGTAAAGTTGCAAGCCTGTCAGCACATGATGTTATCGCTGTATGAGTGAGCTGATGTCGCAATTCCTGTAGCTCAGGGTTTGTAGTGAAGTATTAACAAGACCTCCTTTTACTGTAAAAATGAGATGTGCATATGTGTGTGCACGTGTGCTCTGCGGTGGAATGTCTAATCTATGAACTGTCTGAAGGACATACCTCTAAACCCTTAGTTGTACGAGTTCTACAGAATAAAACTGATGAGTTGCAGTGACAACTCATAAGTATGAAAAACAGTTGAGGAGCCAGTATAAAAACAGTTGAGGAGCCAAAATAATACTGTCATTATTTTAAATAGAATCTCCAGAAATTTAATAGAAACAAAGTTAGGGAAAAGCAATAAGAACAAGGGAAAACTACAAGGGGAAAAAAAGAAAACAATTCTGTTATTCTTACAGTCATAATGTGTTTTGAGCTGGGCAAAAGCTTCATTAAACTGAACCGAAAATATAAATTTGGGCTTCATGGGATTCTGTGTAGTGGGGTGTTATACCATTGACCTCAACTGGCAAGCATATATGCTGCTGATTGTGAATCACTCATCTCAGAACGAGTAGCCGTTAAAAGCATTAGTCTTTTTTTTCAGTCACCTTTTTACTCAGAATGAGAGACAGGACCCTTTTCATCTGAGACTTTGTGTGCATATGTGTTGGTTTCAAAAAGAGACAGAGAAAAAGAGAGTTTGTTTTGGAACTAGTTAAAAGTAAAAAAAAAAAATAAAAATCAACAGAAAACATTTGATGGAAAGTTTGGGGTAGAGCAAAAAGAGTGATGTTGACAGACAGAATGATGCTTTAGAAATCAGGGGGTCCTATAAGGCAGAGTTAAGTCATCAAGAAGGTTGGTTTAAATATGACTCATCTTGACATTTCTGATATTTATTGAATACTGAAGTTTTGTCCCCTCACCTTCAAATTCTCAGAGGGGCCTGACTAACTCACATCTCTTGTCTCTTTCTCATTGCCTTCAATCTTGTACACAGATATATGGTAAGACTTTGCCTGTCTCGGTGGACACTTGTAGGTTGTTTGGTTTAACAGGTATGGTAAAACTATGCCAGCAGGTTGAAATGTACTATGTGTTGCTGCCATATAGTACTGAGTTTTGATATGTTATAATAAGGTTGCAAATGTTTATATAGATGTTAATTAGATGTTAAAGGGAATTTTAATATAGCCTCAAATGTGTATCCTTAAGCAGGTCTAGCTGAATCTTTTAGTTGCAAAAGTAGAATCTGTCTTGTGCTTATTGTAACAGTGCTAATGAGGATAGATTGCATAATCACTTACACCTGCTGAAGAAAACTACCAGACCTAAAGGATTTGTTCATGTATACACTTATTCATCTACTGTGCAAAGTAAAGCAAAACTGAGAAATGCAAAAAAGAAAGTTAATGACAACATCTATGTACCAGCTTAATAAGCTTTTAAATCCTGCTCTTAAAAACAGTTTAATTCAGCCTAATTTGGTTTACAGGTTTTAGCTGGTCTCCCAGTCTGGTAAGTCTGGTCTAACAGCTGGTTTTAGAGGGGTTTTGGTCAAGCTGGGAGACCAACTGGCCTATCATCTTCCTCAACCTTTTTTTGATGAACACCCGTAGTTCATTCCCTTACCCCTTATTTATAAGTTGTAACAAAAATTAGTTATATTCCCTCACTCCCCTAATGTAGACTATGACAAATTTAATAGAGCTGAATTAGTGATATGATAATATTTATTATCAACCTATTTCTGCCTAAAGTATAGTTAGTGGTACTATAGTAAATTCAAGGGTGGTCATGTAGAATTCTATGCTGAATTCAAATGGTATCCACTTCTCGCGCCTTGTTTCCCGATTCTCGCAAAGCTGCGAGTTTAAGAGCTCGAGCTTTAAGAGCTTTGTGCTCGTGCTGCTCTGTCCATTGAGCCGTATCCATCTACAGAGCCATACAGGTGCATAGCTGAGGTTGTGCCTCTGCATGTGTATTTGACACTGCTCAACCAGATACTTCAGATGTGTCGCTAGACTTCAAAATCAGATCAACCCGTATAATTGAGAACAAACTGATATACTCCAAGTCTAGATAAACGTCTTAATGCAAAGAGGAACTTGATGATAGATTTAAATTATTATGACTGATAAACACCCCCTTTTGTAACCTAACGCCCCCCTCTCTTCTAATTTGCTCTCAGCGCCCCCTGGAATCCCTTGAATGCTCCCTGGTGGCTGGTACCGCCCCATTGAGAACCTAAATACAGCCAGCTGAACACCAGCAAACAAGTTTACATTGATTACGTTAGCTGTTGTACGTTAGCAGAAATACTCAAACTAGCCCATCTGGTACCAACAATCATGCCATGGTCGTAATTACTGAGTTCAGCTGTTTTCCCCATTCTGATGGTTGATTTGAACATTATGATTTTATGCATTGCACTGTTGCCACACGATTTGCTGATTAGATAATCGCATGAATAAGTAGATGTACAGATGTTCCTAATAAAGTGCTCAGTGAGTGTATACATTACTTGAATTGAACTTTTTAGGCATTTCATCTTTTTCCTAAAGAATGAGTAACATTCAGTACTTTGCAGCCAAATTATAATTTATACAGTGGCCAAATTATTTATATATACAGTAAACTATATATGATTTGTAAGACTCTTTATACTCAAAGATTCTCAAAATGCAAACACATTTACATGGTACAATATTCTTTTTTCTCTTCCAATCAGATGCTTACCTTTCTCAGTATCCTCCTGCTGTCATCACATAACCTTCCTCTCATCGAATCACTGAACTGCGATAACAGAACACAATACATTCACAAAGATCAGTGCTGCCAGAAATGTAAACCAGGTAAATGAAATCCACTGCCTCATCGCTGTGAATAGAATGATAGAGAATTTAAGCAGAGTTAAACTTAATATGTACTTAAGCTGCACTTTAGATAATTAACATGAATTAAATTGAGGAGTTGAATTTAGATGGGCTGTATTGAGTTGAGTTGAATTCAGGGAAATTCTTTTTCCTGTGAACCAAATGATCTCAAGATAGTTTTGATAACACATGATGCGATAAAGCAGTACGTGTAAAATGCCTACACACAGAGGAAGTTCAGATCAGTCTTGAATAACCAAAACTAGGCATGTTTACAAAAGGAAGAATCTTATTTTATTGAGAAACAAATCATTATTGATTGCAGGTTGCTGTGTTCAAGCTTCTTTGAGGCAAATTTTTAATTAAAACAGGCAGGATATACTGGACGTGTCACAAAGGGTTGCATTACATAAAAGTATTTCAGGGGTTGGTTATTGTATGGTTTGATGACATTTGCCGAAGGTCTTATAATGACACATCATGTTTCTTGTATGATGACTTGTTCTCTGAACCCAAACTGTGAAATCAGAGTGTTAAATGCCACGTCATCATTCTGTTTGTACATTGCAATGCATTCTCATTACATGTGTGTGTGTGTGTGTCTGTGCACAGGACAGTATATGAAAATGAGATGCCAACCAGGATCATTCGATACTCAGTGCGGGTCATGCAGTAATGGTTACTTCACAGCAGGCTTCAATAACGACTTCATGAAGTGCTCTGAGTGCACAAAGTGCAGCAAGGAATGTACGTCCACTCCATTTCTTTATCTGTGATATCATTACAGAGGTCAGGTCCTGCCAGATCACCTTGTTACGGTGATACATTTTGACTGTCATCTGAATCTTCAGATGAATCAGTTCAATAGTATGAAAAGTCATAAACTAGAAATGGCAAACATGACAGTAAAACACGACAGGGGCTTCCCCTTTATCGGGTCTTGGTGGGTTTTTATAACAGGGAGTGGGTGGGGGTCTGAGAAATATCTCAGTCTTTGGTAACAAACAAAAAATCATAAAGCATGTGGTGACAACACGTGGAGCTCAGAAAATACTGCAGAGAGAGAATATCATACATACTGTATCTACTGACATGTCTGGGATATTTTGGTATAAACATCTCCTGCTAAATAGAGTCATTTTGAAGAATAAGAAACAAATAGAAGTAAAAACAGATTGGAATCAAAGACTAAAATGTAGCTTGGGTTAGATGATCAGGCAATGCAGTCTTGAGAAATAAAAGAAGGGATACACAGAAACGAGCTGCAAAAATGCAAAGTGAATATCTTGAGATGGCATGAGAATTTATGTGTGAGTTAGCAGATAAAATAACCTGTGTATGAGCTTGTTTTATTTTGATACTTGTGCTTTGGGGAAATGACTCACATATACACATGCTTCTACATAACATCACACATGATCACATCTGATTTTGTAGATATGAAGTATGAGACGAACTGTACGTTGACACATGACGCCGTGTGTACATGTCATGAGGGGTACCGATGCAGTGACAGCACATGCCAGACATGTGTGAAAGTCCAGACTACTGCTACTACAATGACCAATAGGCCTCCTCCACCCACAAGTAAGTGTCTGAACCCTCACACACAAACTGCTGTTAATCTTTTGCTGAAGGGTGATTCTTCAACTAGAGGCAATTTTGTCTACTTGAAATCTTGAAATATGAAAATCTTTTCATCTGTGAAAACATTTATCTGGATCTGATCATGGTCTTGATCAACTTTCAAGTTAATTTTGGAAACTTTATGGTCAATTATGTGCATTTTGTGTACTGTATGTGATGGTAATGACAATTTTTTAACACAGTCTCATCACAACTGGTAATAATTTGAACAAAATGGCAAAATCATAAGATATCGTGCAACTTGGGTAGTAAGGAAATATATGACATTTATTCCCATAAAGACCAACCAATCAACAAACAGAAATTCAAATGAATACAATACAGGTATCAAATTTGATCTTGCCTCCTATCCAACACTTTGTTTTAAGAAAGGAAACATCTGTGGAAAAATTGTTACTTATTCCATATTTATTTATGCAATACAAGTGACTGATGTATGTCAATAACCTGGAATATGCTTCCATCATCTTATACCAATTGTGTTTAGGTTTATGTTTGGGGTTTGGGTTCAGAGTTAAACTTAGGAAATATCATAAGAACGCTCATTCAGAACCCAGATGTTTTCTTTCCTCCGTGGTACACAACAGTTATTTTCCTATTAATATCATTGGACTTTATGGTCAAGTTTACGGTTTGTGTTGCGAGTTAAACTTAGGAAATATCATAAGAACGCTCATTCAAAATCTAGATGTTTTCTTTCTTCTGTTGTACACAACAGTTATTTTCCTATTAATATCATTGGACTTTATGATCAGGTTTAGGGTTTGGGTTCAGAGTTAGACTTAGGAAATATCATAATAATGCTCATTCAAACCCAGATGTTTTCTTTCTTCTGTTGTACACACCAGTTATTTTCCTATTAATATCATTGGACTTTATGTTTAGGTTTGGGGTTTGGGTTCAAGGTTAAACTCAGGAAATATCAAAACAATGCTCATTCAAAACCCAGATGTTTTCTTTCTTCTGTTGTACACAACAGATATTTTCCTATTAATATCATTGGACTTTATGGTTAGGTTTAGGTTTATGTTTGAGGTTTGGGTTCAGAGTTAAACTTTCATAACTATCATAAGAACATTCATTCAAAACCCAGATGTGTTCTTTCTTCTGTTGTACACAACAGTTATTTTTTTAAGGAAAAACTCAGTTGTTCTCCAAAATGCTTGGCGTGATGATAATGACAGCAGTATTAAGGACAACAATTCTTAAAAAAATAAAAAAGTAATCAAATTGTACACATACAGTGCAGGCCAAATTAATTGGAAATATTACATTTATATTTTTAGAGAAAAGGAAAATATCCCTGATTTTAACACTTTTTACAAATGTACTATAGAGTTAAAAAGTCTGGTAGGGAACAAGTTCAAGCTAGTTAAATTCTGGCAAATGTCCCATTTCAACACAAAATTAGCCAACAGTAATTTATGACACAAAATAAAGTTTAACGCTACTATAGTCTATCATTTAAAACTAGAGGGATTGTTTTTTTGGGGACAAAAGTGTTGAAGAATCATCCTAAAATATTCGCTTTTGAATTACTGATGTATGTCAGAAAGCAAACAGACAGACTGACACACACACAGAGAGTATATCAGGTTTATTCGCTATTGACCTGTCCACTCTTTCTCTCTTCTTTTCTCCATCCATTTGCTCCCTTTCTATCAAGCTCTTCCAGAAAATGGAATGTGGATTTCGGTGAGTCTGTGTTTTGCATGTGTGTGTTTGTGCGCTCTGTTCACCTGTTTCCTTCTCATCAGCAGACATGCACGACCATGTGAACGGATCATGCCAACATCAACCTGTGAGTGCAACTCACCACTGAACAATGCCTTAATTCAGTGTTTCTCAACTGATTTGTCGAGACCCCAAAATGGGTTGCAGGTTTATTTTAATAGAGTTGCGGAGAGCAGGGTTAAGGCAATGCTAAATACTAATTATAAAATGCAACTGACCATACAGGATAGCAAACTAAATAGGCTTCTTTCAACTTTTAGAACAATAAGAAAATACTTCCTGTATCTTTTGTTGTTGACACCAAAGGTCATGCGCCAAATCAAACTCTATGGTATTTCAAATCTGTCTTTGTATGACATGCTTGAAAACTATTTATACAATTATGCAAGGAAAAAGAAAATATGACCCAAATTACATTAAATATGGGTTCACTTGGGATAAACTCTTACTATACTTCAAAAGAAAACAACAGCATCACACCAAAGAAACCATTTAAACAAATAAATCACACTTCTGCTGTTTTGCATTTACAAAATTGTGACTGTTTCTATTCTGCCTTAACAATTTTGCATATTTTTGGGCTTATATGCACTTCATGGGAATATTAATACGTTTCCATTTTTAATTTTCAAGAAGTTTTTATTTACTTTTGTACCATAAACAATTCTAGGTAACAAGTCAAGTCATTGTTATTTGTATAGCGCCTTTCACAACACACATCGTTTCAAAGCAGCTTTACAGAAAATCATGCACTGACAGGAAATGATACTGTAATATTTATAATGTCATCATTGTGTAGTTTGATAAAATACGATTTTGAATTGTGTTTAAAAATAAGTAATTAAATAATAATTGTATTTATAACCCCATTGAGCAAGCCGAAGGTGACTGTGGCAAGGAAAACAAAACTCCATAAGATGTTGGTTAATGGAGAAAAATAACCTTGGGAGAAACCATACTCACTGTGGGGGCCAGCTCCCCTCTGGCTAACAGCATGAATATAATGCCACAATATAAACACTTTACATTAATGTTCCCTTTGTTAAGGGTGAATAAAGGGATTCATGAATGACTAATATGTCATTTGAATATGCATTATAAATCGATATGTAGTTATAACAACATGGATAAAAATGGCAACTTTCATACAATACTTGCCAAACAGTAAGCCTTTTAAGTTACATATTATAAATGCTTCATTTATACACTTATTCTACTTATATTAATCAAAAGCATAAAATGCCCTAATTCATGATTACTGCCACAATGCAGCAAAAATAGACAGTTATAGTGTGATTAAAAAGAGGGTTTATGCCATTTTACTGCAGTCTGCATTGTTTACATTAATTACAGTAATATCTTGATTTATTTTTTGTGTTGTCACTTTCCTTGTCATTTTGATGTCAAAAGAATGGTACTACTCTGAGTGGTGTCCCACCATACCTAGTCCTGGTTACCTAAAGTCCTCTGCAAAAACACTTTCAGGTCTTAATGCTCATTCACAGCATGCAGTATATAATTTAAAAGCCTGATGTCTGTTAAACCATAAGGAACTTTATGTACATAGGTTGCTTATGTTAGCAACTCCCTTAACAAATGCTTCAAATGTGTCCACTTTACATTAAGGTACATTTTCGTAGATTAATAATGTTGAATAAGTGTTAATAATAATTATGAATATAATTAATAAATTATAAATATTTATAACACAAGGTGTAAAATGGTTCACTGTTTGGCAAGTATTGCATGAAAGTCGCTATTTTTATTCATTTTGTTATAACTGCATATCAATGGTTTATAATGCATTTGTAAATGGCTTATTAGTCATTAATAAACACCTTTATAAATCCTTAACAAAGGGAACATTAATGTAAAGTGTTACCCAATTTCTGAACTGTGTTGGGTCCAATGTAAAATTTGTGTCCAGAAGCAAAACCAGTTGAGAACCACAACCTTTACTCAACCTACTGTGTGAGTGCTGCATATAGTGACATATCATTGCTTGAATGCATCTATTAAAGATTCCGGTTTTGGATTGTTGTATGTTTTTTAATACTGTCCGTCCTATTGGGTCATCAGGTTTCTCGTCCTCCAAAAAGAATGACTCTGGTTCCAGTCAGTGCACAGAGGAAGAGGAAGTACCAATGCCAGTGCAGGAAGTGTGTGGAAAGACAGAGAAACTGGAGGAAGTCTGAGAAGGAAGGAGGAAGAAGACAGTCGGTGCATCTGTGGATCAAGTATTTACTCTAACCTGCTGCTGCCATTGACTCAAGAGAGGAAGAGCATTTGTACTCAGGCAGACCGTCTGAAGGTTCTGTGGGAATGACTGTCTGTGCACACCACCTGAGAAATGCTAAGATAGAGAACTACTTTTGCAAATAATATTGTACATTTTCTTCTCTGTGCAATTGTTTGTATTTATAATTGAGGAGTTGATGCATAATGTTTTTTATCAACAAAGATTTTAGGTTCAAATGTATTTTAATGTACAGTATAAGGTCAAGTGTGACTGGTCACCATTTCTTTTAAGTTTTTTGTACTGTTTGATTTCCATAGTTCATTTTAGATGGTCCTATGGTTTGACAAATTAATTTTTTATTCAACTTTTCTATGTAGTCTCTCAGTTGATGTAAGCAGCATGCATGATAATTATATATTACAGTGCATCCATAAAGTATTCACAGCGCTTCACTTTTTCCACATTTTGTTATGTTACAGCCTTATTCCAAAATGGATTAAATTCATTATTTTCCTCAAAATTCTACAAACAATACCCCATAATGACAATGTGAAAGAAGTTTGTTTGAAATCTTTGCAAATTTATTAAAAATAAAAAACGAAAAAAATCACATGTACATAAGTATTCACAGCCTTTGCCATGACACTCAAAATTGAGCTCAGGTGCATCCTGTTTCCACTGATCATCCTTAATGTTTCTACAACTTGATTGCAGTCCACCTGTGGTAAATTCAGTTGATTGGACATGATTTGGAAAGGCACACACCTGTCTATATAAGGTCCCACAGTTAACAGTGCATGTCAGAGCACAAACCAAGCCACGAAGTCCAAGGAATTGTCTGTAGACCTCCGAGACAGGATTGTATCGAGGCACAAATCTGGGGAAGGGTACAGAAAAATTTCTGCAGCATTGAAGGTCCCAGTGAGCACAGTGGCCTCCATCATTCGTAAATGGAAGAAGTTTGGAACCACCAGGACTCCTCCTAGAGCTGGCCAAACTGAGCGATCAGGGGAGAAGGGCCTTAGTCAGGGCGGTGACCAAGAACACGATGGTCACTCTGACAGAGCTCCAGCATTTCTCTGTGGAGAGAGGAGAACCTTCCAGAAGAACAACCATCTCTGTAGCACTCCACCAATCAGGCCTGTATGGTAGAGTGGCCAGATGGAAGCCACTCCTCAGTAAAAGGCACATGACAGCCCGCCCGGAGTTTGCCAAAAGGCACCTGAAGGACTTTCAGACCATGTGAAACAAAGATTGAACTCTTTGGCCTGAATGGCAAGCGTCATGTCTGGAGGAAATCAGGCACCACTCATCACCTGGCCAATACCATCCCTACAGTGAAGCATGGTGGTGGCAGCATCATGCTGTGGGGATGTTTTTCAGTGGCAGGAACTGGGAGACTAGTCAGGATTGAGAGAAAGATGAATTCAGCAATGTACAGAGACATCCTTGATAAAAACCTGCACCAGAGCGCTCTGGACCTCAGACTGGGGCGAAGGTTCATCTTCCAACAGGACAACGACCCTAAGCACACAGCCAAGATAACAAAGGAGTGGCTCCGGGACAACTCTGTGAATGTCCTTGAGTGGCCCAGCCAGAGCCCAGACTTGAACCCGATTGAACATCTCTGGAGAGATCTGAAAATGGCTGTGCACCGACGCTCCCCATCCAACCTGATGGAGCTTGAGAGGTCCTGCAAAGAAGAATGGGAGAAACTGCCCCAAAATAGGTGTGCCAAGCTTGTAGCATCATACTCAAAATGACTTGAGGCTGTAATTGGTGCCAAAGGTTTTTCAACAAAGTATTGAGCAAAGGCTGTGAATACTTATGTACATGTGATTTTTTTTAATTTTTTTTTATTTTTAATAAATATACAAAGATTTCAAACAAACTTCTTTCACGTTGTCATTATGGAGTATTGTTTGTAGAATTGAGGAAAATAATGAACTTAATCCATTTTGGAATAAGGCTGTAACATAACAAAATGTGGAAAAAGTGAAGCGCTGTGAATACTTTCCAGATGCACTGTATATTTATTTTACATGTATATTTTTGTGTATATATATATATATATATATATATATATATATATATACATACACACACACACACAAATATAAATGTAAAATACATTTATAATTATCATAACAGAATTAACAAAATGCTGTTTAAAATAATTTTAGATAAAGTATAGAACACAACTTTCCAAAAGTATTTAATGTCAACTACCCGATCGCATAATATGGAAATTGCAGTGAAATGAATTAAGCACTCAAGGAAAACAAATGCAAAAATTTTATTTTATTGATACTATTGTATTTTACAATCAATACCAGGTGTAAGAATTTGTATTTCAGTGAATATAAAACATATAAACATGATAACACAATAGCTTTGTGTGTTCCTGAGGTGTGCTTATTGAGTTGCTTGTGTTTTGAACATATGAACAATGTTGACATTTCCAGACACCATCGAAATGTCAGGGCTTTTTTGGTACAATCCAAAATCTGCCACACAAAAACCAAAGAAATGAGGAAGAACTCCGTAATATCAACCATCAGGGACTTATAAAAGATAAGACACTATAAAAGAGTGTGAGAGCAAAAAACTGTCAGTACAATGATGACAAATTATAATAGTTTTAATAACAGCTAAAAATAAATAAAAACATATTATTTAATAACGGCAAATGTTAAATATCAAGATCTTGGCATAAGCTTTTCAGCAGGGTGCAGTTACATTGACATCACTACTGTATCAGACTTTATTTTGCATAAATATCTCATACATGGGATATATTAGGTCTTCTGAGTGCCTTGGGCCTGCTCTTTGCCTTCAAACTTTTTGACAAAGAGGTGCTGAGATATAGATTTGGGCCTGTGGGTCATTCAAGACCTGCTTTTGAAATTAATTCTTCATGTTATCACCATCAGCATCCAATAAGGTCATGCCTGCCAGTCTGATCTTTTAGAAACAGTTACGCATGAAGGTATGGATGATATTTCAAAGATGGCATGAACTGTCAAGCTCATACGCAAGACTTTTGTCAGCCATACTATTGGTCTTTCATGCAGCCTCCTGCTCTCAAGACGAAATCCCCGTTAGAGTTTTAATACTGGGTAGTCGTGAAGCATCAGTTATAACAAACCACACAGCAGTTGAACAGTTTGGAATAAGGAACGGACGTTCCTTTTCCATAATCCCTCACAGCACCTCTTCTTTAGATATATGGCACTCCTTTCCTTGCTCTTGAGATGGGAAGAAGATGAAATCGCTCTCTCTACTCCTTTCCTCCTCAGATAGATGGATGGGGGGAGACTGAGGGTACGGCATGTTGTTGTGATTTATAGATTCTTCTTGGAGTTCATGTGTTTTTTTTTCTCCTCCATCCCATCCAAACTGATTGAGCAAACTAACAAAAACTGTCTGGGGACCGTAGATGTGGAGAGGGCCTATGAGAGAGGGACACATTGAGTCTTTTCATTCTATTTGTACATGTTTTTGCAAAAACACATAGGAATTCTGTATTTCACAGATCTTTAGGAATGAGAAAATCGAGCAGGGTCAGAAACGAACCACGACAAAAGTGGCCCAGATATTTTAAAACGTGGGGGCCCCCATAGTTTTTATCTGTCATAAAACTTTTGATATATTTTTTATTATTCTATACTTCTAGGCCTATCTACTTATGGGTTGTAATATGGTCTAGTGCCTCTGCAGAAACATTATAGTGACCTGTAACTCTAAGCCTAACCTAACCTAACCCTTAAAGTGCGAGTGAATATGTAGCTAATATAAAATCAACTCTGAAAACACTGAAACTGATGAAGTCAATGGAGACTGTAACAGCAGTCTGCAGTATAATCTAACATAGGGACCAGCCTAAATGATGTAATAGCCTGCTGTACGTATTCTAGCATATGTTTATTGAGTTATGATATCTGGAGGGTTATTTACTTCTACTTTTGTATTTGACCTTGATGCAATTTCGTGTCATCTTTCATGGGTTTAAAAAAAGGAACGAAAATTTTGCAGTTAAAGTAAGGCACTTATAATGGAAGTGATTGGGGCCAGTCCATAAACATAGCAACAAGATGTGAAAATGAAACGTGTTAACATGACTTCAATGTAATAAAATTGCCTACTAACCTTCTTTGTGTAAAGTCATTTCCAAGATTACGACTTCGTTTTCATGGCGACATATAGAGTAATGCCTGCAAACCCCTGTAACACTGGTAAATCCCTGATTTTATCACACTAAAATCATGTTAACACATACAATGTTTATGTTTTGTAGCTATACTTTAGACAAATAGTGTATTTTAATGTTTATGTAATGGCCTATGTCATGTGTATTTTGTTGGTTCATGTTTTTCATGTCTTTTATTTAGAAATTCTAGTTCCTGTTTCATGTCATGTGGTTCCCTTGTCATGTGATTTCATGTTTCCCTCCATGTTCATGTGTCTTGTTTTTATTGGTTGATTGTCTTGTTATCTTGTTTAGAGTTCTTTGTGTTTATTGGTTATCCTTGTCATGTGTTCTCCCATGTTCATGTATTTAACCCTCATGTTTTCCATTGTCCATGGTCAGGTATTGTTGTTGTAACTTTGGTTGTTAGTTAAAGTTTATGTCAAGCCAAGTTTATGTCAAGCCAAGTTCATGTTTATGTTTTATTTACGCTTGTAGTTAGGGTCTATGAATTACACTGTTGGAATAAATTTGCACTTGGGTTCTTTATTTCCTGGTCATCGTCTTTGTCATTGCCAGTGCCAGCAACATTGTTACAGCCTTATTCACTTACATTGTAAGTTCCTTATTTTAACCATTTTTCCTATTTTTTAAAGACATCAACATTATGCCACAAATGAGCTAAACTAGTACTGAACCCTTTAACCCTTTAAGCTCGATATGGTGCCCACCAAGAAAGGCCCACAAGATAAAACAAGAAAAAACAGAATTCTCAAAATATTAATAACTACAGTCTTGACCAACACAAAATAGGTATCGTTTGAAAGCAATGCATGTAGGCATTATGACCAAAACTGAACAAGTGTTTTGAAATTTGCAGACAAATCAAAGTGTTTTGTTTGGATAATTTATAAAAAAGAAAAAAAAAGAAAATTGCACTGTACATATTATTGCAATCGGTAAAAGACACAAAACTGATCAAATAGACATGTGTTAAACGTCATTGGAAACCTCTCAAAAAGCAGAATACAACCAGCCTAGTTGTTTTGTTTTAGTAATAGCACAGTATATGTCTTTGTCAATTATGTTGGTGTTGCTTATATGCCACGTTTTCACTTATAACTTCAAGAAAAATAAACAGAACATAAAATATCACATACCATTACTTAGAGGCGATTATCTTTCAAACAAGGTAAGTGATCATTAGATAAACCATACGAAGCACAATGTTACATATGGCCATCAGGAGATGGCACCAAGTAAGTGATGCAGACTCAATGATGCAGACTCATTGAGTCAAAAGGCACATTTTGCGAAATCTCATAATCATGTCTCCATGCTATGCAGATCTTTAGTCATTGTTGTGTTTGCATGTTTAATTTGTTTTTGTGTACAATTATTATGTTTTATTTGTTTGGAGAGGCTTTTGGAATACATGGAGAAATTTTTGGACACTATGATAAATTATTTTTGTAATGCTATAACTTTTGATTGCTTTTCATATCAACACAAAATTTTCTCAAATACAATTGACATGATTGGGAAAAAAACAAAAGCAGTTTTTCGGAGCCACCTTATTGAGATGTCAAATTGGAAAAATAAGAAAAAAAGTAAATTTTTGGCTTAATTTGTGTGATTTTTCAGCAGTTTCTTAGACTGAGAGTCTCAGAATTTATCATAATCTATATCATTAAAAAATGTGAAACATTTTCGATACCAAACACGACCCTCCTTGTTTTTTTTTGTTTTTTTTTTATTTTTTTTATTTTTTTTGTGTTTTGTTTTTATTATAAGCCTTTAATTTTGGTTATGCCACCGAAACAGGAAATCTTTAAAAACATCCTCAGAGCTTAAAGGGTTAATGAAAACATAATTTCATGACAATGGAACTGGTTCACTTAAACATTCTTATTAAAAAGTTTTTAATAAAAGTAGAAATTCATAAAAACATAAAGGATCAATCCTAAACAGTACCTAAATTGCCAGGTGGAGGCACAGCCTGTTCAGAGCTTGTTGGCTGATGAAAGGAGCTGTCTGTGTTATGATTGGTGGGTGTACTGGCTTGTGACAGCATCTCCTGGGCATGAGGGTGCTCGATTGGTTGGCGTGGAGGAGGTGTGGTCTCACTCACAATCTTAAGAAATGTATGGGACAGTCAGTAACTGAGTTATAACTGGAATAAATCAGGACTTGCAAAGTATGTTATTATACTGCAAAAATAAGCTCTTACTCATTGCTTACCTCTAGATTACCCAACGAGCATCTTCTGACAACTAATAAAGAAGAGAGACAGTGAGAGGTAAGACAATTGCTATCAATCCAGCAAACCACTGAGAAGAAATGTGTTTGTGTTCATGTGTGGGTGTGTTACTCACACTGCTTAAAGCATTCCTTTTCTTTCTTTCTGCAGAGTCGGAAGAAGACTATAAGGACGATGACTGATAACATTACTGATATGAATCCAATTAAAATCCAAACCAAAACATTATCACCTGAGAAATACATGAGGGAAGTGATTTAGAAACAGTCCATGCAAGAGAGAGCTAGTAATGGGGAGAAAGAAAGTTGCAAAGAGAAAGATACAAAGTGAGAGATTGTCATGTCTATATACTAGACCTCATTTTACAAAAAGTCTCATAACATTCACATTCAACATTTGTGCAACCCTACCCCTAACCTCACAGGTGTTTTGTAGAATGACATTTAGCATCTAAACATGACCGAGAGAGACAGAGAGATACTTTTGACAGACTTACTGTTGGTGGAAATAAGCATTCAAGCACAGCCTTCCTAAATAATGTTTATATCAGTGGTTCTTAACTGGGTTTGCTTCAGACAGGGGCGTGACTAGGCCCTGGCTATTTGGCTATAGCCCCAAAGGTTTTTTCTATAGTTTTCTATAATTTTTTTTTTTTTTTTTTTTTTGGTGCTCCTTTTTTATTATTGTTGTTTTCAGTTTCAACGCTTCGCTTCAACAACTTATTTGAAAGAAACAAAATCTTAAAAATAAATAAATAAATAAATACATGACTGACAGGAATACGACTAGTCTAGTTTGCAGGCGGCACAAAGGCGAAGCATGGTCGGACGACTCAAGTTCAGCTCAGGACTCAGGAGGCAATTAAAGTCTAGAGCAGAAATTCATGGGATATGATCTTAATATGAAAAAAGTATGACAAATACCAGTCATATCACACTCATATTTAGTTTATCATTTGTTTCTGTGCAATTGTTTTTTTTTGTTTTGTTTTTTTGTTGTGGGAGAGAAAAGGCATATTTATGAGAACATAATGATCACATTTAACAACATTAAGCAATGCATATTTTACATATTTCAGATATTTAGCTATGTAAGGTGGAACATAAAGTGTCCAAGAGGTGAAACAACTAAAAGAGGCTGTTCGGTAACATTTGGGAAAATGCAGTGGTGGTGGTCCAGGCCGGAGTGGAGTGGTGGACCGTTGATCCCGTTTCGATCACCCTGGCCCTCTGTATTGCAAAGTCAATGCCTTTAGCCTGCTGCTTCCTTTTATAATATGTTAAAATGAGTTGTTCATTCTTTTTTTCAGGCGGATATTAGACAGTTTTTTACTTCACGGCAGCAGGGAATCTCAGTGAGAACAGGATCCAATACATTCAAAGGACAATGGCATCAAGAAATGGTAGGCAGGTGCAGGATAGGGAACAACAGAGCTAAATGCACACCTTAAGGAAAATGTGTTGTCTACTAATCTCACAGCGTATACAAAAAAAAAAATACAAAAATATTTCTTTTTATTGAACATTGATGAAGCAACACAATTTGAGGGGGAAATTTATAAAAGTGGTTTGTTTTGCATGTAGTCCAAAGTCAGAAAGCTTTCTTTCTGAAGAATGCCTAGGGAAGCTTGCAAAACATTACAAAATTCAGCCACAGAGAGAGGAATTGGTTGTGGCCAACAATTCTTGTCATGCAGAATTCTCATTCCTGATATGCAATCAGTTTTCCAACTGCTGGATCCACTCATGTTTCCATCTGTAAGACAGGTACTTCAGGTTGCACTTACCATACCAGTCACTAGCTGCGATCATGTGAGCGATCTTTCAGTTCATTGAGACACCGCCACACATGGCTACGCAGTACTATGGGATAAACTCGTCTGAACAACTTAGCAATTCTCTCAGTTGAAAGGAATGTGGCTGACATCATTGATGAAGATGCTGTTCTTAACCGATTCTCAAATCTTCATGCAAGATGTTACCCTCTGCTCCCTCAAGCAGCTCAAAAATAAATTGTCTTTTTACATTATTGGTTCTCATAAAGTACTAGGGCAGAGGTTTTGAGTTTGACATACTATATTAATTAATATAATAGAAAACATTATATATAATATATCTTATTATATATCTATATTGTAAATATATATAAATCAATATTTATATAATAAATGTCTGTCGTAAATAATAATCATATAAAACATCATACTCAACACCCACAGTTATACGGTCTGATACTGTTTTAAATGACAGAACTGAATTTTCATTGTCTGTATTGTTTATCATTTAATTCCATTTGTTCATTCATTCATAGAAAAAGATGATTTCTATATGATTAATGTTTTTTTCCTATCATAAGAAACACTTGTTAATATTAAGCTTGGTAGGTAGATTTTGTATTGAACCTGAAGAGACAATATAATTGTGTAAAGTAGATCAAATGTATGACTTATGATTAATTGTTTGAGACATTAAGTAACAGTTATCCTTAACTGTTATCATCAAGTCACCTTGATGATTAGTGTCTCACTTACAATGGACATCAGTATTTCCTTAAAAACAGCCTAGACCAGCCTAAGCTGGTTTGCTGGTTTTAGCTGTTTTAAGCTGGTCTCCCAGCCTGACCAGCTAAAAAATGATCGAAATTCCTCTAAAACAAGCCAACAGACCAGTCTGACCAGACTGGGAGACCAGATAAATCCAGCAAACCAGCTTAGGCTGTTTTTTTGTTTGTTTTTTTTTGTTTTTTTTTCAGCAGGGTAAAGTTCACTCAAAAATTTAAATTCTGTCATTATTTACTCACCCTCATGTCGTTCTGTATGACTTACTTTCTTCTGTGGACAAAAGGATATGTTAGACAGAGAGACAGCCTCAGTCACCATTTACTTCCAGTATATTGTATCTAAAAAATGGATTCAATGAAAGTGAAGAGTGACTGAGACTAACATGCCTCTCCTCCTAACATTTCCTTTTGTGTTCCATGAAAGAAAGAAAGTCACACAGGTATGGAACATCATGAGGGTGAGAAAATTATGATAGAATTTATATTTTTGTGTGACCTACCTTTAACAGACATTTAGAAATACATTATTATTATTATTATTATTATTATTGGATAATTAATAATAGTTAAATGTCCTCCTAAGAATGATATACTCTTTTAGAAAATATAACTGCATTTGCAAGGGGATTAAGCATTTAGCAGGGCTGGAAACTCGTTCAGAAAAACGTATACCTCTTAAGTCTAAAATGGACCATGGGCTCAGCCCCTGATCTTGGTAGACTTTAGTCATGCCCCTGGCTTCAGATACCAGATTTCACATTGAAAAGTTGTTTCTTGTACAAAAGTAAACAAAAATGTCACATTTTTGGGTCGCGGCCCTCCAGCGATTTAGAATACTTTCATCAAGTAGAAGACAAACAGCAGCTCTTACCCAGCCAGATCTTCAGATCATGTGGGGGAGTGGACGAAGTGGTGACAGAGGGGAAGACAACAGAGGTGTAGGACTGATCTGGGGTGGATGCTGTTATTGGTTCACATCTGCTACAGTGGCCTGTGTATTTATCTTTATCTGTACAGACGAAACCATCCATGCAACGACACTGTACATCTGATGTGTTTGTGCAGTTCTTCACCACCTCCATATTGAAGTCTAATACACACAAACACACACAAATATTTTTTCAAAATGAAGCACATTTTTGGGAAACTTCCTGTTTTTATTCTCAGTTCATCTTGTTTATGTACTATGATGGTTCAGTAGGTGTCTTAATCATTCATACCAGGTTTGCAGCTCTGGTAGCAGCGGTGGCAGCTGTCCTCACTGTTCTCCTGACTTTTGAAGAAACCCGAGTAACATGGAGAACACCTGCATTTGAATAGGAAAAGTCCTGAGAGATGGACAGACAGGAAGGCAAAGAGGAAAAAGAGGAAGTGGGGAAAAAAAAAAAACAAAACAAAAAAAAAACAAGAAGATGGAAAGGTCAGTTGAGCAAAAACTGTAGTGAAAAGAAAATGTGTTAAATTTAACTTGGAACTTGTACACACACTTACATACTCTTACCATTAAACATTGCACAGCATAGCTGAAACAAAAATTATTCTATTAGCATTTTTAAACATGAACTGTGTAATTTCTGTTCCACTAGCATCACCAGCAACATCACACGGGTAAGAGGAATGTTGCTTCCAAAAGTTCATGTACACTGAAATCAGGCCCATTCTACCAAATTACTGACAAGAGCCATCCACTATCAGACATTTTTTCATCAACACATTCATGATCAGCTTTCCCTGTGGAGCTATTCATATCACATTGCATGGGAAACCAGTAAGTAATTGCGTTTACATAAACAATGGTGAGTGCAGTTCGAAGGTTTATTTTCGCTCTAAATTAAGTTTTTCTCCACTGACGGTTAGGTTTAGGGTCAGAGTTTTGGTTAGAGAGTACAGTAACAAAATATGCATTCCTGTTTAGTCTATTTTGTCAATTACAACTAAAAATACAACTTGTTTTTGGCACCACCCTGTGGACATTTCACCTCAACAACACTTCCAGCCTTAGCCAGTGGGAGCAGTGGTTCGAACTGATAAGCAAACTTTCAAAATACTGTTGCCGAATTTACAGTGAGATCACCAAACAGAATGGCAAAAACTCAGGGGCGTAGCAACCATTAAAATCTCTATTTTTAGAGTTTTTTTTTTTTTTTTTTTTTTTTTGCTTGACACAGTAGAAAGGAAAAACATGTGTCGCTCATGTAAAGTAACAATTTTAAGACCAGGCGGTTGCATCTGCAGCACAATAGTGGTAAGTAACAATTCTACTTTGAGTAGAGCCTTTGTAGTCTGCCTATCAGGTAGGGCTACTGTACATCATGACAGCAGTCTCCTAGACAATCATGATTTCAAGCTCAAATACACTTCCTATAGCGCCATCTAGTACTCTGCGATGCATCAAGCTCTAGGATGTGTAGTCAAGCTTGGAATCATGACTGTGCCTACTGACTTCAATGATGTACAATGAAAAAGGAGTCACATTTTGGTCAGTTCTCACCCAAACACCAACTGTATCGCTTCAAAAGAAATTGTTTAACCACTGGAGTCTTATGGATTCCTTTTATGCTGCCTTTATTTCCTTTTTGGAGCTTTTGGAGTTCTGGTCACCGTTCACTTGCATTGTATGGACCTACAGATCCGAGATATTCTTTTAAAAATCTGGGATGGCATGGGGGTGAGAGAATTTTCATTTTTGGGTGAACAATCCCTTTAATATCCATGAGTCAAGATGAAACGTTTTATAATGTGTACACACAACTTTTCAGATCTGCAAAAATAATGACTGTTTTTTTTAAACAGGTTTCCGAACACTCCCCCCAACTACAGGCAGTCGGCCAAACAGATAGTTCTGCCGCAAACTCACACCATTGGTTGAACCCAATAATGTCTATTATACCTAGAGAGAGCTCTCCATTAACATACCCATTCATCTCAATAGCAGTGGTTTGACTGGTGCAGGAAGATGCTTTTTGGGGTTATCAACAGGGGTTAACAGGCCATACTAACCAGCCAAACCTTGAACTCATAGGTTGAGCCTACAGTATGTATTGTACCTACTGTATGTTGGGCTGGTCATGATGTTCAGACAAACAAAGTAATGCTTTTAAAGTGCAAAAGAGCTAAAATGTTTACACTTTTCAGGGAATAAACCTTCAAATGGCTTACTTATAGCTGTTTCAGCATATTGAGATAGGACAGGAGAAAGTATTTTAATAAAAATTACACATTTCAGCTTTAAAATGTAAAACAACTGGCAACTTTACACAAACTTTACACACACTCTCACCAGCAAACATGACTGCCCAGCATCTAGGCAAAACTACAAAGATTAGCATAACATATATAAAGGTGTAATAACTAAAATTACATTTGACTGTGCCCAGACTTCGGCTTAATGGGCGTATACTCAATTTCTGCGTGTGTCAGTGCTTAAAGGCAGATGTAGGCACGCGCACACACACACACACACACATACATGCATGCACACACACTCATGTGCATGAGTTATACATGCTGACTGAGGTCTCTCATGGAGAGAGATGAGAAATTGCATCAAAAACAGGATGTTACACAGAAGCTCAGACAGGCAGTGGCATTGCAATGAAGGAAGTGGTTTATGCTTCTGTGTCAAGACACCATTTCCCATCACGAGATGTGAGAGAAAGAGAGGGAAAGGAAGAAAAATGAACGATGCAGAGAAACATCGTAAATAACCATTGATTTCTTGGGCAATTTTGTCAGATCACAAGCATAATACTTGGAAGTGTTATGCCAGAAATATATTCACACACACTGCGCAAATATGGAAAGAATTCAGAGGAAGTGGTGCTAGATAGGCTATTAGACAATGACTCTGAGAATAACTGCCCCAAACAAACTCTCTCTCACCTGCTGGACACAAAGCTGAGCAATCACCTCCTGGAATGGCTCTAAAATGTCTGATTTTACCATCCTGCTCAAAACAAAACATAAAGAATGAGCAACTGAGTCAGCTTGCCATGGTAACACAGTCGACACAATAAAAAAGCAAAACAGTCATGCTCTATCTTTAAAAGACAAGAACACATTTAAGGTCGGGTTCTGTGCTAAAAGTCGACAAAAATCAATGTTTCATGAGTTCCCTATCTGTCACTCGACGTTGTGTCGATTTAGTGACACTAGGGGTCACTCTTGGGAGCCCCAAACACCTCTGATCTTTTGAAAAAAGGCCTTCTCCAGGCGATGAAGGTCACGGCGTGGTCTCTTGGGCAGGCGATGTCCACCCTGGTGGTCCAGGAGCGCCACCTTTGGCTCAACTTGGTTGAGATGTGAGAGGCTGACAAGGCACGGTTCCTTGACGCCACCATCTCTCAGGTTGGCCTGTTCGGCAACACCGTCGAGGACTTTGCCCAGCAGTTCTCGGCAGTGAAGAAGCAGACGGAGGCCATACAACTCAAGACCCCGCACTCCGTCTGCTGGAGGGGTGGCTGTCCCCTTCCACCTTGAACGTGTATGTAGCCGCTATTTCGGCTCATCACGATGCAGTAGATGGTAAGTACTTGGGGAAGCACGACTTGATCATCAGGTTCCTGAGAGGCGCTAGGAGGTTGAATCCCTCCAGACTGTGCCTCGTCCCCTCGTGGGACCTCTCTGTAGTCCTTCGGGGTCTACGGGAAGCTCCCTTTGAGCCCTTGGAGTCAGCTGAGCTTAAGGCACTCTCTTTGAAGACTGCCCTCCTGACTGCGCTCACTTCCATCAAGAGGGTAGGGGAACAGCAGGCGTTCTCTGTCAGCGAATCGTGCCTGGAGTTCGGTCCGGGTTACACTCACGTGATCCTGAGACCCCGACTTGTCTATGTGCCCAAGGTTCCCACGCCCCCTTTTAGGGATCAGGTGGTGAACCTGCAAGAGCTGCCCCAGGAGGAGGCAGACCCAGCCTTGACGTTGCTGTGTCTGGTGCAAGCTTTACGCGTCTATTTGGATCGCACACAGAGCTTTAGAAGCTCCGAGTAGCTCTTTGTCTGCTTTGGTGGACAGCGGAAAGGAAGCACTGTCTCCAAACAGAGGATCGCCCGCTGGGTCATTGACGCCATCGCGATGGCATATCAGACTCAGGACATGCCACCCCCTGCGGGGTTATGAGCCCACTCTACCAGGAGTGTGTCGGCCTCCTGGGCCCTGGCCAGTGGCGCCTCTTAGGCAGACATCTGCAGAGCAGCGGGCTGGGCAGCACCCAACACCTTTGCGAGATTCTACAATCTCCGGGATGAGCTGGTCTCGTCCCGTGTATTGGCAGGCATGAGCAGGTAAGTTCCGGAACAGCTGGCCGGGTGTACCACTTGCGCATAGCGCCTTTCCCCTCCTTTGAGATGAAGACGTGCACTCTTGACTCCCAGTCGTGTTCACAGACTGTGATCCCTGGATGAATTTTCTCCTTAGCCCTGTGGCAGTTGAGTTTGTGGAGAAACTTGCTGCCAGCCCAGTATGTGCGCTAAATGAGCCCCTGTACTGAGGTAGGTGCTCCACATGTGCTGGTTCCCCGAAGGCAACCCCATTGTGTCCCTCTTGCCACAGCGCTGAACTATCCGCTGAAATGGCCGGGACCTGGTCTCGGCTCCTCAGCACAAAACCTGAATGAGTGGTTGCATACCAGCTCTTTTTATACCCGTATGTCCGGGGGAGTGGCATGCAAATTCCACTTGCCAATTCCCATTGGCCTTTTTTCAAAAGATCAGAGGTGTTTGGGGCTCCCAAGAGCGACCCCTAGTGCCAATACATCGACACAACATCTCGTTCCCTCCATCAGGGAACGGAGGTTACGAAAGTAACCATGACATTTTGTGGATTAACCTGAACACAGATCTAAATGTCTGTGGACCAGGAATTTCATAACACATTGTCTTAATATAGAATGTTTAAAAAGTAATTTACCATGGGGAGGCCATTTATCAGATGACCTGTCAGCATAACCATGGATATAAGTAACACTGTCACAACCATCTGTAAATAATACAATTATATCAGGGAAAATAAGTATCTGCATAACAGCATACATAAATGTCATTATAACACCCCCTTTATCAAACTGTGCTGACTCTGTTGATGAAGAGCATAGAGTATATGCAGTCAAATTACTGAGAGAAGTACCCTATTTTAGCACAGATTTACTGTAAGTTCCACAACATCATCTTTTACACTGTGCAAAAGAGGTGAGCTGAATGCGCCAAAAAGGGGGTTAGATTGGTGGATCGGATGCAAAACAGAAAATCAGTAAGATGATTATTTTATGCATCTTATCTTATTGCATAAATGCAAACCAAAATGTATCATTAAAAACAAAAATCAGAACAACAACTAAAACATACAGGTGAAAATAGTCAGTACCTCACAATTAGGAGAATCCAGAATGTCTTCAAATGCTTTCCAACTCAATTTGTCTCTTCTGCCAGACTCATCTCACTGTTTTCTCACCTGCTGTCTCTTCCTGTTATTCTCCTCCCTCTCTTTCTCACACTGCTCTTCACCTGCTTACTGTTTTGGTGAGCGAGTGAGAGAGAGAGAGAGAGAGAGAGAGAGAGAGAGAGAGAGAGGCAAGTGCTGCAATATACTCTGCAGCTCCCTGGCACAGTTTCATTTGTTTCATTATTACTAGTTTGATTTAAGGGCCGAAAGATACATTCAGAGTGTGAGTGTATTTAAAATTGCATTAGTTTTGGATTGCCTCATAACAATAGACACATATGAACACGTTTACTGAATACCCTTTCATGCATGAATGTATGCATGCATGCAAGCAGCTACAAAGAAATAATCTGTAAACAGAAATAAATCTAATTTATTGTGTTTTATGTCCAACAAATTCCCTTTGATTGCAGTATTACGCTTCCAGTCAGACTTAATGTCACCGCCATAAAGCATATTAAAGACAAAAGGTCATGTTAGACTATTTAAACTCACACACGCATGCACACAATTGTCTGTGGCTTTTTGTTTTTTCATTTAATGCCATTTCTTTGCTTTTTTTTTCCAGTAGTACCTTATTAAGCGACTCTGAGTGCATAACAGAGTGACAGAGAAACAGATACTAGAGGAAAAAAATGACCTATAGAATGAAAAAGAAAAACATGAATCAAACACTATGACACAAAAACTCCACTGCTCAAAGTATGTTTGTTCAGCAGTAACCTTTATTTTGAAATCTTTTAAAGCTCCAGTCTTTCTGTACACTTGCAATTGAGCGAGCAATACCTGTTCAGCTTTGGGTTACATACATATTTATATATACACATAAGTCCTGTTACCCTTTCAAGGGAACTATTTAAATAAAGCTACACATGTGCCATTGCCACAGTCTGAGTCCTTTTTGTTTCTTTGAACACTTCAGAAAATGCCCACTTGGATCCTAGGACTGTTTTTACATTTCATAGATCTAGACTCAATTTTATTGGACCATTTTGTTGCGACCCACAACCATAGAGGCACATGTGCAAATTCAAAGACAACCCTTGGAGGTATTTTACTACCTAAAATATAAAACATTTTTCCACACAATTCCAAAGTAGGAACAAGTTCAGATTCATTCCTGTGAGATGTTACAGAATGACACGGAGATGCTAAGAATGATCATTCAGAGTTCTTCCGGAATGCCACAAAGACCTTTTGAGTCTCAAGTGATAATTTCAAATGGAGTTATTTTCTTGTCAGGGTACAGGACTTGCTTGCATAGCCAGCGTTTTAGCACACACCACGCTCCCTATGCGCTCTCCTCTGTATTACAGTATTATAACATTCATACTGTTATTGCAAATAAGCATTCTTTCTAAGCACTTTCTTTCTTTTTTTTTTTTTCAGTTATTATTTCAGTGAAGAGATATTGTGTTGAATTTACTCATTGTTTGTAGCCAATGCAAATCTGAGGTATCCAAAAGCCCTTTAAGACAAAGAAACATGGAGAATTCAGTCAGTTCCAATGAGTCATTTTTCCTGACTGCGTAGTATTGTCATTTTTATACAAGACCAGATTTGTGGTTATGCCGCAAATTGAATTGTTAACAGAATTCTCGTAAAAGACATTTGCCTTAAGGTCATTTAGCAACAAACATCAAGTAAATTTGCTGTAGAAAAATACCACTTACTCATCGCAGAAACCTGGAGCGCACACTTCATACATATACACATGCATACATAGTCTTACACACACAGTTTAGCGGAGTGTTCCAAAACAATAAAAAAACGAAGATTTTCTGTGGATGGACAATGGCTCAGTTGTTTATAGTGCTTTATTATTGGAAGGTTCTTAGGAAAAATCTGGCAATATTCAGTTCACAAATAAACAAACCCTCTTCCTCAATTACTAATTTCAACATTAATAACTGATAGGTCACCTGAGAATTCTCTCGTTCATTCATTTTCTTGACTAACTGTTAGAATTACTGTTTTTCTCTATTAAACTAAGATTTGTACACACTAAAATCACAAGGATGTCTTCATATGGGTACTTCCAAAGAACCTCTTTATACAGTAATCACCAGTTGTCATAGAAAAATCATACAAAGTGATATGTACTATGATATGTACTGTAAATACAAACATATATTAAAGCTTTCACTCTGTGTTTTGTCTTTCTACAGCGGAAATTTACAAGCTGGATGTGCAGCACCACGTCTTTAAAAGCATGAGGTTTTCATTTTCACTGTGTGAAGTATCTTTCCTGAAAGTTTATTTCACAGTTGCCACTCGAAAAATTCTTACTCAGACTTATTTAAAGAGTTTTTGTCTCTACTCCTGAAATCAGCCTGTGGCTCACACTCAAATTCTCTATTTGACTACAGATGAATGACCATCAATGCCAACAGGATGTCAGTTTGTCAGTTTCTTTTAAAAATATTAGATTGAGTGGGTGTTTAATTAGAATTAGACAGCACCCTCCCAAAAGGCAGAGTGAAGCTGATTATTACAAATCTTGTGATGTTGTTGAAAACAGTTGCTAGAAAGATTATTAGATTAATTTGAACATATTAATTTGCAGGATATAATGCTCTAGAGAAATCACTCTCCAGTAGATCTAACCAATCAGGATCTCACTCTACAGGAGATCATTCTTCAGTAGGTGCAACCCATCTGGATCTTGCTCTAAAGACCCCAGTGGCTTTTATTCCAGATAAACTTTTAGCAGACAAGTATATATGAAAATGGAACAAAATATTGATCAATTTTGTACAAAGGGGCATATATTTTGTCCAATAAAATGCTCTCTAGAATAAGAATGTCCTTTTCTCCTAATAACAAAGAGCAAATCTTGCTTTCTGCTGGGCCAGGCTTTATATACAGTAGATATACAGTGTTGTCACGATACTAAAATTTCAGTAGTCGGTACCAATACCAGAGAAATTTCACAGTTCTCGATACCAGTTTCGATACCAATATAGTAATGTGCAATTGAACACACTCTTTTAACCTATTTTAAGTTACATTTCAATGTAGATAATAAATTAAAAGAAATAAATGTTTCCTTCAAGTGTTTCTAAATTAAGTTTGCATTGCTCAAGTTTTTTTTTCTTTTCTTTTTTTTTTTTTTTTTTTTTTTTTAAGTAGGGCCCTTTTTATTTTTTCCCAAATCCTTTTTTCATTTTTTTTTAATTATTTTTCCAGAATTCCATGTTTTAAAGTTTAATTGAATTTAATCATCAAAATGGTGCCTAATCAAATTAATTCTTAAAACTTTTAAAAACGTTTAACAAGTAATTGATAGAACAATTACTTTTCAACATACCATTGCATTTTAACCAACTTTTTTCAGTAAAACAGAACTCTTGCTTGTGATATATTGCTTATAATAATTATTTATTAATCATTATTGATGATTATTATTATTACTTCAGTGAATATAATATTTTACTATACAGTTGTAATATAATTCTGTTGCTATTTCTTTAATTCCAGGCGTCTAGCTTTTATTTTGAATCATGCTTCTATTTTGATATGTGGTTTTGAAAGACGTTTCACTTCTTCTGATGGATAAACAGTTTGTTACATGGCCCAGTGTGATCGTTAAAGCGCAAATGCTGTGATTTAAGTATATAAGCATACTGTATAGTCTTCATGTGCTGCACGCTTCACAGTGGATTAATGCTCTGTTTTGTCATCTCATACAAAGCAAATGATTCTCAATGTCTGGAGCGGTCTGCTTCACACATTCATTTAAAACATGCAGCTCATGCAGACCAAGATTGTAGCCTTTTGTGGTTTAATAATCACACTTGGATATATCACGATTTTGTTTTGATTGTGCATTTCAGTGTAAAAGGAATAACACAGCACATGCTCAAATAAGCGGGTGAGCATTTTAAAACAGTCTTGTGTCAGTCAGACAGCGTGCGGGTACCGGATTGAGTCGGTGCTCTGTACTGTATAAATATTGGTATTGTTACATCTTTTTTATTTTAGCACCGACTTGGTACCAAAGTACCGGTACTTTTGACAACACAAAATTTTGGCTGGGACATATTGCTTGTCATTTGACAAGCTCTTCAATATGTCCCAGCCAAAATTTAGGTTTCAATAGAAAATATGTCAACACAGGGAAGATCATTGTATTTCATGGGTCTTTACAAAAAATCATCTTTCTTCAGTAGATCTAACCCATCAGGATCTCGCTCTCAAAATGATCAGTCTCCAGCAGATCTAATCCAAGGAAGATCATTCTTCAAAGTTCCCAATCAAGATCTCACTCTCGAGGAGATCATTCTCTAACGATATGTCCTGATAGCAGCTTTTTGCCTGACCACCAAAACGTGTAAGTTGTTCATAAATATCTATATTATAGTTTAATGTAAATAAAATGATTTTTTATTACATTTACCTGCCTGTTAAATGTTTTATTTTGCTGATAAGTGGTTAGAATTAGGAATGCGGTTCGGTTAGGGGATCTAAAATATTGATATGATAGTATAATGTTACTAAACTAATATAAGTAAGTATAATGAAACATATTGTGGTTCGATAACACATTCGATAAATCCTATAACAGAATCCTCCGAACTGAGGTAAGAATGGAAAGACAAGGATGCTTTCATGTACAGTTAAAAAGTGGCTACAGGGATGTCTTCGTCAAGGAACTGCCCTGAGTAGACCACTGTCATGAACATCACTCCTCAGGATCTCACTCTAAAGGATTTTACTCTTGATTACCTGATTCAATAGATCACTTTCCTTTCTGTATTACCAATCATAATAATCATATTGATCATATTTGCCCACCCATTTCATGCTCTGCAGTTCGTAACAGAACACAGCACTACAGTCAATCAAGACAACAGAGCTGTTCCCAATTTAAACTACAGGTCAGACAAATAGATTTATCTTTACATCAATACGAGCCATCATATCCACCAGCAAGGTCTCAAGTGTAAAGAAAAGTAATAAGTGAATTACAGATGCATGGAAAGGTGAAATACGGATTGAATACGAACTGAAGGGGGTCTCACACCTAGCATTACATATACAGCATTTTTATATGACTTTCAAATGAATCAGCAAGGACCTAGCAATACAATATTTTACTGATATCTGGGTCCCAATACAATAATATTGAATCTTTAAGTTTAGTGTACATTTATTTGAAACTGTGATATTTTGCTATTTTTTACTCACTTGTTTATCTTTCATCTGCACTGGACTTCTGTGCTTTGCGCAATTATTCTTAGCACAATCTTAGTTTGGATTTTGGCTGATTAAAAATAACTGAGTGTGCGTTTGCTGACCTAATGCTTCAGTACTTAATGTGAAAATTGTAACTAAAAATATCAATACAGTATTTTATGGTAAAATATTGCAATACTTTGAAACATTGATTTATTAAAACTATTGAAATATTTACCCAATCCTTAAGAGAACTACTTTCAAAATTTCTCTCCACAGCAGAAATAAATGCTTTTACAAATGCTCAATACCATTTAACTTGGAAAAAAAAGGGGAAAAGTGAGAAGGAAATAATGCTGTGGTTGACATGCTTAATGCTCTTACACGTACTTTCTAGCCATAACATGCTCAAACCTAAGTCCTCAACCATCATCACTCATGTTTTCCACCAGCAAGAGAGGAAGAAAAAAGACTAAGAGCACATACAACTGAGACTCCAAAGCAGCCTGTCATCAGCACAATACTGTTTGCATGAAATGTCATATATTTCATGTGAATCTGGGGTTTGAGCTGCAGGAAGACAGCACAGAAACGGGGGACGTGCAGGCTACAGTTACTTCCACCCTTCACTAGCATGAACAGCCCAGTATTTACAAGAGCTCAGACAGGAAGCATAACACACCGACCGACCCACGGCTTACAGCAGTACGTAATGGTACATGCAGCAACAATAAGTGAGCGAATGTCCCCTCGCTGCTAAAAGTCTCTTGGAAATGGAAACTTTATGAAAAAATTTTCAATTAATCTCTGCCAGACATACGAAATCAAAAAAAGACTATTCACTGATGAAAATATGATGACTCAGACATTTGGAGGACAAGATCGGAAAACATGATTGATACCTGAAATTAGATAAAAGCATAGACTCTTGTGAGGACTTGGTTAACGGTCTTTAAGATGAGATGGTGTAGGAGTGAAAACAGAATAGCTCCTCTGCACAACTGCAAGGGAAAATGTCACAAAGAGTACATGTTCTCCTCTGGGCATTGAGCACATGTGATGTAATTCTTAATATCACCACTAGAGGCGGTGACTGGATTCACTCCAAAAACAAAAGATGGGCTCTTGTTGTTTAACTTTTGATGATGGGTGCCATGAATCAGGATGGTTGGATTCTTGTCTTCATGCCAACAACTTCTTCAGATCAGTTTCAACATCATTATCTCCCTCCCTCCTCAGATTTATCCCGTTCGGTGTCTCCGTTTACATCTGTACCTCCACCAGGTATGGGAGAATTGGATTTACTGCAAGGAGAGTGGAAGTGATATTTTACCAAAGAAAAAAAAAATGGACCAAAATATCCATTTCAAAAAGTGCATTTAAAAAGTATTCAGACCCCTCACATTTTGTTATGTTACAGCTTTATGCTAAAAGGCTTTATATATATATATATATATATATATATATATATATATATATATATATATATATATATATATACATACACACACCCCCCCCACCCTCCCCCCAACATTCTACACTCCATACCCCATAAGACAAAGCAAAAAACAGATTTATGATAACTTTGCAAATGTATTAAAAAGAAAAAACTGAAATATCACATTGACATAAGTATTCAGACCCTTAACGCAGTACTTAGTTGAAGAACGATTACAGCCTCAAGTCTTTTTGAGTATGATGCAACAAGCTATGCACACCTGGATTTGGGGATTTTCTGTCATTCTTCTCTGCAGATCCTCTCAAGCTCTGTCAGGTTGGATGGGGACCATCAGTGGACAGCCATTTTCAGGTCTCTCTAGAGATGTTCGATGGGGTTCAAGTCCGGGCTCTGCCTGGGCCACTCAAGAACATTCAGAGAGTTGTCCCGGAGCCACTCTTGCATTGCCTTGGCTGTGTACTTAGGGTCATTGTCCTGTTGAAAGGTGAACCTTCGGCCCAGTCTGAGGTCCTGTGTGCTCTGGACCAGGTTTTCATTACGGATATCTCTGTATTTTGCTGCATTCAGCTTTCCTTCAACCCTGACCAGTCCCCCAGTCCCTGCCACTGAAAAACACCCACACAGCATGATGCTACCACCACCATTTATCGCCGTTCAGATGGTATTGCACAGCTGTGCCTGGTTTCCTTGAGACATGACGCTTGGAATTGAGGCCAAACAGTTCAATCTTTGTTTTATCAGACCAGAAAACCTTGTTTCTTACAGTCTGAGAGTCCTTTAGGTGCTTTTTTGCATGTCTTGCACTGAGGAGAGGCTTCCATCTGGCCACTCTGCCATAAAGCCCAGATCGGCGGAGTGTTGCAGTGATGGTTGTCCTTCTGCAAGCTTCTCTCATCTCCACATATGATCTCTGAAGCTCAACCAGGGTGACCATCGGCTTCTTGGTCCCCTCTCTTACCAAGGCCCTTCTGCCCTGATTGCTCAGTTTGGCCGGGCGGCCAGCTCTAGGAAGACTCCTGGTTGTTCCAAACTTCTTCCATTTAAGAATTATGGAGGCCACTGTGCTCTTGGGAACCTTCAATGCAGCCCAAAATGTTGTAGCCTTCCCCAGATCTGTGCCTAATCTGGTCTCTGAACTCTGCAGGCAGTTCCTTTGACCTCATGGCTTGGTTTTTGCTCTGATATGCATTTTCAGCAGTGAGACCTTATACAGACACGTGTGTGCCTTTCCAAATCATGTCCAATCAATTGAATTTGTCACCGGTGGATGCCAATCAAAGTGTAAAAACATCTCAAAGATGATCCAGAGAAATGGGATGTACCTGAGCTAAATTTCAAGTGTCATAGCAAAGGGTCTGAATACTTATGTCAGTGTGATATTTCAGTTTTTTCTTTTTAATAAATTTGCAAAGTTGTCAAAAATCTGTTTTTTGCTTTGTTATTATGAGGTATGGAGTGTAGGCTGATGTGAAAAAATTAATAATTTAAAGCATTTTAGCATAAGGTTGCATCATTACAAAATGTGAAAAAATGAAGAGGTCTGAATGCTTCCTCAAAGCACTGTACTTTTCTTGTTTTTCATGAAACAGCAAATATGACAAATCAAATTAAAAGCTGAAGTGTGTAACTCTTTATGTAATTTTTCCTATCCCAGCAGACAGAACTATAAGTAAACCATTCATATGTTGATTCCCTTGAAATGTCTCTTTCATGGATCTTCTATTTGTATCACTCTGCAGCACCCATAGCTGACAGTTATTCTTGTTGCCTTGCAATGTTCTGTTACTGTTTATTGCCAAGGAATATATTTTCTGGCAGTAGGATGGCATTTAATGATGTTACTTACCAAATATAGCATTTTAATGAACATTTCTGTCCTTAATATTTGTATTCGTGATGTGCCTAACAATGCCCTTCAGCCATGACTATATTCACAATATAGCATGGCCTCTCATGACTTATTGCTTAAAAAGATAAAGGTACAAGACTGTATATTAATCATCTTCACTGAGGGCATGAACTGCAAAGCCACGATGCACTGTGAATGACGTAATCAAATTAAAAATGATAAAAAAGATAAAACTACTGATTTGAAATTGTTGATTAGAAATATAGAAACAATATATTTTAATTTTAGTGCAAAATTAATGTGTATATTGTACATGCTGGATGTAGCCGATCTACAATTGTATTATCTAGGTCTGTTAGTCCGACCTTAGAAAAATTGGACTGATTTTAATCTGTGTTTACTTAACATTTTAAAAAGAACATTCATGTACAAGTATTGTCTGTGGCACTATCAAAACAATGGGCCTCATTCATGAAACACAAATTTTTGCGTAAATCATTCGCAAAGCCGTTCTGACATAAATTATATGAAAGTTTTCATATTTTCAAAACGTTAGTTGGTACGAACAAAATTTACACCTGCTCCCGACCACGTGTATATTGAGTGTTAGACATCTGAATTTGTTTGGTTCTTTCAGGCAAACTGACATGACTACATTTTGATAGAAGTGAAATTAAATAAGTAATGAAAAAAATTAACAAATAATTAAATGAATGAAATTAACCTAAAAAAATAAAATAAAGAAATAAAAAAAAAAAAGACCAAAAAAGTTGGGACAGTATGGAAAATGCTAATAAAACAAAAATGAGTGATTTGTAAATTAGAATCACCCTTTGCTATATTGAAAGCACAACAACTAAACATTATATGATGTTTTACCCTGTGAATTTCATAGTTTTTGTTTTTTTTAAATGTACAGTAATTTCAAATCAGATGATTGCAACACACTCCGAAAAAATTGGGACAGTCGAGTGTTTACCACTGTGAAACATCACCATTTCTTCTAAAAACACTTATTAACCATTTGGGAATTGAAGACACAAGTTTAAGTTTAGAAAGTGGAATTTTCCCCCATTCATCCATTATGCAGGTTTTCAGCTGCACAATTGTACGGGGTCTTCGTTGCCGGATGGTGTGCTTAATAATGTGCCACACATTCTCAATTGGAGACAGGTCAGGATTGCAGGCAGGCCAATCTAGCACCCACGCTCTCTGCTTCACAGCCATGCACTTGTAATCCGAGCAGTATGTGGTTTGCCGTTGTCCTGCTGGAAAATGCAGGGACATCCCTGGAAAAGACGGTGCTGGATGGCAGTATATGCTGCTCCAAAATTTGTACATATATGCCTGCATTCATGGTGTTCTCACAAATGTGTGAGTTACCCATGCCATGGGCACAGACACAACCCTGGCCCATACAGACACTGGCTTTTGGACCTGACACTAATAGCAGCTTGGATGGTCCTTTTCCTCTTTGGCCCAGAGAACACGACGGCTGTGTTTTTCAAAAACGTTTTGAAATGTGGACTCTTCAGACCAAAAAACACTGTTCCACTGTTCTACTTTCCATCTAAGATGAGACCGAGCCCAGAGAAGTCGGCAACGCTTCTGGACAGTGTTGATGTAGGGCTTCTGCTTTGCATAGTAAAGTATTAACTTGAATCTGTGGATGCAGCGGTGAGTGGTGTTGACTAACAAAGGTTTACTAAAGTAATCCCAAGCACATGTACATGATATCCATTACAGATGAATGATATTTTTTAAGACAGTGATGTCTGAGAGATCACACGCATTCAGAAGTGGTTTTTGTCTTGCCCTTTACACACCGAGATTTGACCAGATTCCTTGAATCTTTTTACTATATTTTGCACTGTAGAGGGTGAAATGCCCAAAATCTAGCAATATAGCAAAGGGTGAATATATTTTAGAAATCACTCCTTTTTGTTTTTATTAGCATTTTTCATACTGTCCCAACTTTTTCGGAATTGGGGTTGTAGTAAAAAAAGAAGAGAAAAAAAAAGAGCTTTGTTTTCTTTTTAAGCCATAGCCTATACTTATTTAGAAACATTTCTTTGCTGGAATAGTTTTTTCCCAACTCTGCTTATCGTTTTTCCAGCAGATTTGCTTGGCATGGGGTGAAAGATTCATGGAAAGATGTAGTTTGCGTTTGATTTTCACAAAAAAAAAATGTATGCCCTCTAACGTGACTGGTTGGACAGTTTATATTTTATTTGATATGAGCTTCAGAGGTGGGTAGAGTAGCCAAAAACTGTACTCAAGTAAAAGTACTAAGCCTTTTAAAAATGTATTACTCAAGTAGAAGTGTTAATAAACATGAGTAAGAGTAATAAAGTATTGAATTCAAAGATTACTTTTACGAGTAACTAGTTACATCGCAAATTACATTGCAAAGATCTGATTATTTATTTTAACACCTTGCCTGCAAGAATCATGTGCCTATATGTCATCCTTTATACTCACTGTTACAGTGATAGTTTAAAAATGAAAATGATGATATCATTTATTCACCCTCATGTTCTAAACCAGTATGACTTGGACACAATGAATACAATTAAGGAGATCTTAGACAGAATTTTAGACTCAGTCACCGTTCACTTCCATTTGTTTGTCATTTTTGAAAGTGAATGGTGACTGAGGATGTCAGTCCCTAACATTCTGCCTAACGCCTTGTTTTTGGTTCCAGAGAAGATGAAGACATAAAGGTTTGGAACAACGAGAGTGAGTCTAAATGATGACAGAATATTAATTTATGGGTGAACTATCATTTTAAGTACACTTAACAGATCGGGTTTGAAAATTAGAAGAAAAGTTTGGAAACGTTCCTAGCAATTATTACAGAAAAAAATGAAATGTCTCACAGGCTCAATTATTTTATTAAGTATAATATTGTATATTCTTAGTTATGAATCAAAGCAAGATCATGCATTATTAACCCCTAATGTCGCTATTTCACAACTTTTAAAGTCCTGTATGGATTCTTAGTTCAGTATATTCTGTAGCTTACTGTATATACACTGACAAAAGAATTTTGATCATTAGTTTGGTGCAATAAAAAGTTAAGTTGCACCTTATTTCTGTGTTTAGAAGCACGTTTAGGCTTATTTTAGTTCAGAGCTTCGCACGCGTGCCTTATGCTGCATTATCAAGAACGCGATCAGCAGAGCAAGTTCTGTCTACATCAGACGCGAGCTGCGCGGCACGATGCGACAAAAACAAATTGCTCCCGATATAATCAAAGACGCTGTCTACAATGGCGTTGCGACATGATATTGCTCGCATCCATTGTAGACGGTTTGTAACATTATAGTCACTGATATATTGCAGCACTGATATAAGAAAATGTATCATTAAAAACTGAGGTCAAAAGAGCCCGTAGGTACAGAATCTCGCTGAAATTGACCATTACCATAACAAACAAGCCCGTGTTATCATTATCACCATAACTTACCGCAACGTGTTTTCTTAGTTGAACCGTAATTCTGTATGCTGAGATTCCCATTTGCTTTGGTGTTGAATGAAGGCATCGCATAAACGTAACTCTTCATTTTCACTGAGTAAAATAATAAAAATGTTTGTTTTGAGCGCTTACTGCTGTTGCTGCAGTGATGAACTTGAGTCGAGTGACAGAGCGCCGCTGTAAAGTTCTGGTGCCGTAAAAGTCCCATTCAAAAATCTCTCAAATTACGCATTTATTAACACTTATTGAATTAAAACCAGTAATGTAATGACAGTAACGTCCCCCATTGTAACTAAGTAAGAGTACATTTTTTTCATTAGAATTTCACTTGAGTAAGAGTAAAAAGTACCCACCTTTAAATCTACTCTTAAAAGTCAATTTTCTCTAAAAAGTTACTGTAGTTACAAAGTTAAATGTAACGGAGTAAATGTAGCGTGTTACTACCCACCTCTGATGAGCTCTATAATTAGTTTAATAATTTAGTATAGGCATCTGTAAATCACGTTCAGTTAATAATGTATGGTCAGTGCTGATACTGGTGAACACACAAATGAACACATTGCGGGCAGGTTCGTACACAATACAACGGGAAAAAATTTAAAAAATTGCACACTGTCTTATAAAGCTTACAAATCTATAATATCTTACAGCGTTTCGGTCAAAGATCTTTTCACGTGTTCTATTAATTTCTTGTTTGAGTCACAAAAGAGCCTCCGATGACAGCAAAAACATGCAATGACAGTAAGTCCTTGCTTTCTTTAACACACTATTGTGATTGCCAAATCAAAATTTTATAATGTGAATGCACTTCATTCATAAAAATGATTTAATTACTGTTCCGCATAGATATTAAAAGCATTTACTAGCGAGTCTGGTGCCTTCCTTATATGGAGTTTTCATGGGCGTGGATTATGATAATTGTGAATGAATGTGCACATGCCCCTATTTACGAATGTTTGGAATTCGCTAACATACACGCGTATTAATAAAAAATCTGGAGAGTACGAAACGCTTGTGAATCCAGTGGAAAGTTTTCGGGAAGGTCCATTTTACTCGCATATTACTCCCAGTTCACACATATATTTATGAAAGTTTCATGAATGAGGCCCAATGTTCGGCTTGTTTGAACATTCTGACCAGCCTGAATCAGCAACATTAGCCAAAACACTGGTGTGAGTTTTGGGGCGGGACCATCTGTTTGATCGAGTGTTCGGGAAACCTGTTTGAAAGCAATAATTATTTGCAATTTTACTACTTTGGTGACGCTATGGATCCAAAATTACACACTTCAGCTTTAAAGGAATATTCTGGGTTCATTACCAAATAAGCTCAATTGACAGCATTTGTGGCATGATGTTGATTACCATAAAAATGTATTTAGACTCTTATTATTCCCTCCTTTTCTTTAAAAAAAGGAAAGATTTGGATTACAGTGAGGCACTTACAATGGAAGTGAATGGGGCCAATTTTAAAAGGTTTTAAAGGCAGAAATGTGAAGCTTATAATAAAAAACTTACATTCATTCTGCTGTTAAAACTTATTTGAGTAAAATCTTAATTTTTAAAGTTGTTTTAGGATTCTAGGGTTTGTTGACATTACATCGTCATGGCAACAAAGTTGTAAAATTGGCTATAACTTTACACAGAAAATAGATTTAATCACACTAAAATCATGTTAACACACATCTTGTTTATGTCTTGTGTCTATACTTTTGAAACAGTGAGTATTTTTAAGTTTATGTATTGGCCCCAATCACTTCCATTGTAAGTACCTCACTAGAACACAAATTTATGCTTTTTTAAAGAAAAAAACTATTTTTGTAATAATCAATATTATGCCACAAATGCTGTAGATTGAGCTTAACTTGTTTTGAACCCGGAATATTCCTTTAACTGTCACAGAATGTGTGAATATGTGGACATATGCATACTTGTTTCCACTCTGGGTGATGAGTCTCCTGCAGGTCTCCATCTGCACGTCCAGTCCTCTCTTCATACTGCACATCTCCATGTACTCGTGCAGGTGTCGGTTCATGTCCGACTTTGCTGTGGCCAACTCCAACTATAGAGAAACAGACGGGTGATGGGACTTAGCTTTTACCCTCTATTTTTATATTGTATCTACATTTATTCACTTAGCAAACACTTTTATACACCGTATCTTAATACTCAAGAAATGACAAGCACAGTAGTCTTTATGTATAAAATATGTGATTCAGGGCTTATCCTGCTTATTATACAGCTACTTACCAAATATTGATTTGAGTTGAAATTACTTAACGATGAGAGAAGAAAGACCACAGAGTTATACAAGACACATAAAACTAGCACAATAATAATCTAATAATACATCATGAATACTTGTTTGTTTGTTAGTGATTTAATGCCAGCTTCCGTGGCTATTTTCATGGCGAAAAATCAAGTTAAAATTAAAATAAAAGGTATAGGGATTTAAAACCTAAATAAGGTTTTTAGGATCTATTTTTGCTAAAAACTCTAAAAGTGATTTAGGCCTCACATCATGAATGTAATGTAAAATACTGGTTAATATTAACAGACTGTGATCCATAAATCTGTACAATCTTCTCACCTCTATCTGGTCTATAGTCTCCTGATATTCTTTCTCCCTGGAATTAAACAGACATTCAGTGTCCTTAATCACCTTCTCCAAACACTCTTCCTGCTCAGACAGAGAGAGAGAGAGAGAGAGAGAGAGAGAGAGAGAGAGAGAGAGAGAGAGAAAGAGAGCAGAGGCACATTTTCTTAGTGCTGAAGCACAAGCACTCAGCAGCAGATGAGATTTTACCAGAGGGAAAATAAAATACTAGATTAATGATCCCGCTGATGGAAAACTCTAAACATTTTGAATCCTTTGAGCTTTCCATGAAATGCAACACACTTCCAGCCAACATCACATTAACTAATGTCAGTAATGTTTGGTATCGAACTGCCTCCTAGCAAACTGGACTGAGTAGCGTGACCTAAATATGCATATATATGTTTGTGTCCTGTCTGTGCAAAACTCATGACTCAACATGACTGGATGGAGAGTAGCATGGATAACCTCTTTCACACTCTGAGTGAGATTCATGAGATTCAGCCTGTATCACTTTTCATAATGTTGCTACTGTTAAAAATGTCTTAAAAATGTGGCACTCATGGTGTGAGATGCTAAAAAAATGTGTACATAGCCCAACAATTAAAAAACAGCACAGAGAGAATGCAAGTCCTGTGTGAATGTGTGAAAAACTCACTTGCAAAATGAATTGGTGTGGACTGTAGGCCAGTGATATGCTTGTGTTTAATGATATGGAGATAAAACAAACTATATATTGATATCTGAAGGCACTTTTTGTAATGTCTTTTCAATTATTTAAAAGTCTTCCACAATAATGTAATGTCTTTGGATTATGTTCATTTGATTAATTAATGAGCATATCATGTAATTGATTCTATTTAAACATTTAATCGATCGACAGCCTTACCACAAACATAAAAAATACATGAAAAAGAGAACAAGCCAGACAGAGATTGAAGGATAAGGGAAGAGTGCCTGAAACACACACATACACACACACAGAACAGAAATACAGCTCGAGTTACATGATGAAAAAGATTTTAAACTCAAAGCAAAAAATGCAGCAAGTGAAAAACTCAAAAAAGAGAGAGACAAGCTTTCAGAGAGAGCGAGGTCATAATTTTCAGGAGCACATACTGTAACGTCAGAAAAGGGACATAAAAAGAGCTTGACATTAAAAAGATAGTTCGTTCAAAAATGAAAATTCTCTCATCATTTTCTCATCCTCATGCCATCCCAGATGTGTATGACTTTCTTTCTTCTGCTGAACACAAACAAAGATTTTTAGAAGAATATTTCAGCTCTGCAGGTACTTACAATGCAAGTGAATTGTGACCAGAACTTTGAAGCTCCAAAAATCACATAAAGGCAGCTTAAAAGTAATCCAAAAGACTCCAGTGATTGAATATATGTCTTCAATAGTTCGTATGTTAATGTAATCTTGTGTTGAAGCAGTAAATTTATTTAGCTTGCTGTCCGTATACTGGAGGGCTCGGAGCTCGAGACTCGACTCGAGTTCTGATTACCCCCCCGGACTTTACTTATTTAGATAATGAATCTAGAGAATAGGTGGAGATAGGGTGAAGGTGGGATATCAGGAGAGTTGTCACAAGAAGCAGGTAAGCAGCGACTTATATACTCCTGCTCGCGGGCTGTGATTAGTCAGATTAAAATTACTCCTCCCGAACTTCTGTTAATTAACTCTATTTCTGAAGCGATGCAATCACTTTGGGTGAGAAACACATCAATATTTCAATCCTTTTTTACTATAACTCTCAACTTTCACTTTCACATTTAGAAAGTAAAAGAGGAGATTTATAGTTAAAAAAAAAAGACTTAAATATTGAACTGTTTCTCAGCCACACTTATCATATCGCTTCCAGATATGGAATAAACCACTTGAGTCATATGTATTACTTTTAAGCTGCATTTATGTGGGGGCCTGGGTAGCTCAGAGAGTATTGACGCTGACAACCACCCCTGGAGTCACGAGTTCAAATCCAGGGTGTGCTGAGTAACTCCAGCCAGGTCTCCTAAGCAACCAAATTGGCCTGGTTGCTAGGGAGGGTAGTGTCACATGGAGTAACCTCCTTGTGGTCACAATTAGTGGTTCTCACTCTCAATGGGGCGCGTGGTAAGTTGTGCGTGGATCACAGAGAGTAGCATGAGCCTCCACATGCTGTGAGTCTCTGTGGTGTCATGCACAATGAGCCACGTGATAAGATGCACAGATTGACTGTCTCAGAAGGGGAGGCAACTGAGATTTGTCCTCCACCACCCAGACTGAGGTGAGTAACTGCACACCCACGAGAACCTACTAAGTAGTGGAAATTGGGCATTCCAAATTGGGAGAAAAGGGAATATAATAAAAAAAAGAAGAAAAAAAGCTGCCTTTATGTGATTTTTGGACCTTTAAAAGGTCTGGTCACCATTCACTTGCATTATATGGACCTACAGAGCTGAAATATTCTTCTAAAAATCTTTGTGTGTGTTCTGCAGAAGAAAGAAAGTCACACACATCTAAGATGTCATGAGGGTGAGTAAATGATGAGAGAATTTTCATTTTTTGGTGAATTATCCCTTTAACTTTTTGGCTAACCGCCCACTGCGCAACTAGTGGTTTTCAACAGTCACTAGCCACTCTGCATTTTCAATGGCCAAAATCCCCTGCCCCCCAAAAAAGGACATTCCCTTTACCATGTCGGTGCAGCAAGACTGACGATGAATATAATACATTGTTTTTTGGCTGGATCATATCGTATCACATTGACTTGATTTTTTCAGATGCTTTTTGTTAACATTATTCTTAACGATATTCTTCATTTTATTTAACCTACAATAATACCACACTTACTCTTATTTTCTTATCATGAAAAACTGGATTGCCCTTTATTTTAAAATAAAGGAATTAAGTGTTGTTTTGTGAAACTGTCACAATGTGAGTCAGGCATTGCAAAAAAGTATTTTATTGAGGGATGGGGCAATGCCAACTATATTGGACCCGACACCAAACTCATAATTCAAGTATTGTTATGTATTCCACATGCAAAGAGGTTAGCCAATCATAAAATATGTCATTTACATATGGAAGTCTTACAGGTACAGTAGCAAAAACGGGTCAGAGATTGGGTGGAAAATGAGATGCTAAATTATGACTGGCTTTGGTGCTATAAACTTGGCTTACATTATAAATGGATCTACGAGAAAAAATAAAGTATCAAGTGTAGGACATTGCCCCTTTAATTCTTTAATGATGGTGAAGTTTCCATGTATACAAAAATATGTTAATTGGATATAGAAGTAGTAAGCAAGCACAGTGCATTAACCACAAATATCAACTACACAATATCAGATGAAGTAAACCATAATTTGAGTGAATAATAAAACTCAACGAATGCAATGAACGTACCTCGCCCTGACTGGGGTCGGCTGTTAAGGTGCATCCTGGGAAATCCTCCCACAGCAGCAGTGTCTCCTCTGTCTCTTCCCAAGCCAAAGAATCACAGTCATCCTCAAACTCGCACTCACGCCTGACACACACACACACACACACACACACACACACACACACACACACACACACCAGTAATTATATTAGTTCAAATATTCACAATATATTTGTAATGATTTGGCTGCAAATATAAAATTAAGCATAATAGTAAGTATCACAATGATTTTGATGCACTTTTTATTTGCGCATTAAGCTTCCTAAAAACGTTGTCATTAGTCTAGTTTTACAGTCGTTTCTTGTTTTACAATTCTCGAGTATCTGAGCATTTAGAAAGATGTTTTAATAGAGCCTCTGATTTAAACACCAGAAGCAAAAAGCACCAGATGTGTGTGACTTTCTTTCTTCTGCTGAAAAAAAAACAAAGATTTTTAGAAAAATATCTCAGCTCTGTAGGTCCATACAATGTAAGTGAATGCTGATCAGAACTTTGAAGCTCCATAAAGCACATAAAGGTAGCATAAAAGTAATCCATAAGACTCCAGTGGTGTAATCCATGTCTTCAGAAGTGATATGATAGGTGTGGGTGAGAAACAGACACAATTTAAGTCCTTTTTTAATTTATATCTCCACTTTCACTTTCACATTCTACTTTTGTTTTTGGCGATTCGCATTCTCTGTGCATATCGCTATCTACTGGGCAGGGAGAAGAATTTATAGTAAAAAAGGACTTTTTTCCTAAAAAAAGGATCTGTTGCTCACCCACACCTCTCATAACACTTCTGAAGACATGGATTAAAACACTGAAGTTGTTTGGAATACTTTTGTGCTGCCTTTACACTCTTTTTAGACCTTCAAAGTCCTGGTACCCATTCACTTGTATTGTATGGACCTACAGAGCTGAGATATTCTTCTAAAAATCTTTGTTTGTGTTCTGCAGAAGAAAGAAATTTTCCTTTTTGTAAAAACTAAGCCTTTAACAGTTAGAGTTAAGTTTGATTCATTTCTGTGAATTCTGCTGAATCGATTCAAAACACTGACTCAACAATTTGCATTATCAATCAAAAGAAGTTGTGTATTTTTATATATTTAACTGTTATATTGCTGTTTGTATGTATCGTTATATAGGTTCTTTTAAATGAAAGTGATTGTATGAATTTTCCTTGTGTTTATTTTGTTAAAAGCAGTGTGGACATAACTTGATTGTGATAAACTAGATTTTTACTGAGTTTTAATTCTTATTTTAAAACTTTTTTTTGCCATGTTTAATCTTTTTTACATTGGAAAGTTGAGAAGCCATGACTGGAACTTTGGTCATCCTTGATGCTGCCTCATATATCGGACCACTACCCACAAGGCTAGGGCTCCAACTAAACTAACTTACTTTGAATCTCTGATTGAAAACAATGACATTTCAAAGCAAATACATAAATATTGAGATATAAATTAAATATGGTCAAAATATTGAGCTACCCAAGGCTTAAATAGGGTGGAAAAGAACAGCAAAGATGCAGTTCACATTTAGGAACCACAGCTCTGACCAAATATCACACTGCGTATGAAAGTGCTCACAGTTGGGTTAACATCCTCTGCATCTCTTCATTGATCTGCAGGGTTGAAGGGGTGCACACGTCATCCTCTCTTGCACCACCTCCATCACTCTCAGAGGTGCTGACTGGCTCATCTGTCTCACTGCCATTGACAGGCTGTGATACTTGTTTACGGGCACGAGAGGTGATGGCATTCTGAGGGCTGGGAACCTGAAACAGAAAGAGAGGGAGGGTAAAACCAACTTAACTTAAAGAAATAGTTCACCCAACAAAGAGAATTCTGTCAACATTTATTCTCCCTCAGGTCGTTCCAAACCTGTATTAGAGCTCGACAATAAGGGGCAATGTGAGAGTGTTTCGAGCCAGTTGACGAAACTGTCACTTGCCCTGTTGGGCCAGTGCTGCATTTTCACTTCTTCTTTGCTATTGTTGTGTTTGACAACCATGAGAAGACGCAATGCTGCTCTATTGTTCAGTGATGGTCTCAACGCTATCTTTGGAGGGCAGTGTTTTCAGTTCCAGAATGGCTAAAATCACTTACAGCACCTTCAATGTAGTAGTCAGAATTTATTTAAATATGTAACAAACAAAATTCATGGTGTATGATATTTGGTAAATAAAATAATTTTATTTCAGACGAACGGGATGATAAAGTGGCTGGAGTAGCTCTGCAGCATGTTAGCAATAGAACGGGGCATCTGTTTATTATCGGCACTATGCTAAGCGACACGCCGCGAGGGACACTTCCAGTGCAGACAGCTTCATTGATTATAATGGGAACTACTGTATTTGCTTCTGACGGGATGTGCCACTCGCGTCCAATGTAGACAGGGTGTTAGAATTTGATTAGGCCCATTTGAACATTCCGTCAATGTAAGTGTATGGGATTGTTTCATTGTTTGATCATCCGCTCTACGAAAACTGTATTTCGGAATAGAAAGAAAAGTCATAGAAACCCATGTCAGAACAGTCTTAAGGCCTGAGTTTTGTGGATGTACAGTACTGTGCAAAAGTCTTAGGCACATAAGATGTTTCACAAAAGCATTTGTCTTAAGATGGTTATTTATATTTTCAGCTTTAGTGTGTCAATAGGAAATATAAATGTTAGACTCCCAAACATTCTTTTGAAAAGAGAATAGAATAACAGGGAGCCCTGGAACAGATGTCATGGCCCCCACAAAGCCCCCCCCCCCCCCACTGAACATCGTGTCAGTCTGAGATTACATAAAGAGACAGAAGCAATTGAGACAGCCAAAATAGATAGAAAAACTGTGGAAAATTCTCCAAGAAGCTTGGAACATCCTATCTGCCAACAACCAAGAAAAACTGTGTCCAGGTGTTGTTCACATCAAATATTGATTTAGCTTTTTTATGTTTACTGGACTTTGTATGACATTAAGTGATAAATGAAAACTATTTATGGCATTATTTTTGAAGACATCCTCACTATGCAACATTTTTCACAAGTGCCTAAAACTTTTGCACAATACTGTAGCTTGAAAGCTCTGGGAGGAGTTACAATTGATCATTTTAGTTTAAGGATTTTGGAAAAACCCTACATGATGTCTGTAGATTAACATTATTCTGGCTTTGTCAAGCCAACATAATTAAATGTTGTAACTTTCAACTTTTGTAAAGAAAACTAAACCTTTAATGAAAATGAATGATTTTTTTTTTTTTTTTTTACACAATAAAAAAATTTGTGAGGCCAATGAAAATACTGGCAAGGCAAGAAAAAATACTACCAAGTATAAACTACTGACTTGACAAGGTCAGCAGAAAATATCCCTATTGTTGAGTCATATATTTGTCCATGGAACTCAAAAGGAGAAGTTTAGTAGAATGCTGACATCTTCGTTTGTGATCTACGAAAGAAGAAAAATCATACGAGTTTGAAAAAACACAAGTGTGAGAAAATAAAGACTTTGGGGTGAACCATCCCTTTAACTTCAATTGTTTTCTTGGACCAAATATTTTTCTAGACCAAAAATACCAACAGATTCTTAGGTTGAACCACTCCCTGGTCTACACATAATGCAATAGAGATCAGTTCCCTGGGCCACTAGGGAGACACTAGTGCATGCATCAGCAAAAAAAAAACACTGCAGCTGAATCAAAGAGTGAGCCAAAAATACAGAGAGGGGGCTGGGAAGTCCTTATGTGAACATATGAATAACAAGGGTGTAAGATTACAGGATAGATGGCATCGACACAAAATATCAAACCAGCCAGCAGGGGTTAAACATTTAGCAAAACATAATATTTATGTCATAACCTAAGAAAGGAAGGGAGTGTAGGTATTAAGGGGCAGTGGTGGTTCAGTGGTTAAGGCTCTGGGTTATTGATCAGAAGGTTGGGGATTCAAGCCCCAGCACTACCAAGATGCCATTTTTGATCAAATCTAGACAGGCCCCATTTCCAGCAGCCATCACTTCAGCACCTTATCCTTGAGTAATCATGCTAAATTAATAATTTGGTACTAGAAAATCTCTTGCCATTATATCAAACACAGTTGAAAGCTATTTGGTTCATTAAATGAAGCTTAACATTGTCTTTGTGTTTGTTTTTGAGTTGCCAAAGTATGCAATACTGTCATGTTTTAAGGTCAATATTAGGTCAAAAATGGCAAAAAAGAAACAGCTTTCTCTAGAAACTTTTCAGTCAATCATTGTTTTGAGGAATGAAGGCTATACAATGCTTAAAATTACCAAAAAACTGAAGATTTCATACAAAGATGTACACTACAGTCTTCAAAGACACAGGACAACTGGCTCTAACAAGGACAGAAAGCGATGTGGAAGGCCAGATGTACAACTAAACAAGAGGATAAGTACATCAGAGTCTCTAGTTTGAGAAATAGACACCTCACATGTCTTCAGCTGACAGCTTCATTGAATTCTACCCGCTCAACACCAGTTTCATGTACAACAGTAAAGAGAAGACTCAGGGGTGCAGACCTTATGGGAAGAATTGCAAAGAAAAAGCCACTTTTGAAACAGAAAAACAAAAAGAAAATGTTAGAGTGGGCAAAGAAACACAGACATTGAACAACAGATAATTGGAAAAGAGTGTTATGGATCTTAACCCCATTGAGCTTTTGTGGGATCAGCTAGACTGTATCACAAGACAGCCACATCTATGGCAAGTGCTACAGGAAGCGTGGGGTGAAATGTCACCTGAGTATCTGGACAAACTGACAGCTGGAATGCCAAGGATCTGCAAAGCTTTCATTGCTGCACGTGGAGGATTTTTTGATGAGAACTCTTTGAAGTAGTTTAAGAAGTTCTGAAAATGTTTTCAAATTGTAATAGTAATTTTTCATACTATTCATGTCCTGACTATACATTGTTATCAGCTGAATGCCACTTTGGTGAATAAAAGTACCAATTTCTTTCCATAAGAGCAAAATCTGTACATTATTCCAAACTTTTGGCCGCCATTGTGTGTGTGTGTATATATATATATATATATAAACATCAACATTTTAGGTTAAAAAGTAATAGTTTTAGTTCAAATGTATATGATTTATAAAGGAAACTGCATTTTAGGTGCTGTCACTGGTCAAGTTACCTTTTCTACCATTTCTACCATTCACTTGTTCATTTTAAACAGTTCTGCGGTGTGACAATTTAATTTAAGTAACTTTTAGACACACTATAGCACATCACACTGCAGGGCATGTCAACCTTTCAAAGGCATTTCATGTCAACTACCCAGGGGTCTGTGTGTGAGTGAATACCTTAAAGATCTTGATTGGATCTTCACAGTTTCTTTGTTGGGCGACGTCACACAGGCGAGCTGTGATATCAATGCGTCTGCAGATGTCCATGTCCACCTTCATTGCTTTCTCCTGGATCTTACTGTCCAACTCTGACAGGTTCTGTATGTGTACAGATTTGTGTGGGTATTTTTGAGTCATCTGAAGCAAAAGTAATTAGATTACTGATAGTTATTAACCTGTTAATAACAAAAGTCAATTCCTGTGAAGCCTTCTTTTTAGTATTGATGTCAATGGCACTCAAGACAGTTTCAGATGTACTAATGTGAAACTGAAACCTCAGCGACACTCAATGCGGCAAACTGTTTGTATCATTCCTTGGACAAACAGCTTGCAGCAAATGTGTGTATTAATACTCATTTACAAAAACAAGCTATTTTTAGCTCTTTGAACTGTGTGATAAATCATTTCTAGGAAGAATATTTGATACAAGAAAGGAGATTGTCTCATTGTCAGACAATGAATTTGATGAAACACTTTCAAAAGATTTAAATAAACAAAGTGCAAGTTAAGGAAAGGGGGGAGGTGGGAAATTCTACGAATATACTGAGCACGTGTGTGTTTGCGTGTGAGCATTTATGTGAACACTCATTGCACAAAGCTTATATATTTCCCTAAGGCATTTCTCCAGAAAATGTCATGACTATGGTGCTCTCAAAAATAACAATACAGCACAATACAGAGTCTAGCTGCTATGAATGCACATTACAGTTCTCTTCAGAATGACTTTGTTGATTGAAACGCTACATGAGCAATGCAATGAAATAAAATGGCTGCCATAAAAAAAATTTACAAATTAAAAAAAAAAAAAAAATGCTTAGAGCAGCATTCACATGTTGGTCCAGGCTTGTTTATGCTGGTTAGTGCTACTGTGATGCTGGTCAACCAATGTAGTTTTAATGATTCAGTTGGCAATCTGTGGTTAAAGACCTCTTGAAAGCTAAATTGTAATTTTGTGGCTTTTAGTCCATGCCTGTTGGCTTTGAGGTCATGTATATGCTCGTGTACTCCTAACAGTTGACAAAACAAACTTTTAGCACATGTATGCTGACAACAGACAAAAATATTGATGACTCATCTTGCACTCATGGGCATGTCAACATTTTTGTCAAATAAAATGCTGTCTATAATTAGAATGTCCCTCCCCTTAATACCAACTGCCTCTGACTAGCAATAACAAGTATAGCAACTGCGACGTAAATTAAAGGCTATTGGCTAAAAATAGGGCCCTACGATATGCCCCATTCCAAGTTTCTGTTTCAATAGGAAATCTGTCAACACAGGAAAGAAAACTGCGCTCGTCAATCCATTTCATGGGGCCTTTGTAAACAACTGAATCAGGTGAATAATAGACTTAACTATAACATATCTTGGTGACCAGCTATTCTGTTTTTATTTTGTTTTTTTCTGCATTGATGTCTTTATTAAAGGTTTATATTAAGGTGTTGCATTGTGTTTGTCGAATGGGCTGTCCAGTGTGTGGGGCATGTTTACAGTTCTTCAGGCTGTGTTCGAGTGTTTTATGAGTGTGTGTTTTGCTTCTCACACTCACATTGCTCATGAGTCCTTTAAAGAGCACAAGTTCAGCTTTCAGCTGTTGTACTTTGAGGGCCAACTCGTCCTGACAAACCTCGCTCTCCTGGAGGTCCTATACACAGACATACGCATATCCAAAAACATTCCTGTAAATGCACAATTATTTGGCCATACATAGAAACCCATGAACATTTCATACTTCCTACAACCCCAGTAAACCTAACTCCATTACGTAGTTTCCAACAGTCTTGCAGCAGTGATAGGCAGTAACTTTGCTACAAATAGCGAAGTTATTAGCTTAACTACATTTCTCAGTAGCGAGGTGGCAGCTATGCTAATTTTTAAATCAAGTAGCCTATCAGAAGTTGCTGAAGAACTGATTAGGTAGTGGCGTAGATTTGACAAAAGCTACACTGCCAGATCTTGCCGTGTACCCAGTGTCTACAGTTGGCAGTTTTGAATCAGAACTAAAGATGTCTGACTCACAAATGAATTGCACATTTGAGTCAGTTCATTACAATGAATTGGTCACACGTGATAAAGTGACCTAAATCAGTTCATGATTCAATCTGAATGACTCAGAATGGTCACGTATGCACTGCTGAATCAGTTGAAGCGGCTTCTCATTCGCCAACACACTAACCTGAAAATGTGTCCTATAGTTTGCCAGTGACGAAGAAAGTCTATATTAAGTTCAACACATGTGCAGATTGTGAACAACTACTGCAGGTAAAGACATTTTTCAACCAAAAGAGTATCACAACACTTAAAAGCCTACACGAAAACACTTTAAAGAAAGTACCTATTCAAAAAATCAAGAGTTCACAATCACAAATTTCCCACTCACTATTTTCACATGCAAATGAGCTTGCAATTCAGTGCAAATGTTTGACAGAAGTTTGCAACTCTTCACCGGTAGTGGTGAATCTGCAGCAAACCTTTGGCAACAATGAAGAGTTTGCCGCAAATCTCATTTACATGTGAAAATAATGAGTGCCGAATTTGCTGCAAATTTGTCAGAACTCTCGATTTTTGTAAAGGGTACCATGGCATTGCCATGTTTTTTGGACTTTCACCATTACCTGGGAGCACCATGTAAATACAGTGGTATATGAATATGGTAATCATATAGCAAAAAACCATGGCAGTACCATGGTATTCTTTGAATTACATTGAAGCACCATGTAAATAGAATAGTATATGAATATGGTAACCATATATTGCCTCAAAGTTCCATGGACTATGGTATTCCTTAAAGTACTTTGAAGCACCGTTTTAATGCAATGATATGTGAAAATGGTAACTATATATCAAAGTACCATGGTAGTACCATGGTTTTTCAAATGTGTATGGGTTTGTACAGCCAGTAGTATAAATAAGATGATTTTGAACAGATAGTTTTGTATAGGTAGCATGTTTAAATATGAATTTACATGTTTTTTTTTTACATGCACATATATTTTATATTGCACTATACTGTATACTTGTATACTGTATTGCACTATACTATACTATACCATAGCTTTGATAAACATCATGTGGATAAGTCTTTTAGATGCTTAGTCTATGACAGTATGCTCCATACATCTGGTTGAAAAAATGAAGTAGTTTAAATGTAGCAAGCTATTTTTGGCATGTAGCTTGTAATGTAACTTGCTACTTTTCCTGAAGTGTAGCTTCCAGCTAAGCTTAACTACTTTTTCTGTTGAATAGTTGGTAGCTTAGCTAGCTAAATATTTTGCGCAGCTTGCCCAGCACCTCCTGGCATCCACCTACTGGCTTTAAATGTTGTTCCTCACCTCCTGTAGGTCATTGACTCTCTGTTCCATGTCCATTCTGATGGTGTATTCCTCTTCCCATCTGAAAGCAGAAAACCATAACACAAAGTCAGAACCAACCTCAAAACATGTGTGTCAACAACAATAGGAACTTTAACTAGTTCAAGTTAACTAGTTTAACTAGCTAAAAACTTAAATAAGTCATGACTAAATTGTTCATAAGCAGAACCTTTAAGTGTTTAATTAGTGAAACATTCATCTATTTCTATGGGAAACAATCTGAAATTATTTGGAAGGTCTCTTGAAGTAGGAATGCACAAAACAACATATCATATGGCACTTTCCATGAATAGCATACAAATTGGTGTCCAATTACATTTGTAAAAGCATTATAAATGTGTGTGTGTGTGTGTGTGTGTACTATTAGATATGTTAAATAAACTAACTTAGGCCAAAATCACCATTGTCCTGGTGATAGTGATATTAGCCTAAATTTATCCCACCATTACATTCATGACATTCGTGACTTCATCCAACAAACAAAATCATACAACAATGTCAGACATTTTACATAATAATTTCAACTGATATTTAATTTATTGGAGAAAATAACTATTTTTATTCACTAATTTTAATATTAAAGCATACTTTTAATAGTGCAATCTTGTTGAAACATGATTTTCCCTCCTAATACAAAAAATGTAACGTTCCTTAAAATTGACACATTTTTTTACAAAGATTTGTAAAAGTGTTATAAAAATTGCAAAACTTGTCTAAAATGAATAGAATATAAACCAGAATTTTAATTTGCCCTACTGCAGTGGAGGGACAATATTTTCTAAAGATCAAGATCGAATTATTTCACTATCCATTTGTTAAGAAAAACAAATTATAAACTATACTATAAAAAACGATATCTTTGCAGTAAAGTACAGCTTAAAATTGTATTTGTGTAATCTTCAAGTTCAAGTGCGTTTGTTTCTGTGAGTGTGCTCAGTCCTTTAAATGATCCACCCGTCCAGTCAGGGCTTATTTATTGTGCGGTTGTTCAACAATAATATTGTCCAGTAGAACAGTATTATGAAATGAGGTGGAAAAGAACAATAAATGTTCTTATGTAAGAGCTGTTTAACATTCAGAACACTGCAGCAGCCTCTACATTAATTAAACATCATTACTGGAATTAAAGGTTAGTCTGAGGCTATGCATTATTCCAATCCAAGGTGCAAACATACAATTACTAAATTGAGTGGCATATAATAAGAGTAAAGAAGGAGAAAGGGTGGAGAGAGAGAGAGACAGAGAGATGCTGCTTCTCCGCAGCCTGAGTCCTTGTGTATGTACTGCAATGCAGATACAACATAGATCACTGAATGCTGCTTGATGTCGTGGCTAGAATGGAAGGGTTGAGAGAGAGACAGAGACTTACATGAGTCTAAATGAGACTAATGACACAAATAGCATGTGTGAAAGAAAGAAATATACTGTAAAATGTCTTCATTAACAGGATACAAAATCTGCCCTGAAACTCTGATACTCTTTTTCCTTTTTCAACATATGGTCAGGGAAAGGAGGTGCTTAACCTTCAGAAAACGTTGATTGTCAACCACAGGCGGTGGTTATTTCTGGCAACAAATATTAAATAAACTCAAAATTAAATAGACAAAATGTATCAAATAAATAAATAAATAAAACAAAGCTAGAATTTTTTTTAGCCTAAATTAAAGTAATACTCCGGGTTCAATACAAGTTAAGCTCAATCGACAGCATTTGTGGCATAATGTTGATTAAAAAAGCAAAAAATCTGGGTTCCAGTGAGGCACTTATAATGGAAGTGAATGGGGGCCAATTTGTAAATGTTCAAATACTCACTGTTTCAAAGGTATAGGCACAAGACATAAACAATATACACTACCGGTCAAAAGTTTTGAAACACTTGACCGAAATGTTTCTCGTGATCTTTCATCTGAAGGCATATGCTTAAATGTTTGAAATTATTTTTGTAGACAAAAATATAATTGTGACAACATATTAATTTATTTCATTATAAATCTAAAATGTAATTAAAAAAAAAAAAAGTATTTGAAATTGATGACTTGAACCAAATAATAAAGAAAAGCAGCCAATAAGTGCCCAACACAGATGGGAACTCCTTCAATACTGTTTAAAAAGCATCCCAGGGTGATACCTCAAGAAGTTGGTTGAGAAAATGTCAAGAGTACATGACTGCAAATTCTAGGCAAAGGGTGACTACTTTGAAGATGCTAAAATATAACACAGTTTTGATTTATTTTGGATTTTGTTTAGTCACAACATAATTCCCATAGTTCCATTTATGTTATTCCATAGTTTTGATGACTTTACTATTATTCTAAAATGTGAAAAAAAAAAATTATAATAAAGAATGAGTAAGTGTTTCAAAACTTTTGACCGGTAGTGTACATGTTAACATGATTTTATTGTGATAAAATCTAACCTTAATTACTTAATTGTGATAATTACTAACCTTTTCTGTGTAAAGTTACATCCAATTTTACAACTTCTTTGCCATGATGACGTAACGCTGTAAACCCTAAAACTACCGTAAAATTTACAATTTAAACAGCTCAAATAATACATAATTTTTAACAGAAGAATGAAAGTGCTTTTATAAAATTAGAATCTTCACATTTCTGCCATTTAACCCTCCAAAAGTTGGCCCCATTCTGTCGACTGAGCTTAACTTGTATTGAACCCGGAATATTCCTTTATGCTATTACTTGGTAGGGCCAAGGGAGGTGGGGATACAGATATTAGATGTGTTTAAAATAAGATACTTTTCATGCTAGCTACATATTATGTTAAATAATAGTATATCTATCAAATAGTTCTCACAACAAAAACAAAGGGATTTGTGCCTCTAATGGCATGAAAAATTTAATGGGACACCAAAGTATACCGTATTCGTGGAATGTACCAAATAGATTAAAAAAAATACTTTCTAGGATAAGTGCCACAGACAGCGAAAGCCTGCTTACTAAATTAGCAAGTCAAAAAAGGAAAAGATCTGAAGAACAGAAAGTCTGAGAAGAGGTGAAACTAGAGTAAATAGCAAAGCAGGCAGACAGAAAGATGCTGAACACACGATAACATCTATTAAGAAGTAGAGTGAAAATGACTTTTCTGCTTTTCAAAAGTGTCTTCACCTGTCCTGATGAGTCAACAGACAGACAGTAATGAGTTTGCATGCTGACTGTCCGTTAGGCCTTAAAATAAAGCTGCTCTCCGTGACTGACTGCAGGTGGAGTGTGGCGCTCTGGCTGCTGCAGGTCTGGACATAAAGAGCTGCTGGCTTTTCCTAATAGTTTGAATCTGCTTATGAGAACACTGAGCCATTATGAGAACAGATTGGCTAGTATTTCCATTCTGTATTTCCTCCTTCAGGCTATTTTTATCTTCGATCTAATCTGCCTTCCTTTTGCTTGTCAAGCTGTACCATAGCTTGGTGAGAACTTATAAAACCCTTTCACTCAAACCCAGCTCATTTAGAGTATAATAATGAATCAATGGTATACTATAAGTGGTCGACCGATATGGGATTTTAATGACCGAGGCCATTATCTAGAGAGGAGCAAGACTAGCCCATATACCAGTAATGCCGACTAAGACGTAGTACAATTTAATGAGGACAAATGTGACAAAACCAAACCAAACAAATTACACCTACTTACTACTTTTTAAATCTAATAGTATTTACAAAAACTTCACTAAAATATTGAAAACAGAAAATGTTTATTTTCTGTTGACAAGGCTGTCGGTAGATTTTGGAATTGATACAAGAAGATAATGACACTTCTGTTAATCAGCCAAGCAAGCATGATTATCGGCCGATGCAAATATTATAAAAATTGGCAATGGCAAAATCAGTCTATCACTACTGTATATTTGATGTACTGTAGGTGTGAGAAAGTTTGACTTCTCATTTAAAGAGTTTGCTTGACAATCAGTTGTTGTTTTTTTCTTTTCTTATGTTAACATATTTTCCATTGAAACAGAATGTTTAAACAGGATATATTGAAGGACTCATCCCTTTTTTTCTTAAATATCTAATTGGCTTTAACTGCAACACAGCCATCAACCAAAATTTGCTACTTGCTTTACGGTTGCAGAAGGGATTAAGAGAAGTGACGTTCTCATTCTAGAGAAAATGTGACTGGAAAAAATATGTATAGTGTAGGCTGAGTCATCAATATTTTTAGTACGCTTTAGATAACGACAGTTCAGTCATGACAACTCTCTGAATGATTTAGCATGTAAATATGTTTATGACATACTGGCAGACTAGATCTGCTACGCTGCTGCTGCATAGCAAGTACAGAGACTTGCTACTGCAAGAACATACACAGACATACTACTAAGTACTAAGTTACGCATGTGGACATGCTGCAGCTGCTGCACAATTAGAAATACACAAGACATGATGCATTAATTAGACATAAATGCCTGTAGCAGATCTAGACAAGTGAAGTTTGGGAGGTGGAGAGTTTCGTAAAAAACTTTTGCAGCCCGCTGCAGTGAAACCGGATTACTTGCAAACTGAGAAAATTTACAGTAAATGTTAGGCAAAGAGAGAGTATGCAAGTTTATTGGCTATACGATTACATGTCAAAGGACCAATCAGCTTACATCGCTTGGCTTGAAATATCATATGTGAGCGAGCTGATTGGCAAACAGATAACAAGTTCAAAGAACCTGTCAGCTTGTACCATTTAGAGTTTCATGCCTGAACTTAGTCATTTTTTTGATCCTCCATTCAATAATCTCAGAGTGCTCTATTAAGCCACACATGACACTAAAAAGCTCAGAAGCCTTGAGAAATAAAGATCTGGAGTCATGTCTACTACATGTCTCTGCACTAGACTGCCAGCAGATGAAGTAAATGTATGTGCTCCATTTTTATCATACAAAAGCTGCAAGTCACAACTCGTATTTTCTCAACAGATTCCAGCCATATTCCAGCCATAGGATCACTAATACTTTGTTGCTGTCTTGAACACCTGCAAGTAACCACTTCATATTGGCAGCAACAGTTTTGATTAATGTCTGAATTAAAGTGAGATAATGTAGTTGCTGAGCATTAAATTTAATCACAATTACAGCCTACTCTGCATTAACACAGTGTCCGTGACTAATGCACAGTTCAGATAAGGAAAAGAGAGAAAGCTTTCCCCTCAGCACCAGAACATCGTAGTGACAAGGGGGTGGGCTCTTTTAACTTGGGGAAGTGTGCTCTGGCCATTGGTGGAACATTGTGGTTATGAGTGTGGTCACAATTTTTAAAAAAATGTACTACAATCTAGTTTATTTTACATTATAATAGTGTTTGGTGCATGAGCAAAAAAGTGTATACATTATATATATATATATATATATATATATATATATATATATATATATATATATATATTATTATTGTTGTTTCTAATATAATATTTATATTGTCCTTTTAAGTTTTACACAGATTTATATATATATATAATTTTTTGTAATATTTAAAAGAACGCAAATATTTTAAATATTATAAATATATAATATTTTATAGTATTAGTATTATATTATAATTAGATCATTTTTATTATCATATCTTGTCATTATTATATCATGTATTTATCTCATTACATTGGCCACACTCCCAAACATTTGGTATCATAGAATAGTTCACTTCCCTAAAAAACTGTCATGTAATGTCTCAGAAATATTAACAAAAACATATAAAAACTAGAGTGAATATAAAATAAAAAAAAATTGCTGGATCTATTCAAAGTCATCAAACTATGATTTGGCTATGATTTATCATTCAATGCCTTCATCAGTCCCTTTAAACAGAAAGGTTAGTGGCTTTGCAGAAAAGGCCCGCTATAAGGGCCTAACACTGAATCCTTCTGATAAACAAGCATTTTATCCTGTCAAAAATACAACACATGTGAAATTCTCCATATTCACCTTCGCTTGTACTCGTCCCTCTCCCTTTTGATTTTAGCCAGGACATTATATAGTGCTCTGATCTCTGGGGTGATGGTATCTATCTGGACGCCCACTCCATCCGGGTGGACCCATGAAACTCCTGGACTGGTGACCCGAGTCTCTGACCCGCTTCCCAGTTTACGGGTATGGTTGTAGGACCAGATAGTGCCCGGGAGGAACCGCGGAGGAGGGTTTGGAGATGTCCCGGTGCCAACACTGCTTACATGAGGAGTATTATTGGAGTTGTTTGTGTTGGCCGAAGCGGGTTCGGTGGTGGGTGTAGAGAGACTAACCGTAATGGTTGGGTTTCTGTTGGAGATTGGGTTTGTTGTGGTCTCATCATCAGCTTTACTTTGCTCAAATTTGAGTACGGTTGTGAGGGGAGGCATAAACAAACTAGTGGGTCGTTTGGCAGAGTTGTTGGTGTTTTGGAAGGGCAGAAACCCAGGCCGGACGGGAATAGGCCCAATAAACCCAGTCTGGACCCCAGTGTCTTTGGTCTTTCCATCCTCCACGCATCCACCCGCATTATTGCTGCCTAAGGCCTGCTGCAGCTGTAACTCCAATATCTTATTGCGTCTCTCCAGTTCATGCACTTTGGCCAGAAAGCATCGGAACCGCAGATTGAGGGTCTTCAGGACACTGATGTTGGAGCCCAGGTCGTTTCTCAATGCCATAGCTGTAGGAGGTGCAGGTTGGGACCAGTGGAGGGATGGACTGAAATGCAGGTAAGGCAGCCCAGTCTGGGAGGATGTTGGAAGGTCAGGTGCGGTCTGGGGGACGCCAGCTGGGCCCAGTCCGAGTCCGGACTGTTCTCCAAGGAAAAAGGCGGATGGGTCAGAAGCTCCGAGGACGGCAGCCTCGGGGAGCAAGCCGGAGGGGGAATCGGGATGGCCGGGTCCTTCTGGATTCTGCTGCTGCTGGTACTGCTGCTGATAATGATGATGGTGATGGTGATGGTGATGATGATGGAGAGGAAAATTCATGCTATGGTACGGGAAACTGAAGCGCTGCAGATCGGGCATGAACACCAGCTTTGACTGACTCTCGATCCACTTAACGGTTTGATTTCAAAAGTGAATGATGGTTACCGTCCAAATGACACGACAATGTTAAAATTAAACAATTTAAAACCTTATATAACGAGTTAAGGGTATTGCATATAGACGCTGATGGAGAAATTGACTGCAGCAACGGATAAAATATAAAAATCTGGACTAATTAGAGATTTAGAAAGGGCTATAAAATCAAGTAAAACACTATTCCAACAAGCTAATTATACTGCAATGACTAATATAAACAGAAACACATTTAAAATAGGTCTTGCGGCTTCTCTGCCTGGAAACCCGAATACACTTGAGTGCGTCTCTCTGAGGGGCTTCAGCACGCGCACTACCGTAATATCAGCAGTAGTCTGCTCTTGCAGCTCTTTAACTTCAATATTCCACAGCCGCAGTATAGTGTTTGTTAGATTACATTGCACAGAAGTCCTGTCGTGTTTAATCTATCACTGTTCAAATGCAATAAAAAAAAAAAAAAAAAAATCATTTAAAAAATGCGCATTTTATATTTTTTCTGTTGCGTGTTTGTTCCTGTGGAGAGATGCTTACGGGAAACACAACTGTTACGTCATGCGTCATAATAACAAAGAAAAGCTGACGTCACAGATCTGCATCAAATAACCCCTCTATTAACCCTCCCTTCAGGAGGATTTAAGTTCTTATTTGTCTCTGTTAATAAAGCTATATTTTTCTATTTTTCCAAGCAATAACTATGCGGTTGAACATGTTAAGTCTTTTGTTTTGCAGTGTAAATATTTTATTCCTAAGAACAAATTTCAAATTTTGATATCTTTTTGGTTGAAATATCCCATTTTGTACAGTATCTTAAACTCATTAATTTACACATTTCTAACATATTATGATCTTGTTTTTCTTTCTGGCTGAGATTTTTTCCCCCCTCAATTATATGTACAAATGTTCTGTTTATTAATGTGCAAAATTAAAAAAAAAATAATAATAATAATAATAAAAATAATACTTCATTGTTCTTATTTGGCTTCTGATTTAGGTATATTTGGAAACTACAAAATAAGAATAGTCAAGGGTTTTTATTAATAATTATTGTAAACTTTATTAACATTTCAAATTTATTCAGAAATATATTTTTTAAATATACTTTGGACTGAATAGCAAGTAGAAACTGTTTCATAAAATATAATACACAAGACATTAATACATAAAAACATGGGATTCAATAATAAACATATAACGAACAAAACAAATATGGAAACGTATCAAATTTAAAGCACCTATGAAAGCATAAAGATGTGGGTGCAAAAGTCTTTATTAAAGGAATATTCCAGGCAGGGAATAAAAATACTGTGCTACAAATGCTGTCAGTTGAGCTTAACTTGTACTGAACCCAGAATATTCCTTTAAAGTGTGTGTAACATTGCATACTGAACAACAATTATGGAAATGTACACTTTACTTTTGCACTGTAACTACAAACATAACAAATACTTTGAGTTAACTAATTTGCATTAAAGGGTTAGTTTACCCAACAATTTAAATCCTGCCATTATTTACTCTCCCTCATGTTGTACCAAACCTGTATAACTTTTTTTTCCCCTGGGACCTCAATGGGTAATGTAATCAAGAATGTTAGACTCAGTCCCATTCACTTTCGTTGCATCTTTTCTCCACACTATTAAAGTAAATAGTGACTGAAACTGAACATTCTGCCTTACATCTCATTTTGTGTTCTACGGAATAAAGAAAGTCATATGGGTTTAGAACAACATCAGGGTGAGTAAATAATGACAGAATTTTCATTTTTGGGTGAATCATCCCTTTAAGAAGTACATGGCATTTCTCCGTAAAACTGCATTTGTTTGGTATTTAGAGTCGACATCACTCAGTATCACTCCTCACATGTCAACAAGCTGCTTTCTCCATCTCTCTCTCCCCTTCCTTCCCTCTCTCTCTTTCTAAGTTGGCTTGAGTATCTAAGGTTGCAGTATCCAATGATGCCCACCCGGCTGAGGCATTGTCCTTACAGGACCCTCTCTTCCCTCTACTCTTCCGCGAAGACTCTTTCTTCACACGCTCCCCGGATGGCTGACTTGTAGCTGTGCTTCTTCTTCTCCAGCTGTGAATATAAGACAGACTGATGCTCCCACGATACCCTGTGTTAAAGAATGTGATAAGGATGGAGGGAAAGAACAAGAAACAGGCAGACTGAAAATGAAATTTATTCTGTATAGAATGTGACTATTAACCATTGTTTGCAACCTTGTATCTTGCAAATGTATAATTGCTTCAGTGGTTATATGGGGAATGAATGTGATCACTGAGCTCCTCACCATCAGAATCGCTCCCCTGTCTGCTCCTTCCTCTCCTTCTCTCTCCATCTTTCCCTCTAAAGCACAGCAGATCATAGACGTCCTCTCTGAAGTCACGGTTCATGATCTGGTAGATAAAGGGGTTTATCATGCAGTGTGACTTGGCAAAAATGGCAGGGATCAGCGTGACCTCTGGCCTCAGGCTGGACACAGGATGTGACCTATGTCCGTCCACTCCTCCATGCACTGAGCCCACAGATGAACTAAGTCCATTCCCTACTGAATGAGAGTGATGATGATCTGGAGTCATATTCCTCCAGGAACCGAAAGCATCTGGGAAGTGTTCTGGAGAGGTCCAGTTAATGAGGAAAGGAAAACCAAAGACACCAGGGAACCCTCCACCGTGCCCGATCCCTGTTCCTGAATCTCCAGCCAAGAGAGATGTTCCTCCATCTTCTCCAGGGTGCTCCTCTCGAGCAGTTAGAGCAGAGTAAAGCGAAACAATTGCATAGGGAGTCCAGGCAATCAAAAATGAGGAACACACCACTGCTGCTATCTGGATGTATCAGAATGCACAAGAAAGAAACGTAAAGTTGAATGTAAGTCATATAAAGAGAGATCTGAATAGAAATGTGAAGGCTTAAAGGACTATTCCAAGTTCAGTACAAGTTAAGCTCAATCGACAGCATTTGTGGCATAATGTTGATTACCACAAAAAATCATTTTGACTCATCCCTCCTTTTCTTTGAAATAAGTAAAAATGGAGGTTACAGTGAGGCACTTACAATGGAAGTGAATGGAGCCAATTTTTGGGGAACTTAAAGGCAGAAATGTGAAGCTTGTAATTTTATAAAAGCACACACGAATTCTTCTGTTAAAACTCATGTATTATTTGAGCTGTAAAGTTGTTTAAATCGTCATTTTTACAGACATTTTAGGGTTTGTTGATGTTACATCATCATGGCAACAAAGTTGTAAAATTGGCCATAACTTAACTCAGAAAAGGTTAGTTTGTGATTTCATCACACTAAAATCATGTTAACACACATATTGTTTATTTCTTGTGTCTATACTTTTGAAACAGTGAGTATTTTAACATTTACGGATTGGCCCCATTCTCCTCCATTGTAAGTGCCTCAGTAAAACATAGATTTTTGCTTTTTTTAAAGAAAAGGATGGACAAGTCTAAATTAATTTTTAATAAACAATATTTTGCACCAAATGCTGTCAGTTGAGTTTAATTGTATTGAACCTGGAATATTCATTTAAAGTGCACTCAGAAATACAGTTTTGGAATTACTTTACAATTACAATATCATGTCACCTGGTTCCCAACAAATGTGTTAAGCAGCTTTAGCCATACTGTTACTTTTACATAAATTCTTATGGTTGTGTTCAAGTACTGAAGGAAAAAGTCATTTAGCAGACACTATTATCCATAGTGTCCTAAAGAACTCTTATTACAAGTTCAGTCCTTGGCTCAATGGTGACGGCAGAGACGCAAAAACCATATATGCAAAGTATGCAATGCATAGGGGCGCCATGTAAAGGGGGGCGCCAGCGGCTCACTAAAGGTGGTGCAATCGGCCTCCTTGACCCCTCCAACATCTACCCGCCCTCGCTTCACAGGCACAACATTTAGTTTTGCATACCCGTTCGGAAATGTGTAGTTGCGCCCCTGACTTGTTTAACCAGCAACCTTCTTATTACGAGTCCACTACACCACTTATACATCATATGGCTCTTAGTTGAGTGTCAAGGGACAAAAATAATTCCATTTGATGGAATTTTGCATTAACAATGTTGTGTTGAGCTACAATGCATTACTCAATTAAAAATAAGAAACAAGGCAACTCCGTCTTGCCATGAAACATGTATGGTAGTCATTTCAGTGAAAAGGGATTTAATAAAACCAACAAAACAGATATTTGGATCATTTCCAAAATATTATGGATGATCAGTGGATGAGTACCTTTGTCAGCCGGAGATCTTTGCTGCTGTGAGTGACATTGGATGAAGGAATTGAGGCCAATAAACGACCAGATCGACACACCTGAGATCATACAACATCGTATACAATATAAATTAACACTGATTGTCATCGCTTTACATGTGTTCAAGAAGTTTAACCTTACACAAGTGTGTGTTTAATATTTTTAAGCTTGATTAAAAATGGTTAGATCATTTCAGTTGATATCAGATGCAACAGTATATTATATTAAATTGACTATATTTTTACTTTATTAGTTACTATTTATACTGTATTATTTGCAATTATATAAGTTATGTACTTAATTAGGGCCTGGGTAGCTCAGCAAGTATTGACGCTGACTACCACACCTGGAGTCGCGAGTTCAAATCCAGGGCGTGTTGAGTGACTCCAGCCAGGTCTCCTAAGCAACCGAATTGGCCCAGTTGCTAGGGAGGGTAGAGTCACATGGGGTAACCTCCTCGTGGTCTAATTAGTGGTTCTTGCTCTCAATGGGGCACGTGGTAAATTGTGCGTGGATCGTGGAGAGTAGCATGAGCCTCCACATGCTGTGAGACTCTGCGGTGTCATGCACAGCGAGCCACGTGATAAGATGCGCGGATTGACTGTCTCAGAAGCGGAGGCAACTGAGAATTGTCCTCCACCACCCGGATTGAGGTGAGTAACCGCGCCACCACAAGGACCTACTAAGTAGTGGGAATTGGGCATTCCAAATTGGGAGAAAAGGGGATAATTTTTTTTTTTTTTGTTTTTTTTTTTTTTTTTAAAGTTAACTTAATTACCATAGATGTTATTTAAAGTGTTCTAATTTTATAAAGGGATTTAGTGGTGCAGTACAAATAATGTCTTGTCGGTTGTTGTTCACATATTATTATCAGTTGTTGTAACCACTGTCTATAATACCAACATCTGTTTTTCTCTTACCGTGATGAGGATAGCAAAGTATGAGGCGATGATTGTAAAGGTGGGTATTCCAAAACAGAGTGTCAGGATTACAAAAATATAGACTCTATCATTCAGAGAAGACTTCATTCTCCACCTGTGGCCATGGTAGCAGGGAACAATTTGTGAATACATCAACACCAGGAAGCAATAAATGAGTATATTATCAGCAGGAAGAAATGAATATGAATACATCAACACATATTTCTGTGCTGTGGGCATGTTTTGGTGGTTTTTGGGTAAAAAACTTTTTTTTAGTTGCATAAAAGTGAAACTCATTTGTACTGGCCCATTTGAAAATACACTCTGAAAGCACACTGCAAGTATATCCCAGCAAATCATCTATGAATAGGTTAGCAACCTTACACTGTATCCACAGTTTTCCTGAACAACCACTGGGCGGTGCCATGATGATTCTAATTACCTGTTTTCTATTTCTGGTCTCAAGACGCCAAGTAAAAACTTCCAAAACGAGCGATACAGAGAAAAACAACAACCATTTAAGTGTTACTTGGAGTAAAAATGTATTTCAGGCTCAATTTGTGCAGTTGTTGGCTGTCATAACAGCTCAGAATAATTAATGATATCAACGTGACTCACCTCGGATCATTGCTTCATGTCATTTACACACTCAGGCAAGGCACTGTCTCGACTCTGTGAAGTATCAGCATGTTTTTTGACAATTTTTACAAATGTAATACCTTAAACATTACATTACCCGCAAAGAATATACGCCGATGCGAGTGAAAACATTGGAGAACGGAAATTGAAAACAGTCGAGTCGTGGAACACTTCCGCGTTCAGGAAAAAGGTGGATAGTATTACTAATAACTAAAGCTCATTACCAGTTTATGGTACAGCTGGTCCCAAACGGTTCAGGACCATAACTACCAAAGCCAAATGCAGGAAGTGCAGCCCAGAATATTGTATAGATCCACACCAGAGCAATAGACAGAGAGGCATGTCTTCTCTCAATCCACTGACCTGAGACAGAGAAAAAGATAATATATATATATATATATATATATATATATATATATGTATTACTCATACACACTGGGAGATGGAACCAATTGTTTGTTAAAAAAAAGACAAATAAACCTGTTCTTCCTTCAATAATTCAATAATAATAATTTAAAAAAACTTTTTTTTTTTTTTTCAAACTGGACTAAGGGGCAGACATGTGCAATATTATAATATAAAATGACAAACATAATATATAACATATAAATATATAAATTATCTTTTTTGACTCCATAGTTGCTGGAAGCATTGGAATATACTGATATTATTACCATAGTCTGATTGTGTTAGCTCAGAGGAGAAAACACAGTATCAGAATCAGAGATTTATGTTTTACACTGGATATGCATAAATGACAACTGTAATCTCTATAGTGTTCTTGTACAATGACACATCATTTTGAAGTAGGGGAGACCAGGGGCAATTGTAATACGACATTTCTTCAATTACCAACAAGTTAGAGTGATGACTCCCTCTAACATTTGCCTATGAGCTCAGGGGAAATTTTAACAGTAGTTATACTTTTATGCTGAAGGTTGAATTTTTAAAATATGCAATGGACATTATTTTATGAAAGTACCCTGTTGAATACTGTTTGTGTATAAGCTGATCAGTATATTTTAGTTAAAGGGATGTATCCCATTGCAAATATTATATGTATAATGTGCAATATTATAACATAAAATGACACTTCAAACATAAGAACATAAGGGAGAATTACCATATCGAATGCTACAGATCTTGAAGCAGCGGTCGAGGGAGATAAGGCAGGTGGTGATGAGGGATCCAATGCCAAAAACAAAGCCCTGAAACCCATACCACAAACATCCTGTTTCCCCAAAAATCCATGCATGGGACAGACTGAAAGAGACAAGAGATAAAAAAGAGACGCAGTTTAGAACAATAAGAAAATCCTGAGAACAGCAAATCCTAAAATATACAGAAGAACTATTTAACGAGACCTAGTCTCATTGAATGAATATTCTAAAAGTAAGCCTGTGTACCCAATCTAAAATCCAAAAAGAAAGACAGGCTGATCCTTTCACCACACATCTTCTGTCTGTATAAAAGCTATAGCCTACAATGTCTGTTTTACTGACACACTATGCCCTTTGAATATAAAAATCAATAAATTTTAAGCCGCAATCTGAAAGCACCACAAGAAGTACTGACCCAAAAAATTCTTTCTTCTCACAAATATATTTTCAATATTATGACATAGCCTATATTAAAGACCCCAATAATTGGCTTGATGAGCACAGCTTTCTTTCCTGTGTCTTATTGAAACAGAAAGTTGGGGCGAGACATTTCAAAGTTTTTTGTTGTTGTTGTTGTTTTTAAATAGCCAATGGCATTTAGTTTATTTTACACCCATAAAAAAAAAGTGTTTGGGGGAGGGACATTCTCATTCTAGAGCGTATTTGATTCTACAAAATTATATGCCCCTCAGCGCATGATAAATCATGGATAATTTTGGTCAGTTTTTCTATTTTAAATATGTATACCTATGTCTGCTAAAAGATTGTTTTGTCAACATTTAGGAGTGCACAAGCATAGATGAACTTAATGGAACAGTTCACCCAAAAATGAAAATTCTCTCATCATTTTCTCACCCTCATGCCATCCCAGATGTGTGACTTTCTTTCTTTCTTCTGCTGAACACAAACAAAGATTTTTAGAAGAATATTTCAGCTCTGTAGTTCCATACAATGCAAGTGAATGATGACCAGAACTATAAAGGTTCAAAAAGCATATAAAGGCAGCATAATAGTAATCAATTTGACTCCAGCGGTTAAATCAATTTCTTCAGAAGCTACATGATAGGTGTGGGTGAGAAACAGGTCAATAATTCAGTCCATGTTTACTACAAAGCTACACTTTCATATTCTTTTATTTTTGGCAATTTGCATTCTTTGGGCATATCACCAACTACTTGGCAAGGAGGTTTTTAGTAAAAAAAAAGGACTTAAATATTGATCTGTTTCTCTACCACACCCGTCATATCGCTTCAAAAGATATGGATTTAACCACTGTAGTCAAATTGATTACTTTTATTCTGCCTTTATGTGCTTTTTGGAACTTCAAATTTCTGGTCACCATTCACTTGCATTGTATGAACCTACAGAGCTGAAATATTCTTCTAAAAATCTTAATTTGTGTTCTGCAGAAGAAAGAAAGAAAGTCACACATCTGGGATGGCATGACAGTGAGAAAATGATAAGAGAATTTTCGTTCTTGGGTGAACTGTCCCTTTAAAGCTAACACGCACATTGACTATAAAGCCACACAACTACTGTTTGTTGTCCAAGTGGTTTAACCATAGAGGCTTTAATATAAAACAATGCACTTTGTTTTGTGCATACAATGGATAAAAGAGCACTTCTAAATAGTTTTCCATTGACCAAATTCCTGTTAAATCCTCTCTCAAGTCAAATTAGGTCAATATTATTCCTTGCTCAGTCTACATTATGTAATATCATCATCAGTGGCTTTCATATGGACTGTCATGCTGCTTTTTTAACCAGCAAAATACTCTTATTTTGTATGATTCTCATACTCGCCAAAGGATATTGAGGGATAATCACTAGAGCGAGTGATACATTTATGTCAAAGACTAATCCTCTAACAGTCTTTAGCAAACATATGGGCATGTCAAAGAGTAAACAAATTAGTTTTACCTTCAAAACTAAACGTTTTATCGCAATCATATGCTACAGTATACAGTATTTGCCAGTGGCGATACCTCGAGATGATGAGACATGGCGCCCCCAGCAGACTGTAGCCGAAATCACACACAGCCAGATTGATGGTCATGAGCTCGTGCGCTCGAATCTTCTTTCTCCTCTGACCGTACACCAACAACACCAGGCCATTCCCAACCACAGACACCACACCTGAGACAGATACACAGAGAATACAGAGCAATAATACGAATATGTGAGTGCATTTACGTTTTAATCATCTCAAAATGCAAACATCTGTAGCAGATTATTTTTCCGTCTGACGTAAAAAATAGTAAAAAAATAAAAATAAAAATACTTCTATTTGACTTTTTTTTTTTAAATATATTTATTTAAAACAATTTAATTACAAATTATATTATCAGCATAACAATTTGAGAAAAAATTTAATCTAAAGTAGGCCTAGACTATTGTCCCTTTTTGGCTTATTCAAGATGGCATGAACTCCACAAGTTTGTGCAAAATCTGATGATTCATGTTATTCAGCATGATTTGAGAATGTTTAAAAAGCCTCTTTAACAGAAGCAAGGAAATCTGACCTTATTTACAACCAGTGGTGGTTCTGGCTTACTTGGTGCCTTAGGCGAGATCCGACATGGTGCCTCCCCTATATATATAATAGAGTCAATAAATAAAGAAAATGGCAGAATTCTTACAGATTGCTGCTATTCTGTGCTATTACACCTAATCCCTAATTTAAAATTGAACCCTCCCCTCCTAGTTTTCACTGATGCAAAATCATGACATCGTCATATCTGCCCAGCAATCACATGGTTGAGATGCAAATTATTGCAAGACCACTGAGGCTATCCCGTGTCATGGTGTAGCCTACCTATAATATTGATCATGGTTATCTTATGTTTGTTGTAAAAATACATTATGAACATCCATAATCCTAACCATATAGAACCTTTAAGGCTGAGCAGCCTGTCAAGGCACCTTTCTCCCATCGCAATCTTGCAAGCTCTGTACAGGGGCGGCTGGACAGGTACCGTTTCGTGCCGCCCCAGAGAGTGTTGCCACCTTAGGCACCTGCCTATGTTGCTTATGCCAGGATCCGCTACTGTTTACAACACAGTTAACATGATCATTGTCACATTTGTTTTCATTTGATTAGTCACCTTGAAGTAATGCTGGATGGGATCTAATTTGTATTCGTTTTATGTCATAACTTTAACTGACTTCAAAACTGTTTGTTTATTTTCAATAAAAATTTAGATTTTCAGTGTGGTCTCAGATTTTTGGACCCCACTGTATATAAAGCAATATATAGACCAATATCTGCCTTTATAATACATATATATATTTAAGCAATATCACACGAGCAAGAGTGCGATATGGCCCTACATCAGCACTGCTGTGATTCGGCCGCAGGCACGAGGCCGCAGGCCGAGTGCCGTATTTAATCACAGCAGTGCTGATTTAGGGCCATATAGCACGATTGTGAGTGTGATATTGCTTATATACAACAGTTCAATGAACAAGTACATTTAAAAAAATGTGGAAAAACTGAGTACGGTTATAAAAACGCATTTGTGCATGGAACTTGTGCATGGAACTTCTTACGTGATGGATCAGAATCTGCCGTTGCTGGTTCAAACCAAATGATGCGTCCAAGCCTCCGTTAGTAAATCAAAAATGCCACTTCAGAAATAGTATCATGGCTTGTGCTGTTTCTAACAAGTTACTGGATAAACAAGGATGGATGTGTGTGTGTGTGTGTGTGTGTGTGAGTGTGTGTGTGTGTGTGTGTGTGAGAGAGAGAGAGAGAGAGAGAGAGAGAGAGAGAGACGGAGCGTGTGCGATCACCTGTTGCCACTCCCAAGCAGAGATGCTGTCAGCTTTCTGAAGATCAGCTTTCTCAGTGGAAAAATAGCATACCAAGTGGGGGTATTCCTCCATATTTCACGGTAGCTGGTGTGCAAGAGTCATTTACTATAGAAACCGCAATGTCCTCCGCTATTTTAAAGAGCACGTCCTCTCCAATGTGGAAACTTCGGTAAGAGGTAAGTGCCTTGAGTTCTGTAATTAATCAGTCTGTTGTGTCTCTCAGCTGTGATGAGCTGTAATGCTGAAGTTGTTCATTTAAAGCCGTTTAAAGCTATTTCCTAGCTTTAGTAGTGTAGTAGGAATACGAGCGATCACGGAGTTCTGTTGTATGTAAACACTGACTGATGCGGATTCACTTCATGTCACATAACTGGCTCATATTACACACAAAAATTATCTTTTGCCACCACCTGCTGGCTAACATATGTAATGTCAACATAAAAAATACATGTAAAAAGAGACACATACAGTAGCTCTTAACACATATGCACTACACTTACACTTTAGTTTAGAATGGCACGAACACAAGCAGAGTGATACACACAGTGAAGTGTCCGAGTGCTGATGGTGTGAGACCATCAGTACTCGTGAAACATCTCTCATCCAATCAGATTCGAGGACCGGAACTAACTGTTGTGTGTGTATATATGTATATATAGATAGATAGATAGATAGATAGATAATCAAATAAGCAGTGACTGACCTGTGATGATGAGAAAGATGGCTATACTGAAATCGGCAGATGAAGAAAGGTGAGAGCGGAAGGCAGGAGGCATGGAGGACGGGACAGAGACAGACCCCATCCATGAGCCATTCACTCCCTTAGACATTAACTTCAGAGAGAGAGAGAGAGACAGAGACAATGCTGATATAAAGACCAGAAAGAATGAATTCGTTTTAAAATCCTTAACTAATTTTTAATGATGAATCATTATCATACATTAACATATCTTTAAATAAATGCTGGACTTACGTAAACATCAAACAAATCTTGGAAGAAAATGCAGCTGCATATTGAGAAAGTATGAAGTTACCATGGTAACACTTTACAATAAGGATTTTTATGTTAACATTAGTTAATGCAATAGTTAACTTGAGCTAAAAAAACTAAAAATACATTTTCTTGGTTTAGGTTAATTTCTACAAAAATACTACTACATCTTTAACATCAAATGTTGTATGTTAAAATCAGTTCATACTGTATATTGGTCTATTATGAAATAACAATGAGCACTAGTATATAATAAAAAAAAATTACCACGATAAAAAAATGCTGAGAAAAATTATTGTTCAATATTAGTTCACAATACCTAATGCATTAATTTACATTATTGTCAAATGTTACCAATTACCAAGAAAATGTAATGTAATTGCGGATAACTATAATCCCTGGAAAAAGTACTGAGTTACTCATGCATACTCAAGTACATACAATAATAATAGTAATAATAATACTAATACACATTTCTCTGTTCATTGAGAAAACATTCACAGAAGAACAGTAAACATATGAAGAAAAAGAATAACAAATTATAACACAAATATCTATTGCATTCAAGTGTGATTATGATTGTTTTAATGTTGCAAGTCTACACTCAGGCTTAAGACAAGACTTTGCAAAAGCATTAAACATTAGAAGTAGAAGCACAGCTGATCAAAGCAGAAGGTGAAAGTTTTTACTCACCTTCCTCTTTGCCAGTCCTCCCCTTCTGTGTTTGTCTATATCTTGTTTCTCAGACTGCCACTGTCAGTTAATCTCTAAGTGAAATGCTTGCTTTTCAATCTTAAGCCTCTTTTGTTCCAGTTGCTCTCTGTTTATACGGGAGGAGCAAATCAATTTTGCTGTGGTCAATCTGGCAGAGGACCATCAGGATTCATGCACACACCAAACAAACCCTCCCATCTTTTTTACCTCCTCTCCCTTCATTCCCCTCTCTCTCTCTCTCTGTTTTTGCACCTCTACCTACCTCTCATCCCTTTATCTCAATCCTTTGTGCTTTACCTTTGTGATTGAAGGATACCATCAATGAAAGTTTGCTTTCATAGATGCCTGGAGGTGCTATCAGTAATGTTTAAGTGAGAAACCTCAGTCCACAACAATAGGAAAAGTGACTCTTGTTAGACACAACACTTGTTGGTGCTAAAAGATTAATAGAGCACTATGGCAATCTGTGTATGAGGGTAAGAGAGAGAGAGGAGGGGACCGCAATAGGGTGGGCATTACATATGGTAGAGTAATAGCTGTCTGAACTGAGCAACAAATGTCTCTTAATCCTCTATCCCCATTCTTATCAACAGAATTGGAGAGCTTAAAACAGTAAAAGTACATGCAAACACACACATACACATTCATACAAGGACAAGCTGTACCATAAATCCCAGAATCCTCGAATGTTTGAAGTCTGAAACATTCATTTTGCTATAAGATGATTGTTGGGACCCTAGAATTGTAAATAACTATTGCAAATGGCATTATTTCAGAAAGAATTCAATTCCAATTATAAACGACATATAGTAAACAGTGTTATGCACACTTGAGCAATAGCATGTTCCCTTTGGTTTATTGTATTAAAGGGTTGATTCACCCCAAAATACTGTAAAAATTCTGTCATCATTTACTCACCCCCATGATGTTCCAAACCTGGATGACTTTTGTTCTTACATGAAACACAAAAGTAGACGCAGAATGTTACTCTCAGTCACTTTCATTGCATCTTTTTTCCATACAATGAAAGTGAATGGTGACTGAGTCTGTCATTCTTGTGTTCCACACAAGAAAGTATGTCATATGGGTTCAGAACAATGTGATTAAATGATTTTTCAGTGAACTATACCTTTAAGATTAGAAAGAAAATCAATATCAATAAAATCAGTATCAAAAAGGAAAATCTGTAAATTAAGAAAATAAAGCTCTTTTATTCTATAGGTGACCTATTTTTTTTTTTTTTTTTTTGGCCCCAAGTGCACATCACTGTCAAAGTATTCTGCTAATGCAATTCATTAATGTGATGTTGAAATGGAGGGGGGTTACACATCTACTGTGCTGCTCTTATTCCCACATCAATAACATTGATAGACATATTTCATAAAGGCCCATGAGGTAAAATAATGGCCTGCCTATGTCAGGGTGCATTATTCATGGAAAACTACCCCCTGATTCACAAATGGACAGAGTATTGAACTAAAAGAGAGTGTCAGGGAGCAAAAGAGAATGCAATATTGAGCTTAGATGAGTACGTAAGTGCTCAGTGACAACGCAACAGAAAAGGGTGTGTATTAAATTAAAAACAGTGGGACTTAGTCATTTTAATATAAATAATATTTTAATATAAATTGATGGCCCTTGCACTGATCAACAAACCAGGTCCAGTAAAACATGTGGAAATGTTTTCTCAGGAACAGTGACCATGTTTACATGCATATAATTTTCTGATTGAGGTCTATATTCTGGTTAAACCTTTACTCTGAAAAACATTTTCATGCTTCACATCTTTTGAAATATTTCTGTATACCTGTATATATATATATATATACCATATTATATTCTGAATAACTAAGACATGAACATTCTTTTCCTGCTTTGTGGAAAAACTGGAGATCCTTGGTCTTACCATTCATTTAAATTCAGTTTCAGCAATTCTACATGGCAATATGACCTCATTATTATTCATGTCCTTGAAAACAGCACACAAGAAAACAATGAATTGAAAAAGTCAGAATGACACATTCCATTTATCCATTTGTATATTGATTAGTGTCCCTTTCTAGTAATGTTTGTGAACAGTCCATCTTATTTTATCTTTGATAGCTTGACCTATTAGTGCTCACATCTCATAGCAACCCAGAATCATTTTAATTTGGATATGCATAATGTAAATTCAATGTAAGTCAATATTCCAATGCTTACATGACACAGAATTTTGATTAATACAGGGATCTGCAGTCTTCAGATTTCTAGAAACCATTGTGGCAACCTAAATGGGGTTATGGCAGTCAGGTTAAGTTTTAAAAAAGCAAAATCAAAATAGTACCAAATTTCGATATTAATCGGAATTGTCTTGCACATGTAAACAGTTAGTGAGCGTTACACACAATGTGTAAGGTCCAGAGGTGGAAAGTAATGAATTACAACTACTCATTAAAGTACTTGAGTACATTTTTCTACTTTATAAAGTACAAATAATAGTACTTCTACTTTTACTTGAGTTGATTAAAAATGAAGTATTCAACTTCGCTACAGTTATTTTTCACCACAATTACAAAGTCAAAAAAAAAAAAATTCTGAATTTTTGGGAAGAAAGTTATGTGCTAAATTTGTTACTAAACTAAAACGCGCTGTGCACAGTACAACAGAAGCCTGCAGGGCACAGCAGCTCTCATAAACTGCAGCCGGTGTCCTCTCTTCTCTAGCTTCAAGACTTTCTGCCCTGTCACTAAACAAGAACTGTAATATGGAGATTTTCTGCATATTTCATTTTATTCTGGAAAGGAGCAGTTCATTCAGGTATGAGGGAACCATCTGAACACATTTAAAAACACTGATCAAACTTTAGGCAATGTTTTAACTGTCAAACATTAACACAATGTAGTTTGACATGTGGTGATATCTTGTTTACTTGCTATGTCTAAAACAAACTTCAAAATACCTTTGAAAGATACAATGCCAATAGTGTCACGTAGGAGTTAAGTTTAATAATCTCATTCCATATCTGGATAATTGCAGCAATAGGTTACATTTCCTCTATGATATTGCATTATATTAGTTGTGTATAGTGTTAACCAAAATACATGAGAATAAACCTGAAATAGAAATGTGTTTGTCACAATGCACATTATGTAGTTTATGGATGATTTAGAATGTTACAAATGGCTATTTTTATTTCATTGTATTATTTTGTCAAAGAATCCTCTTGCAGCAATGCAGGCCTTTGGCATTTAGAAGCTGCTGGTTTAAGACCTGTGAGGAATCAGTTTCTCAAGAGACTTATTTACTTGTCCTGCATCTGTCCATCCACTTCCCTCTCCATCCTGGTTAGAGATTAGTTTTTAAAAACAGTAATGTGGAATAGCCTTCTATTTTCTCAGTCTATTGTTTGAGAGAGATGAATCAGGAGAAATGGTTGTTTTTGCCAATTTTTAGAACCAAAATTTGAATTGCAATAAGCAAATTGCAAGAACACCTCAGCAAATGGGGGATACCACTGTATTGCAATTTCTGCATGGTAGTGCAACCATTTTCAATTGTTCTAAGAAAGAGTACCAAATTAACACTTGTATGCTTTAAGGAATAGGTGACCGTATTTGTTTGCAATCATGTTTGTTTGCAAAAAACTTTGGCAGTATTTGATCAATTTAACGAACCCATGGTGAAAAACTTAAACAATGTCTGTTCTAAAAATAGAAGTGTATATACACTAAGAAATAAATTCATAAAGTTATGTAATTAGTTTGGCAAACTACAAGTCATAATATTTCCCAGTGCTTCTACTTGTACTCAAGTGAACTTCAGTAGCAGTACTTTTCCCTTGTGTAAGGTTTACAAAAGCTTAAGACTGCTATAACCAAATTCCAATATTAATCAGAATCGTCTTGTGTGAGCATGTTTAAACACCACTGATTGTTCTTATAGGGAGCATGCAGCACATAGGCCCATGTAAACGCTTAGTTTCCTTTTACAGAAGCAAGGTCATACACATTTTAGGCATAAACTAATCGGCACACCTAGATTTAGCCTATTTCCCCAACTTAGCATTTTTAGTGTTCAGGTTTATCCAATGAGTGCAAGTGTAGCGTGCACTTATAATGGGATGTAAAAAGCAGCAAATTCAATAAAATTATGCAAACACTGAATTCAGATTTTGAATAAGCTGGTTTAGTAAGCAACCGCACTGGTATGCACTCACTGATGTCCATTTGAAAGACAAATCATGCTTTTAACTTCTCACCCACTGGTCTGCCACACCATCGTCTCTGATTATTTGTTAAACCCTCACACAACCTTGAAATATCATTATACACACCTGCATACAATCAGTAGGCCAGCAAACATTGCAATAAACACAGGGAGGATGAGAATAGGAGTTCTCCAATGAGTAAGTGCTCCAATCCAACGAGCATGACGCAAGATACAGTATAACAGAACACTCATCTCAATTTCTCACAGGAGGACTTTATTCCATCACTGGTTCTAAGCGGACAGAAATGCCTTTTGAAGTCAACGTCCATTTTAAGTCTCACACAGAGCATTTTCATATAAAAATAACATTGGTCTTCAAATAAAGCATGCAATTTCCTTCCAGCTATACGTGAAGCAAGCATCCAATCAGATGGGAGAATGGTGGGTCATGTACAAAACGTGAGACATTTACTCCTTAGAGGCCATGTGTGCCATCAGGTCACAGACACGGTTGCTGTAACCAAACTCGTTGTCATACCTACAGGAGAAAGAACTAATTAGTGCTGTTTGTAACAAAGACAGTTTAGAAAAGTGCATCATACCACATTTAATTTCTGCAAACTTCACCAGGTATCGCAGTACAGAAAGCAATGCACTTGACCTTTTGATTGAGGTCAATACATGAACCTGAACTAAATTAACATTGTACTAATTTACAAAAAAAAAAAACCCACTCTTGCAGTCACACCAGCAGCTGTACTTTAAACCCCCAATCACAATAGTGGCGACTAGTTCTTATTAGGGGTCCAAGCACCGAAGGTGCAGGAACCCTACTGTATGTTCCAACTTAAATTGTTTTTTTTCTGCCCTAAAATATCTGCGTGTCAGAGACCATAAGTTGTAGAGATCCCAAACTTGACAGGATGGTTCCAAATTCCCCCACTTCTCAGGCTTACATCCTTCAGACACTAGGTGGCGCTAATGCGAACATATTGGCCCATAAATCTTGAATCATAAGTGCTTCAAAAGCAGCTTTTTCCCCTCCGATTCCTCGCGTCATGCTGAAGTGTTCTACCGCGACAGAACTTTGCTCCACCCCTTCGTTTTCCCACTATTGGACCGTTTGAGAAAAAATAAATATTCAGACCATGCTGTAAAACAACTTTGCCTTAAGCACCACTGGTTTGAAACAACATTCAATAAACACTTTAAAAGATTACTTTTTCAAACTAGTCGTAGGCTGTTCACCCGATTGGAACCACACCAGTGCAGTCTCTGGAGTCCCAAAATGAAAAGTTAAAATTGCAATTTGTCAAACGGTATGCTCTCATAATGGGTGTGGTTACTTTTACTAAAATGGATACAACTCTTGAACAGATTGAGATCACCAAATTTGGTATGCTTATGTAGGAGGTCATTGACACATTGTGCACTTCTGCCTCTTGGTGGCGCTATAATGGTTAACAAATGGCTCTATGGAACCACTGGTCCGAGCGACTTAATTTTGCACGCAGTTTGTCCAAGGTGTCATCAAGGTCTGAGCACAGGCGCATATTTTGAAAAACATGTCCGCCATTGAACAATCAGCTTTTATAGTCATTATATAATTTGGCATCCACTGGATCATTTATCAATTGACTATTTTGGTTATTTCTTCACATGTGCTTAGACAACGATGATTGCTGCTTGCGGCCATCTCATTTATTAATCAGGCATGTATTGTAGCTTGCTACATTTATGCTGCTAAAGGGGGAAAATGAGTCACATTCTATGAAGAGGGTCCATTATAAAGGTTTTCATTGTTACATTGCACGTTATGCAGGTTGGCACTTTTGTCGGCATGAGGGGGCCAACAAATTTAGGCAGGATGCACACGCACTCCTAACATTGCAAACAGACTAAAATTCTCAAGACCACTCAGCCTTACCACGTGACCAGTTTGACAAAGTGATCATTGAGGGCAATGCCAGCACCAGCATCAAAGATGGATGAGCGACAATCTCCATTGAAGTCAGTGGACACCACCTGCAGATAGAAGCTAAACTGTACTTTGCTGTAGATTTGAAGTGACAAGACTGTAAAAGAGGCTCCAAAAATTGCACCACACAATCAGGAACATTTTAATGCAATTAACTGATGTACACACCTGGTGATCTGTGTATCCAAGAATGCCCTTCATGGGTCCATCAGCTGCTGCCTTGACCACTTTCTTAATGTCATCATACTTGGCCTAGAGTTGCAGGGAGCAGAGGGGGAGAAAAACCAACAAGTCAAACCAGTCATGAGTTTAGCATGTGCCAAGCAGCACATCCTCAAAAGCATGAATCAAATACTGATTACAAGAGGTCAGATGCAGAAGTTGTACAGTAACCCTTCAGGACACATTAAAAATGTTAAATTCTCAATTGTTCAATATAGAACTAGTCAAAGATACAGTAAAAATGTTCCTCGAATCCAATTTTCATCCTGAATTGGATGAACTCAGAATTCTACTGGAGCTACTTAATCATGCAAGTTTGGCAATTAACTCACTGGTTTCTCAAGGCGGACAGTCAGATCCACCACAGACACATTGGGGGTTGGGACGCGGAAGGCCATACCAGTAAGCTTGCTGAAACAGGAAAAAAAAAAAAGCATTAGGGTAGGTTTGGATGGCAGCAATTGGAAACATGCGAAGATTAAACACTTCACCGGAAATTCCACTGCGATTTAGACCGCAGTGGCTACAGACAAGACAGTCCTCAAGATGTTTGAAAGATCAATCAACTGACCTTTAAAATGTAGCATGTGACACTCTCAGAAAAAGCATGTAGGGTTTTTGATAGTCAACTTGGGAAATGCATGACCTGGAAAACTAAGGTGGTGTTCTTAAGACTTCAATTCTGAAGGATAGAAAGCTGGTACTGACCCATTGAGCTCAGGAATGACTTTGCCCACAGCCTTGGCAGCCCCAGTGGAAGCTGGAATAATGTTCTGACTGGCACCACGGCCATCCCTCCAGAGCTTTCCAGAGGGCCCGTCAACAGTCTTCTGTGTGGCAGTGATAGCATGAACAGTGCTCTGAAAGAGATTTGGGGTGGGAGGGTGAGTAAGTTCTTGTTCTGGAAAAGGTTTCCAAACCAAATACAAACCTTGCGCATATACATTATCATTTGATGTGCTTCAATACAATTCAAGTGCAGAGCTAGACAAAAAAAAACAAAAAAAAAAAAAAAAAAAAAAAAAAAAAAACCCTTTTAGGTCAAAAGGCTTTTGGCGGGACTGAAATGAGTGATTAATCTTACCATAAGGCCCTCAACGATGACAAAGTTATCATTGATGACCTTGGCCAAGGGAGCCAGACAGTTGGTAGTGCATGATGCATTGCTAGAAGAGAAACAGTTAGCCAGTTATTGCATGTATCAGTCATAAGTTATTTAGAACAAGCTCGATTAAATTTGTACTATACCCCCTTCAGGACAAAAGAGAATTACCAATCTTTTGCAGCACATAGGCACGGTCAATTAAATAGTGCAAAATTTAAAAATATTAATTCAGCATGCCTTTGTGATCCTACAGATACCTACCTGACAACTTTCAGGGACTTATCATATTTCTCATGGTTGACACCCATGACGAACATGGGGGCATCAGCACTTGGGGCAGAGATGATGACCCTCTTGGCACCACCCTTAAGGTGAGCCTAACAAGAGAGCACAATTCAAAATTCGTAAATGACAACTCATTTTTGGGTACAAGTATCTTTGACATTGAGCAAGACTTCATGGCTGACAGCAAATTGGGAGGACCATGATCACATACAGAAGCCTTCTCAATGGTGGTGAAGACACCGGTGGACTCCACAACATATTCAGCACCTGCATCACCCCATTTGATGTTGGCTGGGTCCCTCCTGCATGGAGACACGTGGAGAATAGATCATGGGGTCTCTACATGTGCAGCACAGAAATGCTACTCGTACAGTATTCTAGGGAAATAACTTACTCGCTGAAGACTTTGATTGCATGACCGTCAATTATCAACTTGCCACCTTCAGCTTTAACCTCACCTTTGTACTTTCCGTGGGTGGAGTCATACATGAACATGTAAACCTGTGAAAGAGAGGGGAATCGGACAAGTTGTATAAGCATGCATTTTCATGCAAACCAATGTGTTAGAGTTCTCAGGAAGTCAAACTTTCAAAATCACTCAATTAGGAATCAAGACTCACCATGTAATCAAGGTCAATGAATGGGTCATTGATGGCCACAATCTCCACTTTCTTGGATTGGACAGCAGCACGGGTCACCAGACGACCAATGCGGCCGAATCTAAAACACGCATCAGAGAATTCATTTTAAACCATTTGTTGCAACTGCTGCATGTACATATAGTACCCCTATATAGGCTATAGTTTACACAGGACAACCGCATAAGTTCTTGCACGGTGATCACTAAAGCAGGTTAAGCAAATGGCAGTACAAGTCAATAAGATCATGGTCAAAAGCTCACAAAACCAAGATTAAGCGTCACATTACCAGAATCTATATAAATGTGGCTTGACTAAATTGAACTATGCGTTTCCATATTTCCAATGTTGCTCAACACTGAACCAATAAGCTTTGAAGTAGAAGTCTGCTGCATCTCATCCACTAGATGGCACAAGTGCCCCATTTCCAAGTACAAAACCACTTCAATCCCAAAAAAGCCCCGTGACTGGCTCATCCTATGACCCACAGGTCAAGAGGGCAATAAGGCCACTCCCCCTTCAAAAACAGAACACCCTTTCTAACCTTCAAGTGCTTTGCAATAACAGTAAGAGCTAAAACTTGGCCTTTTTAAGGTTAAATCTTGTTAGATGCTGCTGGTCACCAACACAAACACAATGGCAAACAAGTGATTTAGTTTGTCAAATCTTTAAAAAGACATGCCTGATAAAGAATCCACGTATGCCTCCAGCTGACATTGCAAGCTATTTTGAGGCATAGCACAGCAGAGCTTTACAAGTGGCAGATACAAAAGACAAATCCTCTTCCATAATCACTGCAATGTATTCTTTTAACATCTCCCCTCCCCCACTGATAACACATGAACAGATCTGGTTAACAGTCACTTAATGCAAATGTTTTGAAATCAGTAAAGGTTGAGTAACAGGCCAAAGGTCGGACCATCTGACCAGTGGAATTACCTTTTAAACCTTCAGTTTAATCAGAAAGGCAATAGTAAATGCTTATATTTCAGGCTTAGGGAGTAATGGAATACTTGTAACAGCATTGTAATCAGGATACAAAATACCGTTACATAAATTAGGAATCCCATTCACCAAATGTAACTCAGGATTACAATTTAACCCCCCCCCCCACCACACACAAATGTTAGCTAGGATAGCTAAAATTGGTCATATGTATTCCTCAATTTCACCATTCAACTGTCTGTCGATCGTTTTATAGCATTGAGCAGGTATAGCAGAAAAAGGACCACTAACCCGGTGAATGGCCAGTATTCCGGTACACAAGACACCTATGGTCAACTTTAGTGACTCATTTCCATCTTAAGCTGAAACTATAACGGTTCTCTGAAATGCTTTCCTTTGTGGGGGGGGGGGGGTTAGGGGAATAAAATCCAGATTGTACACATGAATACCAAGTTAAAATGTTATGTTCTTAGGGGAAAGTGCAATGGATAATTCATCTGATTTTGATAATTATAAAAATGTATCATTTAGAAGTTAGAGTATGGGTGAGGGAGAGGTACCGGCAAATGTGCCAATTTTAAAACTCATAGAAAGCAGGAATAAAGTAAGAGATAAAAAGGTTCAAATCTATTTTGATCGAATTTTTTTTTTTTTTTTTTTTTTTTTTAAAATACACAACATTAAAATCCTCCTTAGGATTAGCTGTTGTTTGACTGGATCATGAGCAAGCAGATGACAGAGGCATTGCATTAAGTTGCAGTCAGAAGTTAAATAGTCAGTGCCAATTTGTCTACATGCTAACTGCAATACATGGCCGAATTAAACTTTGTAGTGTTCTTGAATCAGAGGTATATCCAGTCAGATTTTGTTTCAAATGTTAAGACAATTGTGCATCTGATCCAACTATATTTGCTTGATGAGAATACACTTGTTTCAGATCACCCGATTTGTTTAAATAGTCATTCATTCGAATGTATTTGGTCTTGCTAACAAGGAAGCACCGTCCCAGTTTTTTTTTTTTTTCCCTCCATATAGCTACAATCACTCATAACATTAATCAATTCAAACACTGTTTGCTTGCATTCAGAAGGCATGATTAAGTCATAAACACATTGCATTTCTCTTGACTTTACCTCAAGGTCGCATGTCAAAACTTTAATCCGATTACACTACATCCCCCCCAAGTACTCCATTTGTAACGCATTACTCAGAGTAACCCTCCCCATCCTGCTCATTGAAATACTAGGTACCATGACCCTCTTTGGAGGGAGTACAGGGAGTACACTTATGGCACTTTCCCACTGCACGTTACGGTTTGACTCGCTTTACTTTGAGCTTGCTTTTCCACTGCAGTTTAGTGCAGCCTCAATGTGGGTGGGATTACAGGCTGATCGTCAGAGTTGTGCCACCTCTACTGCCGTGCAATCTTAAAACACGACACAAGAGCAAATGGAGGATGTCAAAAGGAAAAAGTTTGGGAAATCATACACCAAAAGCGCAGACAAGGACATCACTGGGTTAGCTCAAAGACGACGCACGAGGGTAAGCGAACCTGCCATCTAGTATATAGCAATGATGATTTTCTCCGACCAATCAGTGATCTGCAGGGTTTTGATGACACATTTAGTATCGGCTCGCTTGGAACCTCGACTGAGGTGGTACTTAAATTACCAGGTACTATGGAAAAACCCCAAAAAGCGAGCAGAGTCAAGCCGTACAGTGGAAAAGCCCCATTAAAGCAAACTTCTACCTCTACAAAAGAGATGACTTTCAGGGGTAAAAGGGACTTTACCAACTACAGCACCAAGTACTGCTTTATGGCAAACCAATGCCTTAAACTAAAAAGCAGAGGCAAGGAAGCAAAAAGCACTCTGGAAGAAAGGGTTCTTTACAGAAGGTGAATCTCAGACCAGAGTTGAGTTTCAACTGAACCCAAAGAACTTGCGCAGCTGGTGCAAGCATGTTGGTTTAAAGCTGGACCCAAACACTGCAGGACAGTTGATCAAAGAGCAGCACTGATCTCCCAAACCCCCTACTCTTGAAGAGGGCTAGAAGGATGTCGTGAAATATTTAGGCCTACCTATGCATGCATGAATGTTAAAGCATGCACCCTGTATGGTTCTTCCAAGGATCAAATTTCCAACTGCACAACAGCACAAGCCTTTGAAAGGTTACAGCTGGTGCTTGGGGTCTCCCATGGCAGGGAGAGATGAGACAGTTTAGATGTGAACTCAGGCTGTAGGGACGTTGCACTGCACCCCTTGAATAAAATTAATGCAAACAGACTCAAGACTCAAAGCAAACTTTAACAGTGGAGAGAAAGTGGCAGCTCAGAGGCAAAGTACACAAAAGACAAAACATGCCATTATTTGACAACGGATGACATCATTGAAGCATGCCCAGCAATGGCACAATCCCCAATAGAACTGGCTCACATGGCCTACACCCCCATCCAATCATTCATCTGGATCAATGAGGAAAGAGGGAAAAAAAAAAAAAAAAAAAAAAAGCCCCAAACACACTGACTGATTCTCTTGGAGATAATTGCCATGTTGGGAGACTTTAAACTACTCAACTTCAGAACAATGACCGACTGCTCATTTATAAAATGGGAAGTGGAAAAATGGCTAGAATGGACCTTATTCCACAATTTTGACAGGCAAGAAAAGCTGTGAGGGATATACTAGTGTCTACAATGGCATGGACTGTACAGAAGTCCTAAATCACATCTAAATTTACTTTTGGTTTACTGAAATTTAAAGTTTAAATGTTCCATCAGCAGAACACACCAATTTAAACAGTTCAGCCCACTGAAAAGACTTAGTCCATCCCTCATAGCCTCATTTCCACTTCCATCAAATTTAATGGCACTACTCAGAAAATTGGTCTATTGCATTTTCAAAGTAAACAAAGTAACTTCATTTCTGGATAAGTGTCACACTAAATTCTTACCCATTGATACCAACTTTAACCATGATGCCTGATTTGGTCTTGTCCTCTGGGGGGGGGGGGGGGAAAGAGAGAAGAGAGAATAAAAGCATTGTTATACACACTCTGGATGCTTTAAAGTTACAAAAACAATACATGTGAGCAAAATGCCTAATACAACGTAAAAAGACAAGTTAATTAACACAAAACCAACAAAACAAACGCCTGAAAATACTGCGATGTTGCGTGACTCATTACAGATCAAAGTACAACAGGTTGAGTGCGTGCAGAGTTGATATCTTAATGTTACACGCCCTATGCAAATTTTAGTTGTCTTAAGCTTTAGTTCATCTGTAACCCTAACGTTCAAAGGGTCTCACTTTCATAAAACACATGCATGTTACGTGTACACAACTTACATATTAAGAGGCACTTTTAAAGCTCACTTAAAAGGAGCTCCTAACTTTTATTCCAAGCATAAACAACTTCATCAGCACTGAAAGCTAACTTTAATGCAACAACGTGCCAATAAACTTTACACTGCCACACTTTGTAAGAACTGTGCATTGCATTACATTCATAAATACTTAATTGCATGAGTTCTGTGAATAAGATTGATTATGAACCAAATACAGGTCTAAATTACGAACAATTTCTTTCTAGGATCTCCAGTTACACTAAAGCTGGTATGAACGTTCGTTTACCGTTAGTGAGAAGCCTCTGTCCGTCTTGACATGTGTGAGTGGGGCAGACAACTGGCATGAGGTTAATTTATATCTGGTGAGATAAGTGTCGGCCACGCCCCCTCGGACTTTAGGACCTAATTGCCCGCCCCCTTAGAATGTCAAGGTCAACGGCATCCTTTAAATAACAATAACAAATGCAGATTTTTTTTTTATTTATCAAAATCTGCATTATATTTAATAACATATGTTACATAATGTGTCATTTTGTGGAAAGCAACAGATGATAGAATCAGGTTTTGTGTCCTCAGGAATGGGCCAGGCCTATGTTGTGAAAACTCTTCAGTATTAATTCCTTCTTCCAACCCTGTGCATTCACTACTGATTTTTGCAGATGTACCAACCCTGCAATTAGTGCACTGTGAGCCATTTTAGATAAAATATTAAGTGACTACTAAGTAGCTAACTAAGACACTCTTAAAGCAAGACATTTATGTGAGCATGCATGTTGATGCTCCCTGACCTTCAAACTGTAACTGGCTCTGACTGAAAGAGGGATGGAGCAAGGGATCAAATCGCCCTCATCTTGAGTGTGTGACATTTACAGAAAAGACCATGACCCTTCCCTTGTACTCAGCTGTCTCTTCATCCCAGAATCCATGTTTTTAACCCTCACACTGGTAGGCAATTAATTGCCTTTGTATGGATTGCATCTTTTACTAGCGCATGTGCATTTGAGGTTAGGCAGAATGTTAGGCAGAATTTAAGGGACTGACAGCCCCAGTCACCATTCACTTTTAGTGCATGTTTTTTTTTTTTTGTAGTATTGCATCTTCCACACAATGAAAGTGAATGGTGACTGAGGCTGTCATTCTGCTTGACATCTCCCTTTGCGTTCCACAGAAGAAAGAAAGTCATATGGGTTTTGAATAACATAAGTTTGATATTGTGTTACCATTACAAAAAAAGTAAAAAAGAAAATAGATGGTAAACATTATCAAATGGACAGCATCAAGTGCTTTCCTGAACTTTCCTGAACAAGAACAAACTTTCTGTGAGTGACTGTGTAGAAAAATTGTGATTAATTGCATAGTTTATAAATAAGCATATTGCATTTCATCACAGAGTACATTTGATTAATCACATCATAATCTTTTTGTTATCTGTCAAATTTAGCATAGTATTAATTACTTTACATGTAGCTGTCTCTTTCTTTTTTGTTGCAATTAATCAAAGGGTTATCCGAGTAATTACATTGACACGATTCAGGAGAGTAGATGCTCCATCATTGTACATGGACACATTATAAGATAGAATCATTGTAAATGGCAATTAGCTGTCATAGAGCAATGTTCCACAGTAAATCTGCACTTTTATTTTAAAGTTTAATCTGTAACATTTCCAAAAGTGAAAAACTACTAATCTGAGCAAAAATGAAATTCCAGCATCATTTACTCATCCTCACAATGTTCCAAACCCGTATGACTTTCTTCTGTGAAACTAAAAAGATGTTAGGCAGAATGTTAGTCTTTGTCACCATTCACATTCATTGCATCTTTTCCGCTCATTGAAAGTAAATTGTGACTCAGGAAGTCACTCACATTCTGCTTCATTGTGTGTTCCACAGAAAAAAGAAAGTCAAATGGGTTTGGAACATCATAAGAGTGAGTAAATGATGACAGAATTTTCATTTTTGAATAAACTAACCATTTAACATTGAATTATTCTCTCTCAGGTGTTAAGTATCATCTATGGTTGCAGTCTAGACAAGTCTGGACTGTCATGACCGCTCTTGTAAACCTTCTGCATTTAGGCTTCCTTTGATAGTTCTGAGGTCAAAGAGATGACTAGAAGGTCACACTGCATTCATCACAGGATGTTGAAATGGAATAGGATAGCTTGTGAGGTTACCACCTCACTCTATAATCATGACCCATCAAAACATCCTTACTAAATGCTGAAGTGTAAGAGTGCACTTACTTTAATGTTCATATAACAATCTCTTTTCAAGCTTTCTGCACAGATTGAGATTGCTCAGCAACTGGCCCTCTAAAAAGTGTATGTATACCCCTGCTATCTTCTCCCCCACCAGCAGAGAGAATGTGCTGGAGTGTCGCCAGGGTCAGGCTAAAAATACACAAAGACTCGAAGGCTGACCTCGCACCCTTTCCACTATAGCTATCTTGTGCTCCTGTGGAGTGACCTGCACAAAGCCACTTCGCACTGTGACGACTGCTTCACATGATTCAGACCGAATCAGACAAGCTTTTAAACGCAGCCCTTACAGACAGAGACAGCACGTCTGTCATGTCACATTGCCGAGTTCACCCTAGATAGCTGGGGTTCTTAAGCCGGAATATTTGCCCCATCTCCTGAGGAAGTTTAAACTCCGTTCTCTTATTTGTATCATACTTTACTTGCCCTGTTCGTAGGTTTGTGAGTGTGTTATACATTAACTGCTGACCATGAAGCAGTCTAGTTAGATTACAAGCAGTACAGCACAGAGTCCAGAATCTCATAATGACTAAAGTGCAAACTACCTAGACAAGCCTAGTGCCTCGAGTCTCATGATATAGTGCTTTCTTGTGGTCAAATGCAAAACATGCAGCTAAGACTGTTACTCATTTCATTAAAGGGTTAAAATCCCTTTAAATGGATAGTTCACATGAAAATTAAAATTCTCTCATCATTTACTCACCTTCATGTCATCCCAGATGTGTGTGACTTTCTTTCTTCTGCTGAACACAAACAAAGTTTTTTAGAAGAATATTTCAGCAATGCAGGTACTTACAATAGAAGTGAATGGTGATCAAAATTTTGAAGATTTAAAAAGCACATAAAGGCAGCATAAAAGTAATCCATAAGACTCCAGTGGTTAAATCCATTTCTTCAGAAGCGATATGTGGGTGAGTAACAGATCAATATTTAAGTCCTTTTTAACTGTAAATTCTCCTCCCTGCCCAGTAGGTTGCGATATGCACGAGGAATGTGAATTGCCAAAAACAAAAGAAGATAGTGAAAGTGAAAGTGGGGATTGATTGTAACAAAGGACTTAAATATTGATCTGTTTCTCACCCACACCTATCATATTGCTTCTGAAGACATGGATTTAACCACTGGAATCTTATGGATTACTATTATGCTGCCTTTATATGCCTTTTGAACCTTCAAAATGTTGGTACCCATTCACTTCCATTGTATGGACCTACAGAGCTGAGATAATCTTCTAAATTTGAACACAAATTTGTGTTCAGCACAAGAAAGAAAGTCATACACATCTGGGATGGCATGAGGGTAAGTAAATGATGAGAAATTTGTAATTTTTGGGTGAACTATCCCTTTAACCAGTGCTCCCCCAGTCCTTTAACAGTTTTCTCAATCGACTGGTATTTTGGTAGTAGATTAAAAGTGTAAAAACACTGTGAATCACACCCAGATATAATTTACAAATTTTTTGATCCATGATAATCAAATCCCCTCCCTCATTATCATAAAGCAGGAAACCATCTTGCTGTTTTGGTCTTTTTGACTTCATCACCTTAGGAAGAGCAGAAACTAAAAAGCATTCTCACAATTTTACATAGAACACAATACGTTTCAACCAAATGTTTGAGGCCAATAATTTTTACTGTACATAAGAATGCTAATAGGTTATGAAAATATATGGTAAATATTAGAAATTGTAAGTACAGAACACCTTTACAAAACACTATATAGAATATTTATGATTTTATTATAAAAATCAATATAAGGATATATTATTTTCTGTTTCTATTATTAAGTGTAAGTCTTATTTCTAAGATCAGAGGACAGGACTGCTCTTATCTGCTCTTTGTTTATCTGATTAGTTGCATTATTACAGTCTAACTGACCAAATTATTTTGTACATAGTTAATTTAAGAAATTCTTACACATAGACATGTACATTCAACTTGTGGTTCACACTTAAAATTCTCATACACAGGAAAGATGCTTTAATTTATGATTCAAGCTGTTAGATTTTGTTCCTGTACATAGGAACGATTTTTCAAATATGATTATAATCCCAACACCTACACAAACAAATCACAGTGAGAAGATTTAGAGGCAAGAAATGTAAAAGGGATTATTCATGCAGTTCTCAAAATGATTCAAAACATTGAGTCAGTGCTTGTGGATGTATGTAACACTACAAATACCTCCTCAGTGTCATAGAGAGAAAAGGCATGCAGTTTATATTCTATATTTGTTGGATATTGTTTAATACATCATATTCAAATTAGCCAGACCTCAAAGTGAGAAACTCAGATTAACAATTATTAAGTTCCTTACAATCCTAATCACTTTCCATGTGATGTGTGTCAGCCAGTGTGTCCTTGTTAAATAGCTAATTAAGACATATTCTGTTGCTTTGCATCTTTGTCTCAGTGTTTGAGATTAACTTGATGGGTAGAAATAGATCATAAGAAAAAAATAGGCTTGTAGTAACTGGTGGAACTCCCTAATTTGCAATGTTTTGGAGTAGATGAGGAAGACACCCTGGGTTGAGAAAACATTTTATGAAGTCAGATCTTCAGAACAGGAGTTCTCCGCAGCAAAAGCAATTGAGAAACATGTAGGGTGCAAAAAGAAACAAATGACTTAGGATAAATTTTATTCATGCAAAACATACAGAAATATAAGGTGAGAGGTACTTTGTTTATGTTCTGTAAATCATGCATTTTCCTTAAAACTATTAAAAACAGACATTTCTATAATTTTAAGATATTTGCTCACTAATAGCAGAATGTCAAAATGAAGCTCATTGTAACTCATCTACTAAGTAAAACACTTAATTCTTACTAGCTTCATTATGAAATGAATATACAATTACAGTGAAACAACATGCCACTCCAAATCCATTGTAGCAAATAAGAACATTGAGATACACCATATAATTAATTTGTCCACCTAGTTTGTACAACTCTTTTCACGGGGTCTGACTCCCAGACCAGACCAGAGTTTAGTGATGACGACTACCTAAAGCTAAGCAGGACAACAGTCATCTTATCTTCTTGGTCTATCTCTCAGTCCATTATTAGCACCCGAGCCCACTCATAGAGCCAATCCGGTCTAATTTCAGGCCAAAACAGCCTCGGTTCCAACCCCTCCGCAACCGGTCCGGTGGAGCTTGCTTCTGATTGGCCAAAGCCCCCTTCAAGAGGCGGAGCCAGGCATTCTCACTCTGCACAGGAATGTCAATCCACTTGGGGTACTCTGCAACCTTCAACCCAGAACTGAAGGGCTGCACGGGCTCTTCTGATTGGTCACTTGTGAAGTTCTCAAGATCATCAAGGTTTAAAAGGTCATTGTAGCGCTCAAGGAACTGCTCGATGACCTTGGAAAGAGCATTGTTGTGACAGAAAATATATTTTAATTACAGGCTCCTTTCTATTTACTACTTAAAATGAAAGAACACACATTGTGAGGAAGCTCACCTGCATGGCTTTGTCAGGGGTGTGCAGGGCTCGGGCATGTCCAGGCACCGGATGGGCCAGTAGGACTAAAAGCACCACAAATACAGAGGAGCACAGCATTGTGCAAATGATATTGGCCCCAGATGCACCTCTAATGCAAGCCGGTATGGATAGATTTAACTGAACGGATTTAGATGAACACACTCAAACACAGACAGAGTAGAGAAAAGCATGGAAATACAAACACCAAAACATTCTGCATAAAACATAGAGGAAAATACAGAGTGCATACAAAGAAACACACAAAACATAGAGAGAGGTTAGTTGCACCGTGGAATTGGAATTAAACATTCAGCTACACAGATATCATTCAAATGATCAAAAACAGGATCAGGTTGGAAATAAATGAGCATCTTGTGCCTTAGAATACACTAAAACAGTGTTTGGGAGAATCTCATGAAAATTAATTTTATTTTTTTAGAACCATTAAGATGTTTTTCATTGTGATATCTCATTTGTAAAAAATAAATAAATAAATAAATAAATAAATAAATAAATAAATAATCTAATTACCACAATATGTCTGGATGTTTTACTTTTGTGATTTTTTTATACTTCCCATTATTTTAATTCCCATTATATTCTCATTAGTATAGTACAGTATTTTTTTTTTAACTGTATGACATACTATAATGCAATGAGTTTTTTGTACAAAGATGGTACATTAAATATAACCATGATGTATAAAAACTTTATAATTTAAATAATATCATTATTTTTTACATTGCAGTGAGAATGCATTTTATTTGTTTATTTGTAAAAAGGTGAGAATTTTGGAATTCAGAATATAACTGGATATTAATTGGGAGGCATTAGGCTGTACTGCTGGATCTACAAAAAAAAAATAAAAAAAATAAAAAAAATTTAAAAGAGAAGAATAGTTTTACTCACCAAAGATAGTTCAAGTGTCTTCTAAAACGTTACTGAGTGTTTTAGACTTGCTCCATCCCTCTTTCTCTCTCTCGTCTCACTCAGTTCTTGGCACCTGCTAAGAGCATCCCTGTCTTTCCCTTCCCTCTCTCTGAGTGCATGAATTTAATGGTGTTTGTATGTCAGTGTGTGTTTGCATGAGCTGGGTTAGTATGTTAATAGTACCTCATGTGTAAGGATGAGGTGTTTATATATACTTTACTTCCCCCGCCCTCCCACCCCCCCACTCATAGCACACACACCTCTTTTCCATCCTATTCTCTCTTCCTTACACACACAGAAATGTACCTTATTATCTTGATGTCTCTTGGATGATGTCAGAGGTATCATGGGGTGTTTGACGTTGTCTGGGTGATCAAGCAGGGGGATGTCACCTTCTGCCTGGAATATGACATCATACGCACGCACACATCAAAACTAAAAGTCGTGACATGAAAATGGGGCACCACAACCAGGTGTTGTCTCCCTTCACCCTCTACTTTTAATGATCTCATCCTTCCTTTCTTCATTCCTCATTCATCCCTTGACTCCTCACATCCTTCTGTTTGCAAGGTGCAACTTTGGCTGCCAAAAGCACCACAGGCTGGCAGAATCTTGTGTCTGTTGAAAGGATTCCAACACATCCTAAGTGGACTTAACTCAAGGAGATATATAGAGCTATCAATGTCTGTTTGGATAGGAAAGAGAAATTTTTTGCTTTTCCTGTGTCATACGCACATGTTTTGAATGCCACATGTTACGCATACACACATTTGCTTTGAAAGCCACTTATTGTGTATGACATTTTGAAGTTGTTTGTACATAATCCATATTTTTCCCTCATTAATCCTCTTCTGTGAGAAATATATTTGTGTATTTTCTTTTCTTTCTCTCTCTCTCTTTGAGTGCCATCACAGTCTGCCAGTGCCATCTGCTTACTGCTCCCCTCTGGCCTCAAGAACACAATATAAGAGCCAGCACACACACACACACAATGGGAACTTTCAACATACTGTTTTTGTTTAATATTTATTTTATTTTTGTATATTCTGTATATTACTTAATAAAAATAAAATGCATATGCATATATATATATATATATACTCAATGACCATTTTATTAGGGACACCTGTACACCTACTTATTCATGCAATTATCTAATCAGCCAATCGTGTGGCAGCAGCGCATTGCATAAAATCTTGCAGATATGGGTCAGGACTTTCAGTTAATATTCACACCAACCATCAGAATGGGGAAAAAATGTGATCTCATTGATTTAGGGTGTGGCATGAATGTTGATGCCAGATGGGGTGGTTTGAGTATTTCTGTAACTGCTGATCTCCTGGGATTTTTACTCAGAACAGTCTCTAGAGTTTACTCAGAATGGTGCCAAAAACATCCAGTGAGTGGCAGTTCTGCAGTCGGAAACATCTTGTTGAGAGAGGTCAACAGATAATGGCCATTTTAAGTAGTAAATAGATTGTAGCACTTTTCACAACACACATTTCAAAGCAGCTTTACATAAAACTATGCTTTAACAGAAAATGAAGCTGTAATATCTGTAATGTCATCACTTCTTTGTTTGCAAAGTCTTGGAATTTTATTAAAGTTCAATATTGATTTGTGCATGTGATTGGTGTGTTTGAATAGTTTAAAAAAATATATTCTTTCATTTGTTTATACTTCTGAAGCAGTTATACATGTGCTAATCTACAATTAGTAGTTTGTTTCACAGTTTATGGTTGCTTAGTCATTGATGTTGGGTGTGTTTGATTAGGTGTATTTGAAGGTAGGAGGACCATTTTGAAAATTTGCTTGAGGCCTCCAAAATTCTATGCACTGCCCTGTTGCTAATAAAGCTTGATATTATTTGAATCTGCCCATTTGATCCTATTTTTAAACAGTCTACTAGAAAACTCCAGATTTTCCACAACCTTTAATTACAGCATGTCCACTGATTTTATGGTATGTATGCATGTGTATGCACGAAGTTTATGACCACTTACATGTGAAGCAAATAATGCTGATCATCTCCTAACAAGGACACATGTCAAGGTCTGGTAGATTAGGCTATGTTCAGACTGCAGGCAAATCGGATTTTTTTCTCAAATCAGATCTTTTCATGCAGACTGTCCACACTATTAATTGCAAGTGATCAAATCAGATTTGCGCATTCAGACATAACCAATCCATCTGCATCATCTCGCTCTCCAAATAAGCGCCCTGTCCAGTCGTGGTACTCCTCCGTCGCACAAAAAAAAACTCAGCAATGGAGGAGACTGGTAAATATTGTTATGTTCCATGTTGCAGTCACCGATTTTTGACGTCATCGTTGTGTGTTGCGTTAAGAGTGATGCAAAAGACCATTTGAAATCCGATTTGAGCAGCCAGAGGGTCCGGACTGAGACGCATCTGAAAAAAATCAGATTTAAATCGCATTTGAAACCACCTCCCGATGTGGTTTGAATCAGATTCGGAAAAATCAGATTTCATGTGGTTTTTTGCTGTCCAGACTATCAAAACTCATCTGGATACAATCTGGATATGCAAAAAATCTGATTTTTAGTGGCAGTCTGAACATAGCCTTAGATGGTAAGCGAAAAATCAGTTCTTGTAGTTAACATGTTAAATGCAGGAGAAATGGGTAGGAGTAAAGTCTTGAGCGACTTTGACAAGTGTTAAATTGTTATGGCCAGACAACTGGGTCAGAGCATCTCTGAAACGGCAAGGCTTGTGGGGTGCTCCCAGTCAGCAGTGGTGATTACCTACCAACTGTGGTCTGAGGAGGGGCAAACCACAAACCAGTGACAGGGTGTTGGGTACCCAAGGCTCATTGATGTACGAGGGCAACGAAGACTATCCTGTCTGGTCCAAACCGACAGAAGGTCTAGTGTGGCACAAGCCACAGAAAATTGTAATGTTACAGGAGGAATGTGTCACAACACACAGTGCATCACACCCTACTGCGTATGGGGCTGCGTAGATGCAGACTGGTCAGAGTGCCCATGGTGACACCTGTCCACCATCGAAAGCACCTAAAATTGGCACGCGAGTGTTGGAACTGGACCATGGAGCAGTGGAAGAAGGTCACCTAGTCTGATGAGTCCCATTTTCTTTTACATCATGTGGATGGCCGTGCACGTGTGTGCCATTTACCTGGGGAAGTGATGGCACCAGGATGCACTGTGGGAAGAGACGACAAACCGGTAGAGGAAGTGTGATGCTCTGGGCAATGTTCTGCTAGGAATCCCTGGGCCCGGCCATTAATGTGGATGTTACACCCCTTCATGGCAATGGTGTTCCCTGATGGCAGTGACCTCTTTCAGCAGGATAATGTGCCTTGCCACACTGCACTCATTGTTCGAGAATTGTTTGAGGAACATAATGAAGAGTTCAAGGTGTTCCCCTGGCCTCCAAATCCGATTGAGCATCTGTGGTATGTGCTGGACCAACTAGTCCGATCCACGGTGGCTTCACCTCGCAACTTACAGGACTTGAAGGATCTGCTGCTAATGTCTTGGTGCCAGATACCACATGACACCTTCAGGTGTCTTGAAGAGTTCATACCTCAGCAGGTGGGGCTGTTTTGGTGGCAAGTGGAGGGCCAAAAGCATATTAGGCAGGTGGTCATAATGTTTTGGCTCATCATATACTTGATATATAAATCAAAGATTTATACCTGTAATGTGTCTAATTTAACTCCAGCTGCAAAAAACTGAACATTTTAATATGTACATAAAAAAAAAAAAAAAAAATTATGATTAACCAATTTCTTGCAAGTTTTTTGAGACAATGTATAAAGTAAATAGATTTCTGATTACATTTTAATGTTTGTTTTAATGTACCATGTACCGTGATTAATCACAGAAAAATGTGTGATTAATTAGTTAAAGTTTTAATTGATTCACAGCCCTAATATACAGTATATATATATATATATATATATATATATATATATATATATATATATTACAGTTGTGCTCAAAAGTTTGCATACCCTGGCAGAAATTGTGAAGTTTTGGCATTAATTTTGAAAATATAACTGATCATGCATAAAAACTGTATTATATTTAAGGATTGTGATCATATGAAGCCATTTATCATCACATAGTTGTTTGGCTCCTTTTTAAATCATAATGATAACAGAAATCACCCAAATTGGCCCTGATCAAAAGTTTACATACCCTTGAATGATTGGACTTGTTACAGACACACAAGGTGACACACACAGGTTTAAATGGCAATTAAAGGTTAATTTCCCACACCTGTGGCTTTTTAAATTGCAATTAGTGTCTGTGTATAAATAGTCAATGAGTTTGTTAGCTCTCACATGGATGCACTGAGCAGGCTAGATACTGAGCCATGGGGAGCAGAAAAGAACTGTCAAAAGACCTGCGTAACAAGGTAATGGCACTTTATAAAGATGGAAAAGGATATGAAAAGATATCCAAAGCCTTGAAAATGCCAGTCAGTACTGTTCAATCACTTATTAAGAAGTGGAAAATTTGGGGATCTCTTGATACCAAGCCAAGGTCAGGTAGACCAAGAAAGATTTCAGCCACAACTGCCAGAAGAATTGTTCGGGATACAAAGAAAAACCCATAGGTAACCTCAGGTTACCTGCTCTGGAAAAAGATGATGTGGTTGTTTAAAGGAGCACAATACGACGATACTTGAACAAAAATGAGCTGCATGGTCGAGTTACCAGAAAGAAGCATTTACTGCACCAATGCCACAAAAAAGCCCGGTTACAATATGCCCGACAACACCTTGACACGCCTCACAGCTTCTGGCACACTGTAATTTGGAGTGACGAGACCAAAATAGAGCATTATGGTCACAATCATAAGTGCTATGTTTGGAGAGGGGTCAACAAGGCCTATAGTGAAAAGAATACCAGCCCCACTGTGAAGCATGGTGGTGGCTCACTGATGTTTTGGGGGTGTGTGAGCTCTAAAGGCACGGGGAATCTTGTGAAAATTGATGGCAAGATGAATGCAGCATGTTATCAGAAAATACTGGCAGACAATTTGCATTCTTCTGCACGAAAGCTGCTCATGGGACGCTCTTGGGCTGTCCAGCACGACAATGACCCTAAGCACAAGGCCAAGTTGACCCTCCAGTGGTTACACCAGAAAAAGGTGAAGGTTCTGGAGTGGCCATCACAGTCTCCTGACCTTAATATCATCGAGCCACTCTGGGGAGATCTCAGACGTGCGGTTCATGCAAGACGACCAATGACTTTGCTTGACCTGGAGGCATTTTGCCAAGATGAATGGGCAGCTATACCACCTGCAAGAATTTGGGGCCTCATAGACAACTATTACAAAAGACTGAACGCTGTCATTGATGCTAAAGGGGGCAATACACAGTATTAAGAACTAAGGGTATGCAGACTTTTGAACAGGGGTCATTTCATTTTTTTCATTGTTGCCATGTTTTGTTTTATGATTGTGCCATTCTGTTATAACCTACAGTTAAATCTGAATCCCATAAGAAATAAAAGAAATGTGTTTTGCCTGCTCACTCATGTTTTCTTTAAAAATGGTACATATATTACCAATTCTCCAAGGGTATGCAAAATTTTGAGCACAACTGTGCGTGTATATATATATATATATATATATATATATATATATATAAATATATATATTTTTTTAAATCCCCTACTACTAAACCTAAACATCACAAAAAACTTTCTGCATTTTTAAATGTAAATTAAGACATTGTGGTTATAGTTTTCTTCATGAGGATTGGTTGGTTCTGATTATGTAGGATTTCAGGTTTTATATTTGTGGGGACACACACAACCACGGTAGAACATGAACACAGATTCTCACTTCAATGCTGTGTAGTATGCAGTGATTTATTGTGTCACAACATAAAAACATACTGGCCATTCTCAGGAAAAATATACAATTTGTTCTAGAAAATTTCAGGAAAATTTTTATTTTGCATTTTTATATTGATCAAAAACTTTTTGTATCAAAGCATTTGGGGGAAAAGTGACATTGAGAAAGCACAGTATTTTAATTTCAAGAGTTACATTGAAGTTGTTTTATTATTATTATTATTCTATATAACCTATTAAAATGTATTTTTGAATGAGGACATTTAAATTAGCTGATATTCAATAAAAAACAAAAATCAAATGTTTTATTTTAGAAGTTCTTTCCCATTACACATGACATTTTTGAAATATAACTTGGATAAAACACACCAACAAAATATACCACCCATTTATAATCTAACTCATGCAAACTGAAACAGGCACATCAGAGCAGTCTACCACAATAATGGTCTAACATGAACATTTCAATCAAACCACACAACCACAAGCCAGAGGTGTCTCTGGCTTCATATAAGCATCAGAATCCAAAGAGGGGCACTTGTGTTTGATCAGGTTGAAGCCAGTGCTTTTACAGTTGTTTACCCTGTCTGAGTTTCTCACAGTGAAGGATCACAGGTTTATCCAGCCAGCTGCTGCCACTAGCAACCCATCCAGCAGAAGCCTAGCAACAGAGCCATTTACAAGATCTAATTATGTATATTACAGGTATCAGTCAAATTAAAATACACCTTTTTAATGAAAGTGGTTAGAGTCCATAATAATTATTATTTTTTAATAATAATGATTTTTTCCCCCCATAATTTTGCATGCTCTCTCTGACACTTAGAATTAAACACTTTTTAAAGAAATGTTCAGCGTTCAATACAAGTTAAGCTCAACTAAAAGTATTTGTAAAATAATTTTGATTACCACAAAAAATAATTTAGACTTGTACCTCCTTTATTTAAAAACAAAGAAACAATTCACAGTTACAGTAAGGGACTTACAATAGAAGTCATAGGACCAGTCCATAAACACAAAAATACACATTGCTTCAAATGTAAAGCCACAAAAAGTAACCATTATAAATGCATGATTTTAGTGTGCCTTACTGTAACATTACTGTAACCACCTAGTGTGTCTTACTGTAATTTTTTTTAATAAACGAGGAGTGAATAGAAATTATTTTTTGTGGTAATCTAAATTATGACACAAATACCGATTGAGCCTAACTTGTACTGAAACCGGAATATTCATTTAAGACATATTCGTAAACACCCTCTTTACATGTGAAATTATTAACAGGACTTTGCTGCACCGACACACAAGCTGCAGGTTTTCTGTCGGGTCCAGTATCGTTTGTGCTACCCCCATCCTTCAATAGCAGCCTCTTTGCATTTTCATTACATTGTGACAGGTTCATTATACAATACATAAAGATTAGATTAAAATGATCCGGGATCTAATCTTGAGCAGCTTGTTTCTAACGCTGGGATCCTTGTGAAGAATATGCAGAGCAGCAGGTGCTACACACAGCCCAGCACAAGGTTAGTTCTTCTGGTACTTTTTGAAAAATATCTGTCCTTCATCTCCTTATTTGTCGCAATAACTGGAAGTGACACGTTTCTGATAAAAGAATAGGTGTCCCTGATGAAGTATGTGGTCATATATTCCATGCAAAAGCAAAACTACACATTTGGTCAAAATTTAGTTATTATCAAAATCAGGTGTCTTAGACTATGATCTGTCCAGAAGGATTTGGCTCAATTAAATTCAGAGATTATGGAGTGTGAAAATTGTAGTAACTATAAAATCCACACTAAAAGAAAGGCCAGTATTAATGTATTCATGTTTCTGAGGCTGGAAAATTGAGCACATTAGGAACGCGCCATTTTTGCACATAAGTTTCAAGAAATTGTCTATTTTAAGTTATTTCAAGAAATGGTCCTTTTGGAAGTTTTACTATATTATGTTTTATACTATAAGTACATTGAACTCTGTAATTTAAAAAAAAGATCAATGAAATTTTGATTTCTCAAATGATCCTTTTAAACACTAACCCTACTAAATAGATACTCAGAAATATTACAGGCATTACAGAACGATTGGAAAAGTTTCGCCAATTTGTGAATACAGACATGCGTGCACTGAAGGAAGTTTAGATGTTTGCCTCTTGCAGACAGCAGAAGGTGCTCTTACTTTATATAACACACTCACCAAAACAGCAGAAGTGTAATTGGCCTCTACTGTCCTCTCTGCCTGTCATTCAAGAGACAGCGAGAAAGAGCAGAAGAGAGAGACTGCTAGTCTGAAAGAGAGAATGTGTAGGAGAACCGGTGGGCGAAAAAATAAGGGATGAGACGAGGATGACAGACGAGGGATGGTAGATACGGCTAGAACTCACAAGTGTGTCACCTCGGAGTGCGCGAGAGAGGCGAAGGTGGTGCGTGTGTGAGGAATGTGTGGGTTTTCTGTAGGCAGGGAGTCTAGTAGTATGTGTATGTATGTTTTGTGAAAAATAAAAGTGGGCAGAATTGCCTGTGTAGGCGTCTGTGTGGGTGAGAGGACAACAGACCCTGAGAAGAGTACCGAATTTAAAAAATAAAGGTTAAAGAGTTTCAAAAGTTTTATGTTATAGATGGAGAAACAGAGAGGATGTGAAGATCTGAGATGGGTAGTGATGGTCAAATCCAGCTGTTACAGACCTCAAGACATCACAATACTATGCACCAGGGCTAGATTAAGAACTGAGCCAGTGCCCCAGGGCCTCGGACTCCCAGGGGCTTTCAAAGCCACATAGGGATTGCCAAAGTAAGGTAAACACTGGTGCTATCGAACAGCATGAGTTGACCACTATGGTACACAGTGCATATATCGAGAGCTGACCACTATGGCCCTTCGGTGCATACAGTTTAAGCTGAACACTAGGGCCCCCAGGCTCCTCAGTGCATATAGAGATAGCTGACCACTAGGTTCCCTGTGCTTCTCAATGCATACAGTGCAAGCTGACCACAATGGCCCCTGTGCCCCTTCATTCCTATAGTGAGAGTGGACCACTAGGGCCCCAGAGCCCCTCGATGCATACAGAGCAAGCTGACCACAAGGGCCCTTGTGCTTCTTGATGCATAAAGTGCAAGCTGACCACTTGGGCCCCTGTGCCCATTGATGCATACAGTGCAAGATGATCAGTAGGGCCCCTGTGCCCCTCGGTGCATATAGTGAAAGCGGACTACTAGGGCCCTGGAGCCCCTCAATGTATACAGAGCAAGCTGACCACAAGGGCCCCTGTCCCCCTCAGTGCACATAGTGAGAGAGGACCAATAGTGCCCCAGAGCTCCTTGATGCATAAAGAGAAAGCTGACCAGTAGGGCCCCTAGGCTCCTTAGTGCATACAGTATGAGCTGACCACTAGGGCCCCCAGGCTCCTCAGTGCATATAGTGAGAGTGGACCACCAGGGCCCCGGAGCCCCTCGATGCATACAGTGAAGCTGACAGCTAGGGTCCCAGAGCACCTCAATGCATACAGTGCAAGCTGATCACTAGGGTCCCTGTGCCCCTCGGTGCATATAGTGAGAGCAGACTACTAGGGCCCGGAGCCCCTCGAGGCATACAGAGCAAGCTGACCACAAGGGCCCGTCTCCCTCAGTGCATTTAGTGAGAGAGGACCACTAGGGCCCCGGAGCCCATCGATTTATAAAGAGCAAGCTAACAACTAGGGCCTCTGTGCCCCTCGGTGCATATAGCTAGAGCTGACCACTAGGGTCACAAAGGCCCTCTGTGCATATAGCAAGAGAGGACCACTATGGCCACTCAATGCACACAGAGCAAGCAGACCACGAGTGCCCGTGTGCATATAGTGAGAGCAGACCACTAGGGCCCCAGAGCCCTCAATGCATACAGAGCAAGCTAACCACTAGGGCCCGTTTCCTTCGGTGCATGTAGCGAGAGTTGACCACTAGGGTCCCAGAGCCCCTAGGACTCTTGGTAACCTGGCCACATTATTTGTTATTCGTAAACTCCTTGAATTTTCAAAATCAAAAACTCCCATGTCTGAATGCTTACGATTGACGTAGGCAACTATTTTTGTCTAATGTTATTTGACAAAGACACATTTCCTAACTAAAAAATTATAATGACCTATTTTTTTATTAAATTGCTCCAAATTAATGCAGGATAAGGGGGGAAGGCGGCCTCCAAAGACGTGTATTAAGAGGCCACAAGTCCTCTCTCATGCTGTGCATTTTAAAGTCTGCAGGCAGCAAACAGAAACTTGCTAAATCGTTCCCCTGCTTTCTGTTCTCCCAAGCAAACCCAACACTAAGTGTTTATGTGCATACCAATACACTTATAACTACCAGAAAGCAGTTTATTCAAAAAATCTCACAACTCAAAATGCCACCAGAACGCCGGTTAAGGTGTTTACATACAGAGCGAATCGGGGTAATGGGCAAAATTCAATGGTGCCAATCGGTTTTTGCATGTAAACATGCTACTGTTAGTGGTGAATAAAGAAGCTATGGTGTAAAAAGCAAATGTCAAATAGATTTACACATTTTCAAAATTTGCTGTCACAATGCTAGGTGTGTTTTGCATGGTTGCCAGGGCATTGCTATGTGGTTGCTTACTGGCCCAAGTCCCTATGATATTCTTCATGGCATCTAGATATGGCTTGGATCCCTCCTTTAATGTAAACCTATGGGACTTTTTCCACTCGTCTTATTGTTCACCAATCGAAAATCATCCAATTGCTTACAAAACAACACATCATTCCTCAACAAGCTACTACTACTTTTAGCCTTCAACTAGCCTAAAAACTTAGTGAAACAGACAAGCGTTTGCATCTATGTCAAGTGGTACAACTGAATAATTAGCACCAAATTTATTTGTACAATTGTACAAATTGGGGGATGTAGTTTGCATTAAAGGTGGACCAGACACACCCACCTCTGCAATCATGCGCACAGGTTGTCATGATAATTACCCCTCTACAATAGCATTTAATCAGTGAGGAGTCAAACGAGGCTGATCTACACTGCTTTACCCACAGGCCGGCACAACCTTAAATTATCTCTGTGCATGTAATCACTGCAGTGTAATTAAAATGAACGCTTTGCCTACACATGCACTACATTTCAACAGAATTAACAGAGTTGGGAGGAACAAGCGGTGATAATTATGACATTTTGGGCCATCTATTGTGGAGATGGAAGGATTTAAAGCAAGCACAGAGAAACCATCTTAGTTCAAAGGGTATGAGCTCGGGGCTTTGCAGCACACAATGTGATAAGTGTGTTACCATGGTTACATGGCACAGGGCCAAAAGGGTGGGAAGGAAGAGGTGCTCGCACATAGCTGAAGTTCATTCAGTGAGTGTTTTAGCCGTTTGAACCAGAAGAAAATGTTTTGTGTTATGTGGTGTCAGCGATGCGATACAAAATGTGAAGTCAATAGGTTTTGTTGAATAGCAGTCGTTATGCACTCAGGCTCAAAGGAACATTTCACTTCTACCTCAATAGTTTTTGTTTGGATTTGATTGGATTGTGATGTTCTGAAAGACTGAAAGAAAAGGTCAGGTTAGTTTAGTCACTCTATACTTAAGGAAGGCGATAGCCACAATGTTGAAAGATTTCAGATAGTTTCACTTTTTCAGAATGACACCATACCTCTCTTTTGAAACTTATTTTTTAATCAGTGTGAGCAAAAAGAAACATCAAAACAGACGGTTTACTTCCATTCCTATGCAATATTTCAGTTAAATGTTTCTTTTCCAAGACAAAATACATAAAATGGACAATGAAGTACACATTTATAAAATTTATAACCAGAACATTAAGGTAAACCTCTAAGTAAAGTTAAAAGGTTTACAAAAGTCTTCAGAGCAATCTGTGTAAGTTTCTAAAGGATGACTGTGGTCTCGAGATCTTGGTGTCCTCAACAGCAGTGTGGGGTTGGTTTAACTTTGCTGTCCAGTCAAATCATTGACAGAGACATAGGCAGAGTCATTTAACTTTGAAATGTGACTGAATTTCAGTGTCCACTCTCCTGTTGTCCATGCATTTTCTTTAACTTCTTAAATTGGTTTTTCCCGATCCTGTTCTTCTTTTTCGTTTGGTTTTTCTTCTTCTCAAATTGGCTCCCTCCTTCCTTCTCCTCCACTACCTTTTTCTTTGCATCTCCGTTCACTTCTTTGACTTGCTTTTTGTTGAATTTCTCACTCTTTGATGCTTCTCCCTCAAACTTGGCAATTTTGGCCTTTTTGGGGCCATCAGATTTTTTACTGTCTGATTTTATGCCAGTCTTTTTCTCCATGATGGGCAGCTTAGCTTTTTTCTGTTTTAATTTCTGCTTTTTGCTTGAGGGGGTTTTCGCCACAGTTAAAGTGGGCTTCTGCTCCATAGATTTAGACTTTTGGATCTTCACTGATGAGGCTGCTGTTTCCATTTTTGTAGATTCTACTTCATTCTCTACAGAAAAAGAAGAATTAAAATCAGATACAAAATCCATATAATCCTAAATCTCCAGAAAACAAAAGTTGTTGTTGAAAGAGGTGCTAGTGAGGCCAGCAGGGGGTGCTCTCCCTGTGGTCTGTGTGGGTCTTAACGCCCCAGTGTAGAGACAGGGACACTATACTGTAAAAAGGGCACCGTCCTTCGGATGAGACGTTAAACCAAGGTCCTGACTCTCTGAGGTCATTAAAATCCCAAGGCACTTCTCGTAAAAGTGTAGGGGTGTAACCCCAGTGTCCTGGCCAAATTAACCAATTGGCCCTTATGAAACTTTGCCTCCTAATAATCCCCATCCATTAATTGGCTCTATAACTCTACTCTCACCTCTCCAGGTGCTGGGGTGTGGTGAGCGTACTGGCACACTATTGCTGCCGTCGAATCATCTAGGTGGATGCTGCACACTGGTGGTGGTTGAGGAGATTCCTATGATCTCTATGTAAAGCGCTTTGAGTGTAGTTTTAAAAAAGTGCTATACAAGTGTAAAATTCATTTATTCATTTAAAATCACCAATTCACTAAATGTAACTTTCCAGCACTACGTATGACAGAGAGAACAGCTGAGGAGTTGAGGAGAGTGTTAGTAACATTTAAAAACTGTGCAACAAAATGTTACTTGTTGGAAAAAGTAGTTACTGGAAAAGCTACACAAAGCTGCTTAACTACCGTCACGCATCTGAAAAAGTGTAGTTAAGTTAGATACATCGCTAGCACGGGTGTAATGGTTCAAGTTTTTCTCACAGTTCAGTTTGTATCACGATTTAAGGGTCATGATTTCGGTACGGTTTGTTATTTGCTACGTTCAGAAAAAAAAAAAAAAAAACACTACAGCCAATTCCAAAGTAAGAATACTCAATTTGGTAAAAAACAGGTTTGCCCTTATGAAAAATCACCATGGTATTATTTCAGTAACAATAGTTTAACCATAGAAACCACAAAATTATCCATGGTTCATACAGTCATGGTTATTACAACACTACTACAGAATTACTGTAGTAAAACCATGGTTAATTTTCGTTAGGGTCAATAAAAAAAAAAGAAGAAAAGTTTTCCCTAATTACTTTATCAACATTTCAACTTTATTTCCTGCATTATTATGCTACATGCATCAACATTAAGTGCATTACACACTCAACTCTACATATTGCCTATTTAACATTCGAAAGCAGTACATCACTAAAGAAGGAATAACTTTGCTATTAAAATGGATATGAGAGGGGATGTCATAATGCGGCTAGAGTGTTTTAATCATACGCTGAAATTTTTTATTTTAAAAAGGAGTAGGGCAACATATATTTGGCAATGAACACCCCAGGCACTTCAGTTATTGTTTTATGTTTGTCTGAATAAGAACTGACTGCTTAAAAGCAGAAGGGAGTGTGAACATTTCGGCTCACCTGCGCTTCTCTGCGTGCCCTGTGTGCTATTTATACCAGAGTAATGTCGTGAATGGTAATCATGTTTGATGTATTACCATGAGTTTATGGCACTCGCGTTGGAACAATGTCTGCAAACAGTGACTGTTTTGTCAAAGTTTTTTTACCACTGCTGTTTTAATTGACTGCAAATTGACAATGTTCCCAGATGGGAGACTTGAATGGCGCAGAGGGCTTCTCGATCTGCAACGTATTTTCTCCGCTTGCAGTTTTCAACTACAGACCAACGTGTGCGGGACTGTGTGGATACTAACAGTTAATTGGACAGCTACTCTCTGTAGAAAGGTGATCCACGTGAGACACAGGCAGATCGTATTCATCTACAGAGCCATTCAGGTGCATTAGCAGAGGTCGCAACTGTCTTTTTGACATTGTGTTTTCTTCACCAAACTGTTTGCTCCAGATGTGTCGTTAGACTTGAGATGACCCGCGGTGCAAATGCTTACCGAACCATGGGTGGCAAACCGTACGGTTCGTTTTTTTTTTTGTTTTTTTTTACCAAGAACTGTTAAACTCCTAGTCACTAGTCTTAGTTGCTCCCCAACACTGGAGATGAGAGTACACACCTGCTTCTTTTGGTGCAGTGGGGATTGTGTTTGAGAACTTCTTCAGCTTGGCAACAAAAAATCCATCCATGTTGTGGGAGTGAGGATAGAATCGGCGAGAAAGTTTGAGAGAGGGATGAAAACGTCGCTCTCTGAATCTGTGGAGAGGAGAATATCTTATTTTCTACTTGCACTTCACAATTTCTTACTCCTCCTCTTGCAATTCACTTGAACTCAATTTCAGGGAGTACAGCCTTTATTATTGTAGGTGTCTGAAATAAGGCCTCATTACCTGGTGAATCCCTCCTTGCCAAAGTCCAGTGCTGTGGGGACCAGCTTTACATTTCTCTTCTTCAGAGCATAGTCCACCACCCACTCATTCTCTTCCACCTATAGATGAGACAAATCAAATCTCCATAAGGAATACACTACAAAATAATTGAGCAAACTCTTGTGATGGTTGGTGGACAAAAATGCAATCTAACAAGCTTTTTCAAACTCATCTGACATAGATTCAGACAATCCTCTATCCACCTCTTCCATTTTTCTCCAAATAGACTGTTGCATAAAAAAATCAACATATAGTAAATGTGTAGTTATGAACATATGGCTTTACACAGCTAATCTTCTCTAAGACAGTAGTTCTTTAAAAGTTTTGCTTCATCACACCAGACTTTGACCTTTGTGCACACGAGAAATAGTAGCAGTGTGGTTCAGTGCATATCTCACCATAACTGAGCAGGTGCAGTAAACGAGGAATCCACCAGTTGGAGACTCTGCATTTACAGAGTCAATGGCAGACAGAATGAGCTCTTTCTGCAGGTGAGCTGAGCGAAGAATATCAGACTCATCCTGAGAGATAAAGAGAGAGATATTTAAGATTTCTTAAGTGTAGCTGGTCTAAAAATGCATAAAACACTGCAAAATAATGAGGTGTAAGCACTCAAAAAGTTAAAAAACAAAACAAGGTTATTTTCAGAACAGAATTACCTTGCCAGTTTTCACAGCTGGATCTCTGGAGATGACTCCCGTACCTGAGCAGGGTGCATCTAATAACACTCTGTCAAAACCTCCCATTACCTAGCATTCAAGATAGAACAATACAGATTAGGCATACAGTGCATTCATAAGTATTCAGACCCCTTCATTTTTGTCCACATTTTGTTATGTTGCAGCCTTATGCTAAAATGCTTTATTATTTTCTTCACATCAATCTACACTCCATACCCCATAATGACAAAGCAAAAACAGATTTTTGATAACTGCAAATATATTAAAAAGAAATAAACTGAAATATCACACTGACATTAGTATTCAGACCCTTTGCTATGACACTTGAAATTTAGCTCAGGTACAGCCCATTTCTCTGGATCATCTTTGAGATGTTTCTACACTTTGATTGGAGTCCACCTGTGGCAAATTCAATTGATTGGACATGATTTGGAAAGGCACACATGTGTCTATATGAGGTCTTACAGCTGAAAATGCATTTCAGAGCAAAAACCAAGCCATGAGGTCAAAGGAACTGCCTGCAGAGTTCAGAGACAGGATTGTGTCGAGGCACAGATCTGGGGAAGGCTACAAAAAAATTTCGGCTGTATTGAAGTATCCCAAGAGCACAGTGGCCTCCATAATTCTTAAATGGAAGTTTGGAACAACCAGGACTCTTCCTAGAGCTGGCCGGCCGTCCAAACTGAGCAAACAGGGGAGAAGGGCCTTGGCAAGAGAGGGGACCAAGAACCCGAGGGTCACTCTGGTTGAGCTCCAGAGATCATGTGGAGATGAGAGAAGCTTGCAGAAGGACAACCATCACTGCAACACTCAACCGATCTGGGCTTTATGGCATAGTGGCCAGACGGAAGCCTCTCCTCCGTGCAAGACACATAAAAAAAACCCTAAAGGACTCTCAGACTGTGAGAAACAAGATTCTCTGGTCTGATGAAAGGAAGATTGAAGTGTTTGGCCTCAATTCCAAGCATCATGTCTGGAGGAAACCAGGCACCGCTCATCACCTGTGCAATACCATCTGAACGGCGATAAATGGTGGTGGTAGCATCATGCTGTGGGGGTGTTTTTCAGTGGCAGGGACTGGGGGACTGGTCAGGGTTGAAGGAAAGCTGAACGCAGCATAATACAGAGATTTGTTTTTATTTTTTTGCCCTTTTTTTTCTCCCCAATTTGGAATACCCAATTCCCAGTGTGCTCTAAGTCCTCATGGTGATGTAGTGACTCGCGGAGGACAAATCTCAGTTGCCTCCACTTCTGAGACCATCAAACCGCGCATCTTATCACGTGGGCTTGTTGAGCACATTACCGCATAGACATAGCGCGTGTGGAGTCCACCCACAACTCACCATGTGCCCCATCGAGAGCGAGAACCGCATTATAGCGACCACGAGGAGGTTACCCCATATGACTCTACCCTCCCTAGCAACTGGGCCAATTTTGTTGCTTAGGAGACCTGGCTTGAGTCACTCAGCACGCCCTGGATTCGAACTCGCAACTCCAGGGGTGGCAGTCAGTGTCTTTACTTGCTGAGCTACCAAGGCCCCTCAATACAGAGATTCTTAATGAAAACCTGGTCCAGAGTGCTCAGGACCTCAGACTGGGCCGAAGGTTCACCTTCCAACAGGACAATGATCCCAAGCACACAGCCAAGACAACTCAAGAGTGGCTTAGGGACAACTCTGTAAATAATATTGAGTGGCCCAGCCAGAGCCCGGACTTGAATCCATTTGAATATCTCTGGATAGACCTGAAAATGGCTGTCCACCGACGGTCCCCATCCAACCTGACAGAGCTTGAGAGGATCTGCAGAGAAGAATGACAGAAAATCCCCAAATCCAGGTGTGCAAAGCTTGTCGCATCATACCCCAAAAGACTTGAGGCTGTAATCGCTGCCAAAGGTTCTTCAACTAAGTACTGCGTTAAGGGTCTGAATACTTGTCAATGTGATATTTCAGTTTTTTCTTTTTAATACATTTGCAAAGTTATCAAAAATCTGGTTTTTGCTTTGTCATTATGGGGTTTGGAGTGTAGATTGATGTGAAATGTTGATTACCACAAAAATTAATTTTGACTCGTTTCTCCTTTAAAAAAAAAAAAAAGAAGAAAAAAAAGCATAAATCGAGGTTACAGTGAGGCACTTACAATAGAAGTAAATGTGGACAATGAAGGTAAATGTGACCAATCTTTGGAGGGTTTAAACACAGAAATGTGAAGCATATAATTTGATAAAAGCACTTGCATTAATTCTTCTGTTAAAGCTTGTGTATTATTGGTGCTTTAAGTTGTTTAAATTGTAATATTTATAGTTGTTTTAGGGTTTGTTGACATTACATCATCATGGTAACGAAGTTGTAAAATTGGCTATAACTTTACGCAGAAAAGGTGTAAGTGATTTTATCACACTAAAATCGTGTTTACATGTATCCTTTGTCTTGTGGCTATACTTTTGAAAAGCATTTTTACGTTCAAAAATTTGCCCCATTTACTTCCATTGTAAGTGCCTCACTGGAACACAGATTTTTGCTTTTTTTTTTTTTTTTTTAAGTAAAAGAGAAACGAGTCGAAATAAATTGTGGTAATCAACATTATGCCACAAATGCTGTCGATTGAGTTTAACTTGTTTTAAACCCAGAAGATTCCTTTAATGTGACATTTCTGGTTATTGATTCATTGTCATTATTTCATAAAATTATTATTATTCATTTTATTTCTATTTTATTTTTGCATTATATTTAATACATTATATTGTGGGATCTTAATATTGTATAAAGAATTATTATGTTTATAAATCCCTTCCTTGCCTTTTCATTTAGTTGGATGATTGTATTAATAGTAAATTTTTCACTTGTTGCTGCTTGAACTTTAATGAGGGGAACACGTGCTCTCTCATGAGGGCAAGAGATGAAAGGAAAGCAGAGAAAGAGTGCATGTTTCTGGACTCTACTGGTGCTACTATTGTTAAAGCCGTTTAATTGGGAGATATTTAATAAAGACATTTGAATTACACCACATGTTGTAACTACAGTTATTTTTGAGATGCCTATGCCTGGCAGGGACTGAGATGCTTCCACCATAAATGATAATAAGGACCTTTTCACTGCTCGCACTGTTTTCCCTCTGCCTTGTCGCGCGTGAAACGGCACATTAACAGTACAGTACACAAGCTAGTTTTCATATTCACCATACCTCTCCCACTGCATCGCTCTTAACTGCTGAATCAAGTTTGTTGTCTTACAATACTACTCCAGTATTACCCACACTACGTGATGTCATGACAGTGCTGCTGAAGTCTTAAAGAAGCCACATGTTTTTTTGTGACATGAGCGATTGGTTTGTGATTGGCCAAATTACCGATCGAGTCATAGGACGTGAATATCCGCCGATACCAATCGGTGGCCGATTGATTGGAGCCACCCTACTTTCCATTATACTTTGATATCTTATCAATTATAACCTACCATCTTGACGTTGATTTAAAAAAACTACATCACATCTAGCTTATGGAAATGCATCACAAAACTGATACATGAGGCAAAAGTTTCATTTTAAAAGAATAGTTCACCCCAAAAATAAAACTTTTTGTTTGTTTGTTTTAATGCCATGCCAGCGTTTATGGCTATTTTCATGGCCAAATCCAGGTTAAAATATAAAAACTGAAAAAAAAAGAAAAAAAAAAGATTCTGGACTGACTTTGATAAAAACCTGTTTCAAAGATGTCAGCAGAATAAAACAAATTGTATGTACTGTATGTATAGACTAAATCGTAATGTAGTGAGAGCAGAACAGACCTTTGGGAATTGTCTGCCATCATAGTTGCAGATCACAGCATTGGTGACACCGAGACGATGGAGGTTTCCCACCACACTCTTCAGTCTGTCTGCATTTGCATCATTAGCCACAATCACACCTGTGTTCCTCATTAACTGAGCTACAACACACAAATGACATGCTTTCAGCTTGTACACACACTCCATAACATTTTCTGATGCTTACTGTAACGCTATAATAGAAAAAAATTATTTTTCAATAGGATGTTTTTCTTTGATGCCAACTATGTATATAATAAAAAAACACATTAACTTATTTACTGTTAAAAAACTAAGTAGAGATCAACTTCATTACAACACCAGTGGTTGGTATGATTGCTATAGAGAAGCATATGCTCACCTATATATGTGGTTTTGCCTCCTGGAGCAGAACACATGTCTAGCACTGACTCCCCCTCCTGGGGAGCAAGTGCCATTACAGGCAGCAGGGACGATGCACCTTGCAGCATGTAATGACCTGCTAAATATTCTGGAGTTGCTCCTGTCAGAAACAGAGAATTACATTTAACATCAATGAACAGCAAAAAAAATAAATAAAAATAAAATAAAATAAAAATAAATTACAGAAAAATTATATATATATATATATGGCATTGGTACTGACCTATGGGAACAGAAGAGTCATAGATAACCAGTCCCACTTTGGACCATTTCCCTATTGGATCCAGGTTCACTCCTCGGTTAATCAGAGCCTGTGTTAGAAAACAAGCCATTAGATTAGGCAAAACATCTGAGGACCAGATCTATCTGACATCTGTTTGAATGTTACTTTGGTACACAAATGCACAGGCACTTCCTTACCTGAGCCAAGTCTCTCCTCCTGGTTTTTAGGGTGTTGGTTCTGATGGTAACCGGCCTCTGAATTTCATTGGCCTCGAGAAAATCAATCAGCTGAAACAATCAACAGTCAACATATTAAAGGGATAGTTCACCAAAACAAAATTAATTCTCTCATCATATACTCACTTTCATGCCATCCCAGATGTGTTTTACTTTCTTTCTTCTACTGAACACAAATGAAGATTTTTAGAAGAATATTTCAGCTCTGTAGGACCACACAATACAAGTGAATGGTGAGTAAAACTTTGAAGTTCCAAAAAGCACATAAAGGTAAAATAAAAGTAATCCATATGACTCCAGTGGTTAAACACATATTTTCAGAAGCAATGTAAGTGTGGTTGAGAAACAGATCAAAGTCCTTTTTATTAAATTCTCCTCCATGCCCAGTAGGTGGTGATATGAACAAAGAATGCAAACTGCCAAAAGCAAAAGAAGAATGTGAAAGTGGAGATTTATGGTAAAAAGTCCTTTAATATTGATCGGTTTCTCACCCACACCTGAAGACATGGATTAAACCACTGGAGTCATATGGATTTATTTTATACTGCCTTCATGTGCTTTTGGACCTTCAAAGTTCTGGTCATCATTCACTTGCATTATGAAGCCCAACAGAGCTGAGATATTCTTCTAAAATCTTAATTTGTGTTCAGCAGAAGAAAGAAAGTCATACACATCTGGGATGGCATGAGGGTGAGAAAATGATCAGAGAATTTTCATTTTTGGGTGAGCTACTGTATCACTTTAATACTACAAAAATGTCCAACATCAGATGACTGCTTTCTGGTTTAGATGTACTGTCAATTCATATAGAGTTGGAGGGAGTGTGGCCATCCAGCCCTTCAGACTTTGACAGACAGTTCCTCTATCCTGTTAGCATAGCCACACACCTTGTGGGGAAGCAGATGGGTGGTACTAAAACAGGAAGTGTCTCTAGTTCAGGGATTGAAGAGGACTGGTGTATATCTTCAAGTTTAGCATTATAATAAAATTAGTTGAGGCCTCTAGTTCAAAAGACTTGTAATACAACAGAAGTGCTATGTTTTCTACTTTGCAAAGGCAATACATCAACACAGACCTCTGAGACAGAGAAGAGGTCCATGAGTTTGCCAATAAGGAACTGGTTGTAGCTGTAATAGGTGCAGAGGTCAGAGCGCAGCAGAGAGAGATACTCTGATCTCTCCTTTCCCTCCTCTCTCTTCTCTCTGAAGTGAGACAACACATCAACATTATCTTTGATCCTCTGATGGATGCCATGCAGGTCCATAGGTAGCAGACCTACAGGAGAGATGGTGGTAGAGGGGTTAGAAGACATTTCTAGATCAGTGGTTCTCAACCCTGTACCTGGAGGTCCCCCAACACTACACATTTTGGATATCTCCCTAATCAAACACACCTGATTCATCTCATCCGCTTGTTAGTAGAGACTCCAAGACCTGAATTGGGTGCGTCAGAAAAGGGAGATATACAAAATGCGCAGTGTTGGGGGGCCTCCAGGAATTGGCTTGAAAAGTGTATAGGGTCATTAAAGGCAGAGATATGTAATAGTGTCAGGTTTTTTTATTTTTGCGCTGCAATAAATAATATTTTTATGATTATTCCATATCAATCAAGTTCAGTATCACATGATATATATTTCTTTGTTTATTACAAGACACATGAGTTCTATTTTCATACAAATTACTACTATATGATGTTAATTTTCTGTGTGCAACACATACATGTATAATATGTTATTTCTTACTCAAGGTGGCGCTGTTGTTTCAGTGATGGACTTGATTTACATTTGACATTGCTATTTTGATAAAGATACAACGTGGAAGTAAACTATAGCGAGTGTAACATGGACAGTATGATTTGGCTATGGTAATTTAGTTATACTACTGAAATTATGTAAGTTGAGCATCTATTTAGACTCATAAAGTACCTGAGAAAATACATGTGTAGTTTATGTAATATTTTATGTAATATTTAGTGCAGAAGTAATGCATCCTGTTCTATGTTCGTTGCATCATCTCTTTGATATTTGAAAAACATCAAAATATAACAATATATTCTTTTCCATTATTTTCTAATTGTTTTGAAAATTTGACACTATCTGTGCATTTTGTAGATCTATTTGTGACAGATATACATGCCGGGTCTCTAAAGACCCAAGTATGTAATAATGTTTGGTGAAACACACATGCATTTAAGGGTTAACTATAACATTTCCAGGACTTACAGATTTGACTAATCCCCATGACTTTTCCAGGCAGGAAAATCAAAATCTTGAAATTTTTCTCTGTTTCAAGATTTTCTATGGTTTCTATGACTATGGGAACCCTGACAAATAGTTTGGTGTGAGGATGTAATATATTTTGACTCACCCTCCTTTTCTCTATCTGCTGCAGCAGGCAGTCTGAATTTGTCCATCTCATGAATGTTTGCCTGAATGGTATCCTCCTCTTCTTCCTCCTCCTCCTTTAGTTCTTCATCACTCATTTCCTCCTCTTCATCATCTTCATCATCCTCCTCATCACTCTCTGGTTTCATGGTTTGCTTTTGTTTTTTCTGTTTTCTGGCAGCTCTCTCTATAGGCAGAAGCTTGAACAAAGAATGATGGGGTCACAATAAGGTATCAGTTATGCTTGGAATTGAATACCATCTAAATAATTACTTATTTCAGCATAATATACAATATATTCTGCATATTATTTTTTAAATAGTATGTGAAACAGTATGCAGTATGTAACGATAAACATTTTAAACAGTAGTATGCTACATTGTTGTCACATCGCCTTACTAAGTTGCCTGGTTATTATTTGGTTAGTGCCGCCCAATAATTTCAAAAATATTTAATTTTGTCTTAAAAGAATGTCTTAACTCTTGGTAGTCCAGTCAAATAATGGGTCAAGGAAGAGAGGTTATAAGTGTGGTTCAATTAACTTCCAGTTAATTTATCACATGAAAAAAGAAAGTCATCCATTTTAAGTCTTATCTTTCTGGAATCCAGTTTTTTATGCAGTGTGGATTGTGTACTGCACATTTTGTCAAATGCAGTAGGTCACCCATGCATATAAACAATCAATGCACAGTATATATATATATATATATATATATATATATATATATATATATATATTCTTTATAATGCAGAAATGGTAAGATTAGAGGGCAAGTATTAAATTCTGAACCTTTAAAGGGATAGATCTTTTACTCACCCTCATGCCACGCCAGATGTGTTTGACTTTCTTACTTGAGCAGAACACAAAGATTTTTAGAAGAATATTTCTGCTCTGTAGGTCCATACAATGCAAGTGAATGGTGATCAGACCTTTGTAGCTCCAAAAATCACATAAAGGAAACATAAAAGTAATCCATCTGACTTCAGTGGTTAAATCTATATCTTCTGAAGCGATATATTAAGTATGATTAAGAAACAGAACAATATTTAAGTCTTTTTTTTACTCTAAATCTCCACTTTCACAATTACATCTTTGTCACATGTGGTGCCTGTTTAGTTTCACTTTCAAAGTGAAAAGTGTAGAGTTATAGTACAAAAGGACTTAAATATTGTTCTGTTTCTCAACCACACCTATCATATCGCTTCTGAAGATATAGATTCAACCACTGGAGTCTTATGGATTACTTTTATTTTGCCTTTATGTGCATTTTGGAGTTTCAAAGGTGTGGACACCATTCACTTGCATTGTATGGACCTACAGAGCTGAGATATTCTTCTAAAAATCTTTGTGTTCTGCAGAAGACAGTTACACACATCTGGGATGGCAAGAGGGTGAGTAATAATTGAGTGTATTTTCATTTTTGGGTGAACTATCCCTTTAAAGGATTTTAAATAGATTTGTCAATGGTATGGTTTTTTTCTTTAGAAGTTCATGCAAATTTGAGTAAAATGTGCATTTAAAAAAAGAGTTTGATTCCCTTTAGAAATTTTGTGTACATCTGATGTGCTGTTGTTGAATTGTATTATGTATATCGGCATTTATATCGGCCATTGAAAAACCCATCTTGGTCGACCTCTAAACAAGATTTCCCATGTACAAAAAGTTTGCTGCATTTGTTGAAAAAGAACCTCTTCTCCATCACTGTCTTCTTTATCCTTTTCTTTCTCCTCATCCCCTTCATCAGCACCATAATCATCAACCATATCATCATCATCATCATCATCATCATCTACATCCTCCATTTGTTTTTTGTCAGGGCCCTCTTCATCATCATCCTCCTCATTTTCCCAGTTGCTGTCGCTGTCTTCATCATTTTCTGATTGATCAATCTTTCGTTTTCTCTGTGCAGGTTTCAGCCATTCACTATTCTCATCTGAGAATCCTGCAAAAAAATAAAATAAAATATATACATATATATATATATATGGATTGATTTCCAAATTCAAGAAGAGTGTTAAAATAAACAAATGTGCCATTCCGAGTTTGATTTTAAAATCTTTAATTACCTTTTTTGGGCTTTTCCTCTTTTTTGGATTCTTTGGGGACTTGAGCTCTCTTTACAGCACTGTAGAAATGTATTTTCAAAAATGTAAAACTGACACAAATAGACATCAGAAACATCTGAAAATATGTGACAGGATTCCTATTCAAAAGCTGTTATTTACTTACCGTTTTCTTGCTCTGCTTGACAGTCTCTTTGGATCATCATCTGAGAAAAGAGGACAACTTGTTAAAACCATTGCTATCAAGAAAAAGCACTATGAAGAAACCTCTGAGAGTATGTGCATTTTACCATCCACCAAAAACTTGGTCAGCTCAGTCTCAGCTCCTTTCTGTTTCCTAGACTTGCGTCCAGGTCCTCTTTTCACCTTATTGGTGGGATCCAACTTCCTGCCCATGCTTGACACCTACAGTGTTCTTCTACGATAACAGCACAAGAAATAACTTGAAAAGATTAATTCTGACTAGACATAAAATTACACAATTATAATGTTAGCAACGTCAGAAACATGGAAAATGTGTGGATTGTCATGTCCCACGTGCTGTGTGGCTTCGACAATGTATCATTACACAACATACACACAAATATAGAATTAAATCAAAGTTTTCCTTATATTAATAGAGGAAGAAATAGTTATCTTGCTTGATACCACCAAAAGTCTGCCTTTTAATTCAGACAAATAAAACTTACTGGCATTACTAGCTGATTGTCAGATTAAAAGCGTGTATCTGTTTTAACAGTTCGTCAACAGTTATGCACATCTAATGTTAACATTAATAATGTTAAGAATACATTTTCTAATAAATAAGTTTTACATTCGATATTACCTTTATATAACACGTTTAAGATAAGTTTCTTTACATGCCATTTACTAACACGTTATACGCTAACAAACTGGACCGCTATGATGGGATTAAAACGTAAACCCCACTCACTCCAAATACAAAAGATACTTACTTTCAACCAAAAAAAAATATTTCTTGGATTCTTCTTACCTTCTCTAAAACGTCTCAAAGAATTTAAGTAAAAAATGGACTTGCGCACATGTGACTTTTCTTCACACGTTGGTTTTCCGGAAGCTGCGTTTAACCTCACTTCCGTCGCGCACATTCTACGGAGGCAATTCACTACACGAGATTAATTTACACAACTGCTTCTTCAGCTGCTGGTGCAATGGAGGACGAATGGGAAGAGGAGGAACAGTTGGTTGTGGCGGAGCTGTCTGGAATGATCAGCACGGATTTACTCTCCAGTCGACAGGGCGCGTGTAAGATAGTGGGCATTGACAGCCAGCAGCCCATGATGCAGGTGGCCTGCATATACATATTTTCCAACATCTAGTGAAAAGCCTTCCCATAAGAGTAGAAAAGTATTTGTGTCCACATACTTTTGGCCATATAGCAATGCTCGGTGGAAAACCAATAGAAATCCTAACAAAAAATGTAATTGTTATAATGGGAATGGTATTGGTTTCATTCAATCTATAATGGTAACGTGTTGGCTTCTATTGGTGGCATGTTTTGTGGATACCATTGGCGAACTGTAATTATCTGCAATGGAAACCAATACAAACCATTAAATGGATAGTTCATCCAAAAACGAAAATCTCTCATAATTTACTCACCCTTTTTTCTGAACACAAACAAAGATTTTTTTTTAGAAGAATATTTCAGCTCTGAAGGTCCATACAATGGAAGTGAATGGTGACCAAAACCTTGAAGCTCCAAAAAGCACAAAGTCAGCATGAAAGTAATCCTTATGACTCCAGTGGTTTAATCAATGTCTTCTGAAGCGATCCAGCTGGTTTTGGGTGAGAACGTACCAAAATGTAACTCATTTTTTTGCTGTAAATTTTGTCATGGCAGTCTCTAGGCTTGATCATGATTTCAAGCTTGATTACACTTTCTAGTGCTTGACGCATAAGCAGAGCCCTAGATGGCACTAGAACAGGGCTACTTAGCTTTGGAAAGCGCAGGGGCCACAAAGCTTGAACCCTGTAGCCTCAAGGGCCACACTCTTAATTTTTATAAAAATTCTTATATACACTGGCGGCCAAAAGTTTGGAATAATATTCAGATTTTGCTCTTATGGAAAGAAATTGGTACTTTTAGTCACCAAAGGGGCATTCAGCTGATCATAATGTATAGTCAGGACATTAATAACATGAAAAATTACTATTACAGTTTGAAAACATGTTCAGAACTTCTTAAACTACCTCAAAGAGTTCTCATCAAAAAATTCTCCATGTGCAGCAATGACAGATTTGCAGATCCTTGACATTCTAGCTGTCAGTTTGTCCAGATACTCAGGTGACATTTCACCTCACGCTTCCTGTTGCACTTGCCATAGATGTGGCTGTCTTGTCGAGGACTTCTCACACACCTTACAGTCTAGCTGATCCCACAAAAGCTCAATGGGGTTGAGATCCATAACACTCTTTTCCAATTATCTGTTGTCCAATGTCTGTGTTTCTTTGCCCACTCTAACCTTTTCTTTTTGATTTTCGGTTTCTAAAGTGGCTTTTCCTTTGCAGTTCTTCCCATAAGGCCTGCACCCCTGAGTCTTCTCTTTACTATTGTACATGAAACTGGTCTGTCTAGATTTGATCAAAAATGACTTTTTTCAAATAGTGATGGTGCTGTTTTTTACATCAGTAATGTCCTGACTATACTTTGATCAGTTGAATGCCACTTTGGTGAATTAAAGTACCAATTTCCTTCAGAAACAGCAAAATCTGTACATTATTCCAAACCTTTGGCTGCCAGTGTATATATACTGTATATACAGTATAGTGTGTGTGTGTGTGTGTGTGTGTGTGTGTATGTGTGTATATATATATATATATATATATATACACACACACACACACACACACACACATACATACACACACCGATCAGCCACAACATTAAAACCACCTGCCTAATACTGTGTAGGTCCCCCTCATTCCACCAAAACAGAACCAACCTGCATCTCAGAATACCATTTTGCGACGCTATTCTTCTCACCAGAATTGTACAGAGTGGTTATCTGAGTTACCATAGACTTTGTCAGTTTGAACCAGTCTGGCCATTCTCTGTTGACCTCTCTCATCAACAAGGCATTTCCGTCCACCAAACTGCCACTTACTGCACGTTTTTGTTTTTGGCACCATTCTGAGTAAATTCTAGAGACTGTTGTGCATGAAAATCCCAGGAGATCAGCAGTTACAGAAATACTCAAACCACCCCATCTGGCACCAACAATCATGCCACGGTCCAAATCACTGAGATCACATTTTTTCCCCATTCTGATGGTTGATGTGAACATTAACTGAAGTTCCTGACCCATATCTGCATGATTTTATGCACTCCACTGCTGCCACATGATTGGCTGTGTAGATAATCACATGGATGATTGTTGGTGCCAGATGGGCTGGTTTGAGTATTTCTGTAACTGTTGGTCTCCTGGGATTTTCACACACAACAGTCTCTAGAGTTTACTCAGAATGGTGCCAATAACAAAAAACATCCAGTGAGCGGCAGTTCTGCAGATGGAAATGCAATGTGATGAGAGAGGTCAACAGAGAATGGCCAGACTGGTTCGAAATGATGAAGTACAGTAACTTGTACAGGATAACCTATCTATAAAATTCTGAAGAGAAGAACAGCATCGCAAAACGGTATTCTGAGATGCAGGTTGGTGCTGTTTTGGCGGCACGAGGGGGACCTACACAATATTAGGCAGCTGCTTTTAATGTTGTGGCTGATCAGTGTATATATACAGGTGCATCTCAATAAATTAGAATGTCGTGGAAAAGTTCATTTATTTCAGTAATTCAACTCAAATTGTGAAACTCGTGTATTAAATAAATTCAATTAACACAGACTGAAGTAGTTTAAGTCTTTGGTTCTTTTAATTGTGATGATTTTGGCTCACATTTAACAAAAACCCACCAATTCACTATCTCAAAAAATTAGAATACATCATAAGTTGTTGGCCTTCTGGAAAGTATGTTCATTTACTGTATATGTACTCAATACTTGGTAGGGGCTCCTTTTGCTTTAATTACTGCCTCAATTCGGCGTGGCATGGAGGTGATCAGTTTGTGGCACTGCTGAGGTGGTATGGAAGCCCAGGTTTCTTTGACAGTGGCCTTCAGCTCATCTGCATTTTTTGGTCTCTTGTTTCTCATTTTCCTCTTGACAATACCCCATAGATTCTCTATGGGGTTCAGGTCTGGTGAGTTTGCTGGCCAGTCAAGCACACCAACACCATGGTCATTTAACCAACTTTTGGTGCTTTTGGCAGTGTGGGCAGGTGCCAAATCCTGCTGGAAAATGAAATCAGCATCTTTAAAAAGCTGGTCAGCAGAAGGAAGCATGAAGTGTTCCAAAATTTCTTGGTAAACGGGTGCAGTGACTTTTGGTTTCAAAAAACACAATGGACCAACACCAGCAGATGACATTGCACCCCAAATCATCACAGACTGTGGAAACTTAACACTGGACTTCAAGCAACTTGGGTTATGAGCTTCTCCACCCTTCCTCCAGACTCTAGGACCTTGGTTTCCAAATGAAATACAAAACTTGCTCTCATCTGAAAAGAGGACTTTGGAACACTGGGCAACAGTCCAGTTCTTCTTCTCCTTAGCCCAGGTAAGACGCCTCTGACGTTGTCTGTGGTTCAGGAGTGGCTTAACAAGAGAAATACGACAACTGTAGCCAAATTCCTTGACACGTCTGTGTGTGGTGGCTCATGATGCCTTGACCCCAGCCTCAGTCCATTCCTTGTGAAGTTCACCCAAATTCTTGAATCGATTTTGCTTGACAATCCTCATAAGGCTGCGGTTCTCTCGGTTGGTTGTGCATCTTTTTCTTCCACACTTTTCCCTTCCACTCAACTTTCTTTTAACATGCTTGGATACAGCACTCTGTGAACAGCCAGCTTCTTTGGCAATGAATGTTTGTGGCTTACCCTCCTTGTGAAGGATGTCAATGATTGTCTTCTGGACAACTGTCAGATCAGCAGATTGTGTAGCCTAGTGAACCAAACTGAGAGACCATTTTGAAGGCTCGGGAAACCTTTGCAGGTGTTTTGAGTTGATTAGCTGATTGGCATGTCACCATATTCTAATTTTTTGAGATAGTGAATTGGTGGGTTTTTGTTAAATGTGAGCCAAAATCATCACAATTAAAAGAACCAAAGACTTAAACTACTTCAGTCTGTGTGCATTGAATTTATTTAATACACGAGTTTCACAATTTGAGTTGAATTACTGAAATAAATGAACTTTTCCACGACATTCTAATTTATTGAGATGCACCTGTATATATACCCTACCGGTCAAAACTTTTGAAACACTTGCCTGAAATGTTTCTCATGATCTTAAAAATCTTTTGATCTTTAGGCGTATGCTTAAATGTTTGAAATTAGTTTTGTAGACAAAAATATACAGTGCATCCGGAAAGTATTCACAGCGATTCACTTTTTCCATATTTTGTTATGTTATAGCCTTATTCCACAATGGATTAAATTCATTATTTTCCTCAAAATTCTACAAACAATACCCCATAATGACAACATGAAAGAAGTTTGTTTGAAATCTTTGCAAATGTATTAAAAATAACTAACAAAAAAAAAATCACTGTATTTTCCGGATGCACTGTAATTGTGCCACCATATTCATTTATTTCATTATAAAACTAAAATGTAATTTAAAAAAAAAAAGTTTTTGAAATTGATGACTTGGACCAAATAATAAAGAAAAGCAGCCAATAAGTGCCCAACATAGATGGGAACTCCTTCAATACTGTTTAAAAAGCATCCCAGGGTGATACCTCAAGAAGTTGGTTGAGAAAATGTCAAGAGTACATGTCTGCAAAATCTAGGCAAAGGGTGACTACTTTGAAGATGCTAAAATATAACACAGTTTTGATTTATTCCATAGTTTTGATGACTTCACTATTATTCTAATATGTGAGAAAATTATTATAATGAAGAATGAGTAAGTGTTTCAGAACTTTTGACCGGTAGTGTGTATATACATATCTATATATATATATATATATATATATATAGATATATATATCTATATCTATATCTATATATATATATATATATATATATAGATATATTAGTAAATATTTTCATAGTAATGGTAATAGTATTTTATAGTAATCGTTATAGTCATTTTGTCATGGTTTGGTTTTAATTTTTAAAATTAATTGCATTTATTGCAGTATACAAAACAGTTCAGTTCTGTTGTTACCCTCAAAGATGCTATCAAACATCATGAGTGTTCAACATCACACTCACATAAGATGAGTTCATAAACAAAAGATACAGTCGAAGTCAGAAGTTAACATACACTTAGGTTGAAGTCATTAAAACTTTTTTTTTTTTTAACACCGCAGATTTAATATTAGCAAACTATAGTTTTGGCAAGTCGTTTAGGACATCTACTTTGTGCATGACATGAGTAATTTGACAAAGCCTGTAGGAGGCCTACAAACCTGACTCAGTTACACCAGTTCTGTCTGGAGAATGGGCCAATATTCCAGCAATTATTGTGAGAAGCTTGTGGAAGGTTACCCAAAATGTTTGACCCAAGTTAAACAATTCAAAGGCAATGCTACCTGTGATGTGATGAAAGAAATAAAAGCTGAAATAAATAATTCTCTCTACTATTATTCTGTCATTTCACATTCTTAAAATAAAGTAGTGATCCTAACTGACCTAAGACAGGGAATTTTTTCTACAATTAAATATCAGGAATTGTGAAATTTTTTTTTATTTGGCTAAGGTGTAACTTCTGACTTCAACTGTATATGCACTGTAACTTCACAACTGCTAAAATGATATGATTTGTTCATCCTCTTAAACGTTTTGCAGTCAGGTTATTTTTTCCTGTTATTGCTGTTATCATGATGAGCATATTTCTCCATTGAGCTATTCAGTTGCGTTTGACAGATTTGATTTTACGCAGATGAGTGTCTCTCAAGTGAGACTGAGTGCTCGTGTGCGCACATACTGTTATGAAAGCATGCACATACAGACCTTCGCTCTCATGAGCTATGCTCAGAAATTCTTTGTTTATTTCATTCATTACATCCTTTTGCAGTTTATTTCCCTGTCTGACTGTGCTGTGCTTCAGCAATACAGAGAGTACCATAAATATTCTGGAAAATGGACACCTGACAATTCATGCAAACTTCAGAAGGCATGGATTAAAACACTGGAGTCGTATGGATTACTTTTATGCTGCTTTTATGTACTTTTTGGAGCTTAAATTTTTTGGTCACCATTCACTTGCATTGTATGGACCTACAGAGCTGAGATATTCTTCTAAAAATATTTGTTTGTGTTTACCAGAAGAAAGTCATACACATCTGGGATGGCATGATGGTGAGTAAATGATAGAATTTTCATTTTTGGGTGAACTATACTTATAAATCCTTATGGAATGTGGTCTAAAACATGCTACACTTGTAATGCTATTTGTAGTGTAAGTCATTAGAATCTACTCTAACAGTTCTACTGTTTTCTTTTTTTCGCAACAGGTAGTGTAGAATAGGTACTCAAATGAATGCAGGTTTTTGCATTACTCCTTTTTCATTCCTATCAGTGTTACAGTAATGGCTTTCTATTTTGAAATCTGTTATGTTCAGTTTTCACAATGACCATGTGCATTTATGGATGTATAATTTTTCACAAATTAGCAACTATAATATGTCATGTTTCAAATTGTTTAAAAATAAAACATACTTTTTTACCGTAAGTACACTTAAGGACCAGGCCGCCGGCATTAATTGAAATAATAATTAAAAATTCAGACCAAAACAATTTTGTGTTGTCAAAAAAAAAAAAAAAAAAAAAAAGGGAACAATGCTATAAATTTTAATGTTACATAAGCAGATTTCAAATCAATGTATTTTCCTAAATCCTGCATTCACCTGTTTCAGGTGGGACGGTATGTGTTCGCCGGGGAATATGAGGATGCCATCGGAACGTGTGTTATTTTTGAAGAAGAGCGCCAGGACGCTGCTAACTGTAATCCTGTCCTTAAATACAAATGTCAGACGATGAAGAAACTGATGCTGCAGAGGACATTCCTGTCGGAGAGGAAACAGGATGAGCCAGTCTCTGACCGCATTGAAGTGCTGTCTCTCAATGAGGGAGAAGTGTTCGGGGGGCGGACGACCGCAGTTTGTCACTATCTGGATCCATCAGAGACAGAGAAATCTGTGCTTGAAGAATCTAAAGGTTGCGAAGGTTCTGAAATGAGCGATGAATCGCCGGCTGAAATGGATGAGACTGAGGCAGGCACTACGCTTTTAGAGGAGACAGTAGATGCAACAATGAATGCCAGCAGCTGTTCTATACATCTAAACAAGTAGAGGATGTTGGCTCTTGTACACAACTCAATTTCTGATAATGTACATTTTGCATTATGTAAATACATGTTCTTTGGTTTGTAATAATAGTTGGCTTGTATTTTGTTTTTTTACTTAAAAGAATCTAAGACAAAATAAATAATATTTTCCTCTTCAATTTTAATGGAAAGATATGCACAAAGTTTAAAAAAAAAAATAATACAAACTCACTTCACATCAGTGTATGATGGCTTCACGTTTTAAGCTGCATGGTGTTTGTCATCAGTCTCGGTAAAGCAGGGGCCAAACATTGGATTAGATGTGTCAAAAAGTATTGAACGCAGCAAACTGAAGGACCAGATTAATAAGAGGGCAATAATAAAAATCATTTAATCATTTTAGGAGTCAAATATTAAATGCAGACAATCAGATTTTGACTAGCCATTTTAGGCCATGAAATGCTTTTCTGTATGGACAAATGACCATTTTAGCTCCTTGAACACAGAAAGGATGTGTAATTTTGTGTTGCATGTAAAAGAATATGTCCCAACAGGAAAGATGTGAAAACAAGGCCAGTGAGTAGAGATGATGAACAAGAAGAAAAAGGCTTAGTAGCTAGCAGGAAAATGTAAATAAGAATCCTTTAAGAATAGAAAAATTGCAAAAGCAAAAAATACTGAAAATATCTACAGACAAAAGCACACCGACAGCTGATAAACATACAAAACCTGTAGCAGTAATTCGAGAGCGATCAAATGAAAACAAAAGCTGAAGGGAAATAGCCTGAGATATGTTAGGAAAGGTGCCAAGTCTGGTCAAAGAAAGAGCAAAAACAGGAAATAAGCCCAACAAGACGGGAGAACCAATATCAAGCCTAGACAGAAAAGAGTGTCTAGAAAACATACAAACTCAGAGTACAAATGGAGAGTAGAAGAAATAATATACAGACTAAGTGATTGAACAAACATTGGAAAAATTTGGAAAATGAAATGTGGGAAAAAAAATCAGTTTTTACATAAACCATTTTAAATGCAAATCTGGGTTTATTGGCAACAAGAAAACATATACATATTAAATGGAAAATTTTAAATGCATAAAACCAATTTGTAAAAATACTAAAGATAAATTATGTCCAATTGGCTACCCCAAACAGTAAATGGTACAGTTGTTTGCTTCCGCTTGAGTTATAATCATGTTATAACTCATGAAACATATTCGCTGCACATAGGACTGGACCGCATATGTGCGCACACACAGAGTAAAGTCCAAAGGCCTACTCACATACAGGCAAAAACATGACTGTTTAACACAGTTTGGTTTGGTCATAACACTCCCCAGACCTCCTCAAACGCTGAACAGAATTTGGCACAGGTCAGAGCAGCTGACAGAGGATAGTTACTTATGGATACTGTCTTCTCTGTGTAGTCAGCATTCACCTATGACAGAATGGAGGAAAACAGTTTAGCAAGCTGACCACTGAAGTAATTTACACAGATCATGTTTGCCACTTTGAGACTCCAAATTAGGTGCTCTTACAACAAAGATGGAATACAATTGTTAAAGTACACACAAAAGGAAAAATTAGCATAATTTACTCACCCTCATGTCGTTCCAAACGCATTTGTTTTTTTCCATAGAGCACAAAACTAGCAGTTTTCAAAGAATGTTTTAGAATTTATTTGTCCTTTTTAGAGCTTGATAGCTGTGATCACTGTGAACTGATGCTGCATGGCAAGAGCTGTGTAAAGATTCTTTAAAGGTTCACATTTTGTGTGATACAGATTTTCCAATTTGATTCTGATCTCGATTTGATGTAGATTCATACGGACACATTTCTGTTACAATGTCCATTTTGCTCTCTCAGTTAATGCACTTAATTATAAAGGAACCATCTAGGCAACCCTTCAAGGTCCAATTCGAAAATATTAATTTTACAAATATTATTTTATCATTAGTTTATCATATTGGTCAAATTTTATATTTTGAAAAATGTTCAAATTCAGTCTATTCCATCAATTAATGTCTGGAGATTTCATATAATGTTGCATTTATAGTTGTGTTAAATTTTTTTTACTTGCATGATTTGTAGTATTTACTAATACTGATATGTACACTGATGGCCAAAATTTTGGAATAATGTACAGATTTTGCTGTTTAATTCACCAAAGTGGCATTCAACTGATCACAAAGTATAGTCCGGACATTATTGATGTAAAAAAACAGCACCATTACTATTTGAAAAGTTATTTTTGATCAAATCTAGACAGGCTCCATTTCCAGCAGCCATCACTCCAACACCTTATCCTTGAGTAATCATGCTAAATTGCTAATTTGGTTCTAGAAAATCACTTGTCATTATATCAAACACAGTTGAAAGCTATTTGGTTCGTTAAATGAAGCTTAACATTGTCTTTGTGTTTGTTTTTGAGTTGCCACAGTATGCAATAGACTGGCATGTCTTAAGGTCGATATTAGTTCAAAAATGGCAAAAAAGAAACCGCTTTCTCTAGAAACTCATCAGTCAATCATTGTTTTGAGGAATGAAGGCTATACAATGCTTGAGGTTGCCAAAAAACTGAAGATTTCATACAAAGATGTACACTACAGTCTTCAAAGACAAAGGAAAACTGGCTCTAACAAGGACAGAAAGAGATGTGGAAGGCCAGATGTACAACAAAACAAGAGGATAAGTATATCAGAGTCTCTAGTTTGAGAAATAGATGCCTCACATGTCTTCAGCTGACAGCTTCATTGAATTCTACCCGCTCAACACCAGTTTCATGTACAACAGTAAAGAGAAGACTAAGGGGTGCAGGCCTTATGGGAAGAACTGCAAAGAAAAAGCCACTTTTGAAACAGAAAAACAAAAAGAAAAGGTTAGTGTGGGCAAAGAAACACAGATAATTGGAAAAGAGTGTTATGGATCTTAACCTCATTGAGCTTTTGTGGCTAGACTGTAAGGTGTGTGAGAAGTGCCTGACAAGACAGCCACATCTATGGCAAGTGCTACAGGAAGCGTGGGGTGAAATGTCACCTGAGTATCTGGACAAACTAACAGCTGGAATGCCAAGGATCTGCAAAGCTGTCATTGCTGCACGTGGAGGATTTTTTGATGAGAACTCTTTGAAGTAGTTTTTTTCAAATTGTAATAGTAATTTTTCATGTTATTAATGTCCTGACTATACATTGTGATCAGTTGAATGCCACTTGGTGAATAAATGTACCAATTTCTTTCCATAAGAGCAAAATCTGTGCATTATTCCAAACTTTTGGCCGCCAGTGTAGAACACATGCATAATTGGTACTGTCTCTTTAAGACTAGCGGCATCAGCCAGTTAGCGCATATAGTGCGTAATTTCTTCAGCTCATCCATGTGTGATTACTAGAATTAAATGTTCATTTTTTTGTTGTTTTTAATCAACAACTGTCTGTTAAAAAGAGAAAGTGTATTAAAAGAGACATTATTCAATGATATATGGATCTGTGGATCTTATCTTTGGACACACAGAACTATTTAAACCTAACTTTTACTCTCAACACACAGTAAAAGGATCACTGTGCTAATAACTTCTCCACTATATTACTCAATTACTGGTAAATGAAATCTGAACATTTACTAGCCAGTGGCTAATCTAGATATTTTTACAAGCATACCGTGAGATTTGGTTGCATATGCGAGTGACTTACTTGCAATATAGTGGGTTGCCACAGAGTGAAAGATCGATCTTGAGATTTAAGAATGATATCGAGGGGGCCTGGGTAGCTCAGTGAGTATTGACGCTGACTACCACCCCTGGAGTCGCGAATTCGAATCCAGGGCATGCTGAGTGACTCCAGCCAGGTCTCCTAACCAACCAAATTGGCCCGGTTGCTAGGGAGGGTAGAGTCACATGGGGTAACCTCCTTGTGGTCGTGATTAGGGGTTCTCGCTCTCAATTGTGCGTGGATCGCGAAGAGTAGCATGAGCCTCCCGTGCTGTGAGTTTCCGCGGTGTCATGCACAGCGAGCCACGTGATAAGATGCGCGGATTGACTGTCTCAGAAGTGGAGGCAACTGAGACTCGTCCTCCGCCACCCGGATTGAGGTGAGTAACCGCGCACCCACAAGGACCTAATAAGTAGTGGGAACTGGGCATTCCAAAATTGGGAGAAATAAGGGGATAAAAAAAAAAAAAAAAAAAAAAAAAAAATCGAGATCATTTAAATGAAGATTGCGTTGCATCGAAAATTGATATTTTTACCCAACCCTATTTTGTGTTCTGGCAAAAAAATAAATAAATAATAGCATACAGGTTTGGAACAACATGAGGGACATGACAGACATGTAACTTTCGAACATGTCATTGGGTGAGATAGTCCTTCATTTTTCTATAGATTTTGTACTTGAAGATGCTTGAATTTTGGAGAACAGTCTGTTCTTCTTCAAATCTGTACAGGAATAGACACTTACTGTTCCATGTGCAAATGCTCCAATGACAATAGCAGCAGGTCCATCTGTAGGGACAACTGATCTAGGACACACAGCATCTCTTGCTTTGAAGGATGTAGAATATCTGGGACATCCAGGTGGCAGGTGGTCTGACACTGGATTTTTAATCAGTCTTAACAAACGCTGAGGGCCATCTGCTGCTCTCACACTCATCTTGTGAAGGAGCTGGACTATAGGAGAGCCAACAGTCGGTTACTGACTTATTCTTCATATGCATTGTTGTATATAATTGGGACAAATGGTCAAAAATGATAGGAAACGAAGATGTCAATGTGCAAATGGAGTCTGCATGCAAATTTACCCATGAGTCCACAAAATCTTGCAAATGTGCGAGGAATTCTTGTCTGTGGGTTGATCTCAACCAAAACGTTCTTCTCTGTGTGAATGTACACTTGGAGCAGTCCAGCTCTATTCAATGGACTGTCCAGTAACATTAACAGGCACTGTGGGTATAAGGACACGACATTCAGACTCTCAGAGAATGTAAATGAGATGGGATATCACTGAAGACAGGTCTCTAATTTATCCACACAACAAAACTTGACAATAAACTGAAACTAAAAGGTCAATGCCATCTAACTATATATCTTATTCTTAAATTTAATATGGACATAGTAATATGACATTCAATTACTTGGATAAGTCTATGTAAATGTAACACCACCCACTTTAAACACTTGATAGGTATCCAACAGCTTACCTGATGCGTGATATCAGGGCGGATCTTTCCAGGGTCTCTTCCACTCTTTATTATCATACTCTTGTGCTGATCACAGTTCAGCAACTCAAATGTCTTTCCAACCTGCATAGAAACATCTTAACATTCAGCTTCTTCTGAAATAAAACCTTTCTGTCATGAAAAATCTTACTGTTACTGCTCTAGTGGCTATCCAGTAAATAATCTCTGAATCAGACACTGCAAAGTTTCAATCTTCCTAAATGTCTTTGTATCTTACCTTTACGGTTTCAAGCGTCGCTCCTTCTAAAACAACGACGAGACGCTTTTCCGTCATCTGATCATGCAGACTTCGCTGTTGTTTAGCTTGTTGCGGTTCATATTCATCCAAATGCTCCAGACCACGCTTGTTTCCAGCGCGTGCAGCCATGTTGACAAGGAACTACGACGAAGCAATTGTGCGTCATAACAACAGATTTGCTCAAAGCGGCGTTCTTTGATGACGTGCTCTTTTCAAAATTAAATAAAAAAGTGATGGAAATACTAGAGCTTAGGCTTTCTTTTATTAGGCTATTTATATCATATTATTATATATATTTTTCATCCTTGTAGAGAAATTTCACATTCAAAAGGCATAGATCGTTGGTTTTCAACCCGTGGGCCGCATGAGTATTACAAGGGGCAGCCAATTATTATAATTTTTTATTAATAATTAGTTAATACACGTTCAAATATATAAGTAAAAATTAAATATAATAACTAAATACATAAATAAAAAGTGTTAAAAAATATTAAACTGTAAGTATTGTGCATTCACTTCACAGGATCACTGTTTGGTTTCCGTGTTACCAATAATCTGCCATTTTCATTAAGCTACCTGTACTTGATACAGTAACTGTACAACAGACGTAAACATGGATAAGTGGTTATCAATGACGTCTCTCAAAAGGACAAATAAAGATGATGGTCCATCTACAAGTAATCAGTGCCTGACATCGAAAAGACTAAAAATAAAGCTAAACGAAGAAAATACAGCAGCAAGTACCTAGCGCTAGGCTTCAAATATGTGGGAACTGAAAACAAGCAGCTTCCGCTGTGTGTTGTGTGCTCAGAAGTCTTGTCGAATGAAGCTTTGATACCAAACAAACTACGTCGTCAGTTGGAGACAAAATATAGCGAGAATGTGTCCAAGTCTATTGAGTTTTTTGAGAACAAACGTAGAGTACCAAAGCAGGAAAAAACTTAAAACTGCATGCACTGGTAACGACAGTAGTAAAGAAGTGGAGGCATCCTAACGTGTGGCAAAGCTCGTCGCAAAGGCTGGAAAACCTCACACAGAAATGGATGGTGTGATGTTGGGAGAAAAGGCCCACAAACAGTTAAATCTAATTTTACTTTCAGATAATACAGTTGAAAGAAGAATAAATGAAACTGCAGATGATGTAACTCATCAGTTGATTAGAAGTGTTCGAGAGAGTCGCTTTTATGCCCTACAATTGGATGAATCTACGGATATTGCCAATCTCACTTACGCAATGGATGAACATAACAGAGAATTACAAGAGGATTTCCTTTTCTGTAAGCCACTGCTGACTCAATCAACTGCCGAAGCCATATTTTATATTTTTAATGCGTTTATTGTGTCAATTGGAATAGAATGGTCAAAATGTCAAGAGTCATTGCGTGTGTGAAAACGCTTGGGCGCATCGTGACCTCTGTCCTCTGCAGTTTACATCAGGAAGCACTAGCTACTAAGAAAATGTCCACAGATCTCAAGTGTGTCTTGGATGAGGCAGTTAAAATAGTAAAATTCATAAAGTCTAGGCCTCTTCAGTCACGTTTGTTTCGAGTGCTCTGTGAAGAAATGGGCAGTGACAATGTTCAGCTTCTTTTACATACTGAGGTGCGATGGCTTTCTCGGGGCAATGTGCTGAGTTGTCTCTTCAAATTACAGAATGAAGTACAGATTTTTTTTATCCGAGTCAAAGTTTTAACTGTCAGACCGCCTGAGTGATTTTGTGTGGCTTGCAAAATTGTCCTACCTTTCAGATATTTTCAATCACTTAAATGGACTGAACTTGAGTCTTCAGGCCAAATCAGTGACAGCTTTTCATGTCCAAAATAAAATTGAAGCCACGATAAAGAGACTGGACATGTGAGCTGGGCGTACTTGTAAATCAAACTATGAATCATTTGAGAATTTGTCAGATTTTTTGACAGAAGAAGCCCTGAGCCTACCCTTCTCGGTTGCAAAATTAATTGAAGAGCACCTCCAAGGTCTGAAGAGCCAGTTGCGAAACTACTTTCCTGGAAAGTACTACTTTTCCTATTACCTGGATTGAAAACCCTTTTGTGAACCTGTGTGAGGGAGCCCATGCAAGTTTGAGCGCAAAGGAGCAGGATTGCCATATAGACCTATCTTGCGATAGTGCTTTAAAATGATAATTTTCACAAAAATATTTGACTCATTTTTTGGATTCACACTCTTTCGAGTATCCTGATCTTTCGGACAAGGCTTTGAGATTTTTGATGCCATTTCCGACAACATATTTATGCGAAGCTGGAATTTCTACATTGGTGGCACTAAAAACAAAATACAGAAATAAGCTTAACTTCGAGCCAGATCTCCGTTTGCAACTTTCCTCTCCTCAACCTGACATACCGTGCTTGATATCAGCAAAACAACACCAGCCATCGCATTAGGTAAGTCACAAAGATTCTAGGTTGTGTGGTTTAATTGTTTTGTTAGTATAAATACATACGCTTATGTTTTTGGTTGTGTGAGCTGCGAGTTGGGAAAGGTTGGGAACCACTGGCCTAGATTTTACAATTTCTTGTTAAAAGTAAATGCACATGATAAATGCATTTAAAATAACCTAAATAATAACAACCCAGATAGCACACGTACATCTCCGAGATGTCTGTTGAGGATCTTTTCATCTGGAAAGCATCACAATCTAATTAACATTTGCTAGACATCTTTAAAAGATCAGATTTACTAAAATTCTAAATCATAAACGTCTTAAAGACATTTGCTGAATGTCTTATGTCTTTCATATGTAAACCCACATCAAACAGATGTCTGGGTGATGTATGTGTGCAATCAGGGAAAGAATAATATATTTCTAAATGGTCATAGTCAGGTATATTCTGAGCCAAACTGATCTATGAATGTAGTAGGATTGTAGGAATATATAAATACCTTTTCTGTGATGCGTATATATATATATATATATATATATATATATATATATATATATATATATATATATATATATATAAATATATTACTTTTAATGTATTTTATATTTCCTTTCTATTTTTGCTTCTGTTTCTTTCCTTTTTGAGTGATTGTGAAATTTAATGGACACAATTCTTGAATGTTTCTATTGATTCATGTTTTGCAATAAAGAAATACTACAAACATTTCTGTTTGCTTTTTGAAGTGTTATGGTCAAGAATAAAAGACCATTAACTTTCATAATGACTACACATCAAAATAAGAAAAATACAATGTCAACTACTTATGTCAACTTAAATCTGTCCTTACACTAGAGAGAATTAGAATACAATTATTCATTATCAATAAATAACAAATTTAACCCCTACAAAGATAAAAATGTACCATAGTAATTGCATAGTAACCATAGTTTAACTGTGGTATTTCTAGTAAACCCAGGAACTGTGTAAACATACTATGGTATTTGTAGTGAAAAACACCACCATGGTTGTAATTCAAAATGAAGCAGATTTCCTGACTCCCCTAACAGATTATTTAGCATGAAAATACATTACATATTTCCCCCAAAACAGCATACAGTTAGTTACTATAGTAAAATTATGGTAAATTCTTGTAAGGGTTGTGAAAGACAATATCCACCAAGCAGCTTTTAACTGGTCGTACATACATACATAACTTATCAAAAGTGATCATATTTTATATCAATTTGACATTGACATTTCTAAATCAACAACAACATTGTGCAATTAAATATTTATCTCCCCATCAGGTATTTTACCTATCACAACAAGCAAAACTTCTTTGATCAAACAGCTTCTCCAGAAAGACCTTGCTGGTCGAACAGCTTCATAAATTGTGCTGGCGAGCAACAGACTATGCTGTTCCACTAGTCAGACCAGCAATACACCAGCATACACCATCCTGGACCAGCATGGAAATTCATGTGAATTGGCCTTAAGCTAGTCTTTTCAGCAAGGATGTCTTTCTCCATTTCATTCAGACTCTCCAAGTCCATTCACTAAACAACGAGCAGCTGCAATGGTTCAACAGTCCAACACCAGCATCTACACGTATTAGTAGGCATGATTTCCTGATTTATTCAGGCAGGTCAATGGTTTTGGGCAGATGCCTGAGATCGAACACAGGACTGTCACCAGGAAGGATGGTTCAAAGGGCATGAATTCATGGTAGGAGTCAGCATCACAGCTTACCTGTGAGAGAGGAATATAATGCTTGATTAGCACACATGCTGATTGGGTGCTGATGTGCTGTGGCAAAAAAGGGTATGTGAACCCTTTGGAATTACCTGCATTTATGTGTACATTTGTCTTAAAATCTGTTTTGGTCTTCATCTAAGTTACAATAATGAACAAACACAATCTGTTTTAACTAATAAAACACAAATTATTGTAGTGTCCTTGTACATTTTGAATACATCATTTATTAAAGGTTGGAAAAAGTATGTGAACCTGTAGGCTAATGACGTAAACAAAAGCTAATTAGAGTCAGGAGTTGATAAACCTGGTATCCGATTAATAAATAGAGATTGGAGGTGTAGGTTAGAGCTACTTTGACTTATAAAAAGCACTCAAACATTTTGAGTTTGCTATTCACAAGAAGCATCTGCTGACGTGGACCATGCCTCGCAAAAAAGAGATCTCAGAAGACATACGATTAATCGTTGCTTTGCATTAATCTGGAAAGGCTAACAAAGTTATATCGGAGAGCTTAGATATTCTGTCCACAGTTAGACACATGAATTGCCTATGAATGGAGGTGATTTAGTACTGTGGCTACTCTCCCTAGAAGTGGCTGTCCAGCCAAGATGACTCAAAAGGCATAAAGGGCTATACGGGATAATATCAGGGATAATGTAATGTCTCAATTCCAAAGGGTTCACATACTTTTTCTTGCCACTGTATTTCTCTTTGACATGTTCTCTGTACCTTGGTAAAGGATGAGAGGAAGAGGTGAGCATAAGAGAGCCCTGATAGAGATGAGTCTTTTTGATGCCTCGTGAAACTCAACTTATAAGCCTATCAAGAACAAATATGGAACAAAATAAGACATAAAAGGTTCCCTACTGAAAAAATAAAACAACACCATCAACAGCAACAACAAAAACAGCCTAAAGTAGTTTGCTGATCTCTCAGAAGGCAAGTTAGACCAGCTAAAGAACACCTTGGCCAGGCTGGGAGACCAGCTAAGCCAGCTTAAACTAGCTAAAACCAACCTACCACCTTGGCTGGAAGTATAAGGCTAGTTTAAGCTGGTTTATTAACAGAAAAAAAAAAAAGATGTTAGATTAATTGCTAAATAGCTATGACAAGGGTATTGTTGTAGAGTAAGTTAGCTTACATGCAGTGCCACTTGTAGAGCAGAATACTGCACCCAAACCTTCTGTTGATTAGAGTGGTAAAGAGAGAAAGCACCAACCAGACCCGGACCCTCAGTCACACTTAGATAATAAGACCACACACATTTACTTTCTAACTCTGGATTCTTGGCCTGTGTGTGGACTAGTGGTGAGACACACACACAAAAAAGTTAGTTATAACAAACATTCTTTAACATATATTCACACTTGTACGCCTTTATATGTAGATCCAGACTGACTTACTATCAGGCACCATAAGGTGGAGAAGATCTTGCAAAAGTACTAAAATTGTTTTCATTCATTAAAATTTCAGCTTTTTTAAAAAAGTTTCATCTTCTGCACATGACAACTAAAAGTATGGAACTGATTAAAGGTGCACTCAGTATTTTGTATTTTTTTTTATGTCATCTTGGATTTTCACTGACACCTAGCAGCATGGATGCAGCATTATTGGCCCTGTTTCCACCTAGTATTACCATGTGTTTCAAATGCGTCTCCTGTGACCACTTGTGTTTGGATGTCGAGGGTAGAGACACTGATTTCATGATTATAATTATAATTATAATTTTATAATTTTCTTTATTCATCACACATTATACATTTGCACATATACAGTGAAATTCTTCTTTTTCACATATCCCAGCTAGGCTGGGGTCAGAGTGCAGGGTCAGCCATGATACGGCGCCCCTGGAGCAGATAGGGTCAAGGGCCTTGCTCAAGGGCCCAACAGTGGCATCTTGGCAGTGCTGGGGCTTGAACCCCCGACCTTCTGATCAGTAACCCAGAGCCTTAACCGCTGAGCTACCACTGCCCCTTCATGTATATGATGATATACATGAAGTGTTACTGCATGATAATAAACCGCAATAAAAGTCATAAGTCCAAAAAATATGCCGTACTGTTTCTCCCTGATGCAGTTGAAATTTTATCTAAGCACAAACAGAAAATTGCAAGCAGAATTCTCGGTTATTTCTGTATTAACCTGAGCTTCAAATATGTGTGATTGTCATCTGTGTCTCCGTATGTTGATATCAGACACAGTGAAGAAGATCCGTGAAGAACTCATGCTTGTATACACCGTTCAGCCACAACATTAAAACCACCTGCCTAATATTGTGTCGGCCCCCCTCGTACCGCCAAAACAGCTCTGACCTGTCGTGGCATGGACTCCACAAGACCTCTGAAGGTGTCCTGTGGTATCTGGAACCAAAACTTTAGCAGCAGATCCTTTAAGTCCTGTAAGTTGCGAGGTGGGGCCTCCACGGATCGGACTTGTTGGTCCAGCACATCCCATAGATGCTCAGTCAGATTGAGATCTGGGGAATTTGGAGACTAAGTCAACACCTTGAACTCTTTGTCATGTTCCTCAAACTATTCCTGAACAATTTTTGCAGTGTGGCAGGGCACATTCCTGCTGAAAGAGGCCGCTGCCATCAGGGAATACCATTGCCATGAAGGGGTGTACGTGGTCTGCAACAATCTTTAGGTAGTCGGTACGTGTCAAAGTAACATCCACATGAATGCCAGGACCCAAGGTTTCCATGCAGACCCACCTCCTGCGTGTCTCCAGTTGCAATGAAAAAGTTTCTCCTTATTTGAGTGAACCTTGAGTCCAGCGCAGGTATAAGTGTTTGCAGAAGATTAAAGATCATGTATGTATGAAGAGAATCACTGCACATGAACACAGGTAGAAACAAACACATGTGCCATCTGTCAAGATCTCTGAAGATTTCCGAAGAAAATAGGACAATAAGTGACTTGTAGGACTTACGTGCCCTTAGTGCCATATGTGACTAGCCATAGCCCTGATTGTCTGGGACATGTGGATGATGTACGGAAGATTGTGTACTAAAACAAGATCGGATTGGCTGATAAGAAGAGGCTGAAACGTGGCTTGCAGGCAAGCAATCTAATCAATGAATGGAACAAAAGTCTGTAGAGGATAGGTAAGAGAGAAAGCAATTATTATTGAATATTATTTACATACAATGTTGGGGAGTAATTAATTAAAATGAGTGACTCTACTAATTTGAGCTTTGTATTTGGTCTTTTTTATTGCAAAATATTTAGCTATTAATTACTATTAATTCTCCTCCCTGTCCAGTAGGTGGCGATATACACGATGACTGCAAATCACCAAAAACAAAAGAAGAATGTGGAAGTGAAAGTGAAAGTGGAGATAGTAAAAAAGGACACACCTATCATATCACTTCAAAAGATATGGATTTAATCACTGGAGTCATATGGATTACTTTTATTCTGCCTTTATGTGATTTTTGTGCTTCAAAGTTTTGGACCCTGTTGACTTGCTTTTTATGGACCTACAGAGCTGAGATGTATTTTCTTAAAATCTTTCTTTGTTTTCAGCAGAGGAAAGAAAGTCACACACATCTGGGATGGCATGAGAGTGAGTAAATGATGAGAGGATTTTCATTTTGGGGGTGAACTATCCCTTTAAAGTGTAGAACAGTATGTTGATTTTTTCAAGCCAACATAATGATGCTTGTAGCAAACTACAGTTTCAAAATAGCTTCTCCAACAATGTTTACTTATGACATGTGAAATCGTATTTACAGTATGCACACACAGACCTGTAGCTCTTGGATGGTAACTCTGTGGTAGAATAACTGCTGACTAAGGTGGTAGGGAAGAGGGAACAAGGCTAATGCCAGAGCGGTGGACAGAGAGATGTAAAGACCACAGTGCTCAGTGGTGGTGGTGGAGCGAATGCCCAGGAGAGCCAAATACTGACCACATGAAAAAAGAATGGACACAAATATTGACAGAGAGGAACAGAGATGTTACAGTCTGTCTACCTCATTTTGAAGTGTTTTCCCGGACTACATTTCCCAGTATGCACTGCCCTCATTACTGCCATCTGTTCCTGATTGTTCTCACCTGTCTTCCATTTCCTCATTAGCTTTTGTATGTATAAATACCCTCTAGTTTAGTTCCTTCTTTGTCAGTTCTTGTTTGTTGTTGTTTTGAGTTCCCATTTGTTGTTTGAGTGTCATCATTTTTTATTAAAGCCTGCACATAGATCCCATGTCTCCTTTCAGCAACCATTTGTTACAGAAGAATTGACCCAACATGGATCTAGGGGCTGTCCGTATCTTGCTTCTCAAGCAAGGGGACCGTCAAGCTGAGGACACCGCCCGTGAGTTCTTAGAACTAGCTAATTTAGTGCACTATCCAGACCACTCTCTGGTGGTTTTCTTCTGGACCGGTCTGAATAGTGCACTGAAGGATCTGATGCCTCTGGCTGATCCTCACTGGATGCTCTGTGAATATGTTGAGAAGGCTCTGGAACTTTGCGGTTCCCCTTTCACAGTGGATTATGGCAGGAACCCTGGGCCAAAACCTGCATCTTCGGTTCCTTGCTCCAAGCCTGCCACAGCCAATGAGCCAGCGCCCATGCCAGTAGCCTCAACCATCCCAGAGCCAATGCCGGTGGCCTCAACCGCTCCCGTAACTACACTCCCAGCTGTCTGAAAAATGAGGAAAAGGACACCACCTCCCTAGTCTCAGCCCGTGCTCACGACCACGGAGGTTGTTCCCCAGTCTCTGCCAGCTCCCCTCGAGCCTTCTATGGCTCCGCCCCTCGAGCCTTCCACGGCTCCGCCTGCCCTTCAGCGGTTCCGCCCGCTCCTCCAGAGACTCCTCTGCCACCTGACCCGGTCCCGGCCCTGTGGCCGGATGTTTTCCCAGACTACATTTCCCAGTATGCACTGCCCTCATCACTGCCATCAGTTCCTGATTGTTCTCCCCTGTCTTCCATTTCCTCATTAGCTTTATGTATAAATACCCTCTAGTTTAGTTCCTTCTTTGTCAGTTCTTGTTTGTTGTTTTCAGTTCCCATTTGTTGTTTGACTGTCATAATTTTTATTAAAGCCTGCACATAGATCCTATGTCTCCTGTCTCATCTCAGCAATCATTTGTTACAAGAGACAACAATAGAGATGTTACCAGAATATAATACGTTATGGATATTAGACAACGGTGTGTCACAAAAAGACCCAAAGACAAATACACCTACCTTTAAACTAGCTTTGGATGTATGTGATGTGCTATTCCAGGCAATGGGGAATTGAAAGTGTGGCTCATCAATCTATAAAACATGGAGAAAGGCATATCTTAACCATATAGTGAGTAAAAACAATAACAAAACAAGGCAAAGCCTTTCCAAAACATCCCATGATATCAGTATTTCAATTTTGTGGCCCTTAGTCAATGTCTATTAGTTTTGGATTATCTATACAGTATGTAAATATACTCCTAAAGTTGATTAAATAAACATTGAGCAGCAACAGTGCAGTTTTTTTTTAGTTTTTTTTTAGCTGTTTTGGTTCCGGAAGTATTTTTCAGATTCATTTCTTTCATAGGGATTTCATAAAATCCTTGGTGAATCACAACATTACAAACTTTGTTTCAAAGCAAAATGGTATTTGAAAATTGGACAAAAAGAAAAAGGTACATGATTGTGTTTAAGGACTTTAATGAGGGAATGAGGTCAAATCTCCTGAAACATAATTGATTTTAAAACAATGGAAAAATAAATAACTATTGATTGTACATTGTTGATTATTAGTATAGAAACAACAGACCTTTCTCACAGACTGTGATGACGCGTTTCCACCTTATTTCGCAGCGTAAATCTAGCAGACCTTTTTTTTATATGATCACTTTCTTTAAATATTGAGTGTAAATTTATAACATTATTCTGTGTTATATTACCCTGGAATTAGTTTTAAAAACTGAATTACCACAGCTGTGAGGGGGTTTCTATTACAGCTGCTGAAAGAGTTACAGTAAATTTGGCATCTTCTCCCACTTTACTCTCTTAATCCACCACTTTCTATTTTATTTTCTCTTCTGGAAAGTCATTCAAATGTAATAGTGGATTTTTTCTTTTACTCTTGGAGCAAATGGGTAAGTGAAAATAATATTTGCTGTGATCTCCCATTAACTCCCATTCACCACTGTTGAAGTTTACCCTGCAAACGTTTACTTCCGTGTTCCAAAACCTTGAGTGTGAAAAAGGTCTATATATTTTAAGTAGTTTGTAAAATATTTATATATACAAATATATTAGTAGTTTGAGAGTGTAGAGACTGACTGTATTGCACATTCACAGTACGTCATAAGAGTGGGCGGTTGCTGCTGGGCTCTTTTAGCGCTTTCTTTGTTGTGATGTCCAGTAGGTGGCGATATGTACGAAGAATGTGTATCACCAAAAACAGAACTGTCACGACTGCTATGTTGATCGGAACTGCACCCAAGAATTTCACACACCACTGCACTTGTGTATATGGCTGTGTGACAATAAAAGTGATGTGATTTGATTTGATTTGATTTTTGAGAAGAAAAAGAAGAACTCAGTCCTCTTATGAATGCGCATAAGAGGGCTGGTCAAAGTGAGATTGATAGTAAAAAAGGACTTAAATATTGATCTGTTTCTAACCCACACCTATCATATCACTTCTGAAGACAGGGATTAAACAACTAAAGTCTTATGGATTACTTTTATGCTGCCATTATGTGCTTTTTGGAGCTCCAAAGTTCTGATAATCATTCACTTGCATTGTACAGATCTATAGAGCTGAAATATTCTTCTAAAAGTCTTTGTGTTCTGCAGAAGAAAGAGTCATACACATCTGGCATGGCATGAGTGTGAGTAAATGATGAGAGAAACCTTTTTTTGGTGAACTATTTCTTTAACAACCTTGGAGCTCATGTCTTTAAATTTTTACAAGTTATCATTAAAAATCAGTTCCCTGATGGAAAATGAATGGAATTTTGTACTTCCTGAACCAGACTGTTGCGCTCATGTAGCAATTAATAGTTCACAGCTGTGACAAAAACTAGACTATTGACAATTTAAAAAACAAAATACCCCTTTGATATGCCCTGTCCCAAACCATTTCATGGGTTACTTAAGTTATTCCAGCTGCTAATATTCAATCTTTATTCAGTGATCACCTGTATGAAGTATTGTTTGGAATCAGTTTGACCTTCATTTGAGTCTGGCCCCACATACACTCTAAAGAAAGGAAGAGTATTTATCATCAGCAGGGCCAGTGTGGTGTTAAAATCTGACCGATTCCATATCCACCTGATACTGCCCAGCCACCTAACTATAATGAGTAAGAGAGAGAGAGAATGAATGAAAGGACAAATAACATTTGAGAATAACACTGAAAATTACATAATTGAATGTACATGTCTTTGTTCCATATGTGTACCTGCTGGAGTAGTGTGAAGAACGGTTCTGATCCCACTTTCTCTGGGGATTCAGAGTCCATGCAACTCTTAAATAATTTCTTTAACTTCTGCTCTGCTGTACTTAAAGAAACACCCTCATCAGGAGCCTCTGACCTCACAGATCATACACATCATATTTCAAAGATGATGTACAATACACTGCATTGTAATGTAGAAAACATTACACTTCCATAAATTAAACAAGAATTGTTCTGTGGTTCATTAGAAGCAAAATCATCTTGCCAAGACAAATTTGAATGCTAGATAGACATTGGATGTTTTAGAATTACTTTGTTATAACTAGTTGTAACTTTTACTAACCTAGTATTTCTTTGATGGCTTTCAGCAAAGCAGTCTGTCTCTGGAAACTTGTCTAGCTGTCCATCATTTTTGCCTTGAACATCTGTCTCTCTTCTCCTCTTCACCAGTCCTTCCCTCCTCTCTGCCCTTTTCTTGTCCTGTACTCCATTGTTTTCACTGGAAACCCCCTTGCCTCTCTGTCTCCCCATGTTAGAGGAAGATCCACCAGTCCCACAGGCCAACAGGAAGTAGTCACAGGGGTGAGAAAAGGGATCCATGGCAACTTAAAAATGCTCTGATGCTCTTGTACAGGCGAGAGAAAGGCAAAGAGGACCATCTAGAAGATGACAAACACTGTTACCAATGAAGTACTGTTTAACCTATAAAGTATAAATATTTGTGGACGACAGAATTATTTTTTTAAATTTTTTACTTGATTTCCATTGTGACTCCCATGGGTCTTTAGTCTTCTGATGGTGGGAATAGATCCCCAAACCAAGTGCAGTTGCGAAGAGAGAGAAGGCAAATACAATGAATAAGAGCTTGCGGTGCTTGTTGCAGGCCACTGGATTTGGTTCATCAAACTGAGGCTGTTCCTCTGGTGTTGTGACCATTTCCTTTGGGGATATAAGGGATAGCAAATGACTAACTCACTCTTTAAGTTTTATGGAGCCGGTTGTGATGTATGGAACTTTCAATTTTAAAGCACAACTGGGAAAATCAGGAACTTTGTGATGGTTTGAAATTACATTGGCAGTCAAACATCCAACCACAATGAGAGTGAGCTGGCCAATTCTCGTTGACCGTGGCAGGCATGGGCAACTCATTTCTTTAGGAGTGAAACTTTTTTTTAATGCTTTAACTGTCTGAAGTATGATTGTAAACATTTATATACACTCACTGAGCACTTTGTTAGGAACACCTGTACCTGTGTCATGAGCTTCAGTTCTTTTCACATCAACCATCAGAATGGGGAAAAAATGTGATCTCATTGATTTCAACTGTGGCATGATTGTTGGTGCCAGATGGGCTGTTTCGAGTATTCCTGTAACTGCTGATCTCCTGGGATTTGCATGCACAACAGTCTCTAGTGTTGACTTAGAATGGTGCCAAAAAAATAAAAAATAAAAATAAAAAACATCCAGTGAGCGGCAGTTCTGCGGATGGAAATGCCTTGTTGATGAGAGAGTTCAACAGAGAATGGCCAGACTGGTTCGAGCTGACAGAAAGTCTGTGGTAACTCAGATAAACCCTCTGTACAACTGTAGTGAGCAGGATAACATCTGAGAATGCACAACACGTCAAACCTTGAGGTGGATGGGCTACAACAGCAGAAGACCACATCAGGAACTTTATTAGGATCATAGTGTTCCCAATAAAGTGCTCAATGAGTGTATATAGTATGCTAGTTACACCCGATGTTGTGTCAGTTAGTTTGCACATTTCTTCTCCACCAGCGAAGAGTTCCAAAAGAAGCTAAAGCATCAAGCACAACTCACTCTACTCTAATGGGGTTTCGTTCGACAAATCAGTGTCCAAATCGTTTTCGTTCACTTGCATTGTTTCATTGGTGAATGATCACTGAACGATTCAGTAAAGAAATGAAAAATGAATCAAAATACACACCACTATTTGGAAAGCCACAAACACAGAGAAGTGATTCAAATAGTGACACATCAGTGTCCTTGGAACGTCGTTTGGCCAATCAAATTCAAAAACAAAACAAACCTTTGTTTCTTTATGATAAAGCAAGAGAGAGAGAGAGAGAGAGAAAAAAAAAAAAGAGTACTGAAACTGTCAATCAGAATTTTGCTTTATTAGTTTAGAATACAGTACAAACGTGGAAGAAAAACAATGATAGCAAAAATAATACGCTGGCATACTTTTGACGTAAACATACACACATTCACATATTAGAGAAGAATTTTGATGTTCAGTTTACAAAAACTGACAAAGCACTTATATAAACGTGAAATACATGGGAGGCTAAATCAGAAGTGTTCAAATGGTCAGTCACTTCTAGAACATGAAACTGTGAAACATGATGTATAAAAACACTGTTATTACACGACAACAACAAAGCAACAAATCATGCATAATGTGTTAGATTTGGTCATTTCATTGTTTATTTTTATGAAAGGAGACATTATTTTTTTATTCGGCTACATCAACTACTAGAATTTCTTTGACAGGAATGCCAAGAGGGGGAGACACAAATAGAGATGCATCGATGAAGAAGAAGGATTTTGAGCTATGTAAAAACAGTAATGTAATTCTCAAAATGATATTCGACACTACCTTAAAGCCAAAATAAACAACAGTGGTGTTAGTCTGACTAAAATACAGTACAGATCATTCTTGTCGTAAAGTTTCAACAGAAGAACTAATCAATATACTAAAATGTGAATGCTGCAAAAGTTGGAAGTGTGTGACTGAACTACAGTTTAAAACCTTTCTGAGAAACCTTTCAGTTTAATTAGTTTAGAATCATGCTGAATCAGCTGTGTCTATAGTAACACTGTTGGCTTTTTTTTTTATTTTATTTTATTTTTTTTTTTTATTATTAACCAAACATTTGCAAAAAAGTATCTTTACAGCTCTAAGATGTAGAATAGTTTCTGTTGTATACAATGATAAGGCTCTAGTTACGGATCCTCTAAAGCCTTTGTGCACATAATACTATTTTACTTGCTAGTAGATACATTTTTTAAAAGCTGTAGCTACAATGCATTATTATATTCTGAAATGAGTCTGTCTATGTAAATATTACAATAGGCTCAAGGACTGATGTGCTTTTTCTTTGGAAAAACTTAATCATTTATTCTATCTACAATTGTGCAAATCACTAAATACCTCTGGCAAAATGTGTTATGTTCTTAACGGAATGGAAAACAGTTGCAGAAAATGTTTGTTCTTCAGTTGATACTGGCTATGATAATCAATGCAAACATACTCAATTGCATCATCACATATTTTGTTCAATACCTCTGTGGTCAAATTACCAGCAAACAGTTCCATAAATGAAGCATGCATGCATAACAAATAGCACTGTTTCCCCCTTTTCCTCCCATTGTTTTTGCTTCTTTTACATTTATGTCCTCAAGCCTTTCTAAAAACTAAAAAGTATGTTTGGGAAAAGCCCTATTGAAAGTGCATGGATTGCTGTGGATATACAGACTTTATGTGTCCCCTCAGTAGTTAGCTGTGATACAATTTATGGATGTTTTAAATTTTTTTTAAAAGGCATGCTGGGAGTCATATGGCTCACTGAACCAAGACTGCAGTGCAGTACATTACTTCTGCACTGACTCAGGGAGAGTTAGGTCTAAAAAACAAAAAAACAATCAATTCCACCCTAAAATTACTTCTACACCACCCCACTTTATATACAACATATCAAACAATCTAGGTGTGAAATTGTGTCATATGCTCAACATTCAGCAAATATGAAGAAAAGATGGAGGCACTACTATTATGCTCACACATATCAAGCCCTATCAAGAAAGAGAACAGGGTTTGGAGGGTAAGGATGGGCTCTGCTCTAAATAAGACCATTCAGAAAAGGAAAGGCAGCAGAGCTTTGTTGACCAAAAGCAAGAAAATGGGAAGCCAAAAAGATATAGAGAGAAATATAAAACACAAAGCCATGTTGCAAATACATTATCAAAGCGGTGCCAATTTTGTCTATTAAATTTGGTTTAGGTTTGTGGCAAGTTTCCACCAATCACTGCTTGGCCTGCTTGGCTCGTTGGGTGTGGCACTTCATGCACAGAATTCTGCCATCCAATGGGTAGCAGCCATCAGCATCTGCCTCTATGGAAAGGGGGCGGGCACAATCCTGCAATGAAAAAGAGTGACAATTTGTTATTTTAAAGCAAGTTTTTTTTAAATGATTCTTCTGCTTACTACTTTGTCGCTAGAACATAAAATAAATGAATAAATAAAGCAAGTCTCTTCACACCTCACATCTGTAGCACTTCAGGTGAAAGTTCTTCTCTAAAGCAACAACCCTGACTGTCTCTTCACTTCCAGGGTCGGGAACAATTGGCTCATTGCAGCTCACGCAAAGAGGAGAGAAACGACTGAGACAGAGTAAGATAAGAAACCGAATGAAAATTAGTGCATTAAAAACAGACAAGACAGACAATATGTTTCTCTTTGATGAATTTGTGGTAGTATTAAAGGAATAATTCCCCCAAAAATGAAAATTCTGTCATCATTTTCTTACCTACATATTGTTCAAAACCGGTTTGTCTTTTATTTTGTCATTTTGGAGCTCAACAGACGAATCACCATATCATCATATTCAGTATATGGAAATGAGTGGGTAGTACATTCATCGATATTTCTCCTTTTGTGTACAGAAGTCATATGGGTTTATAACAACATGAAGGTGAGTAAATGATGACAGAATTTTCATTTATGGGTGAACTATACCTTAAGTGGGATAATTAGTTAAAAGGATAATTAAGTGCTGTGATTCAGTGGTCTATGAGGAGTGCGGTGACTCACCGATGGTAATCTTTGACACAGTAGGGATTGTTATCATCATCAGTGATGAATGGAGCGCCCTCCAAGGAGCAGCTACAGGTAGTGCAGCGGAAACAGTGGGCATGGAAACACTGGCCCACTGCCTTCAGGACACGATCTGCGATTCGCTCCCCGCAGCGTGCACACACAGACAAAGAGTTCTGGAAACAAACATTCAGAAAAAAAAATAGAAAGGAGATTTAAAAAAAAATAAAAAAATAAAAAAAAATCTTAAGATTCTCAGAACAAAATGGTATACACAGCAAAAAAAAAAAAAAAAAAAAAGAAAAATCACTTAATGTTTTGTCTTGTTTTCCAGTAACAATATCTAAACATCCTTACCATACTTTCACCTGTATAAACTATTAAGGCTTAATTTCAGTGTACACTGTCCTGTGGCACTGACAGATTTTGTTTTCTTCACTTGTTTATCACTTGTTTATGCTTAAATCAGGTGAAAATTTTTTGTCAGTACCACAGTACAAAATAAATGATCAAAAAGTATAACAATATAAATAATATAAAAATTGAATACATAAAACGTATTATATTTCACGTGTATTTCAAGATGTTTATCTCACCACATAGCAGTCCTCACACTCAGGTGAGCCGTCACGGTCGTAGAACTGCATGCCCTGTAGGGGGCGCCGGCAGGTAATACAGCAGAAACAATGGGAGTGGAAGAGTTTATCCATCGCTCTGACTGCGGGCTGAGATCTGGACAGAGCCTCTCCACATTTACCACACACCTCTGAAATGGAAAAAGTTTTATATTATAAGAGACAAACTAGACAAGTAATGAAAGTGCATTACTGTGTAGTAAACACTTTAGTCTCTATAGTGAAAATTGTGTGACTAATGAGGTCACTGTTGTGCTTAAGAGATCCTCACTAATGCTAAGCCCCACCTTAAAACAATGATAACTGTTGCCAGAGAGTTTACATGCATTATTATTATTATATTATTATATATCATTATTATTACATTATTATTATTATTATTATTATTATTATTTTGCCTTGATTCAGTCTCCACAGTTTTAAATCACATTACTGAATAACTTAATCTCTTTAAAGAAAAATGCTAGATGAAAATAACACATTAGCATTTTTGAGCCATGAGTGCCTTCTGGAAATTTCTAATGAATTATTTTTTAGAATAGCGGTTTTCTATTTATGAGTAAAATAAGGACTGTGGTTAAAAAACGTTTGCATTTTGTTCTACAATATAATGTACACACAGTCATTCCTCAAACGTGAATTTTGAATCCATTATTAAGTGAAAATCCATGCACACAAATATGCTGATACACCCAAATTTTTTTTAACTTAAAACATTAATTGGAGTCATGAGTTTGAATCCAGGGTGTGCTAAGTGACTCCAGCCAGGTCTCCTAAGCAACCAAATTGGCCCGGTTGCTAGGGAGGGTAGAGTCACGTGTGGTAAACTCCGCGTGGTCGCTATAACGTGTGGTTCGCTCTCGGTGGGGCACGTGGTGAGTTGTGCGTGGACGCCGCGGAGAATAGCGTGAAGCCTCCACATGCGCTACATCTCTGCGGTAACGCGCTCAACAAGCCACGTGATGAGCGGATTGACGCTCTCAGACATGGAGGCCACTGAGACTCGTCCTCCGCCACCAGGATTGAGGCGAGTCTCTACGTCACCACGAGGACTCAGAGCACATTGGGAATTGGGCATTCCAGATTGGGAGAAAAAATTAATAAAATAAAAGGGGGAAAAAACTAAATATTTAAAGTTTTATTCATTTAATTTAAAATTACATAATTCAATGTAATGGAATTTTAAAACAAAATTGAAATGCGTAAAAAAAAAAAAAAAAAAGTAAAAAAAAAAGTGTGTGACTACAAAGAGTCAGCATATTAAAATAATCAGACAATGAAAAAAAAAGCTTTTACATGAGAATAAGGGGATAATCATGGGGTTATCCTCTGCTTTGATGTCAAAACGTAAACAGTCATGTGCACAACATGTACATTGGATAAGCCAATAAGCTGGTAAAGGTGTGTTTACATGCAATGTGAAATTGGGGTAATGGGTAAAAATGTAGGCATGCTGATCGTTTTTTGCTTGAGCCGTTTACGACCTTAGCATGGCAAAGGAAAGCCCTTTAAGGCGTATACATGACCTTGCGCTTTGTTGGGTTAAGCCACAATCAGTGCAAGTCTGTTTGTAAGAGCATTCACAATGTGCTTTAAAAACATAAGTTGCTAACATGTTGCTTCATAAAAACTCCAACAGTTGTCTGATTTGTTTGGCATGTCAACATCCTTGTGGTAGTTGTAGTCCCTATTTAGCTATTCTGTTTTGACACTAATAATAAAGAAATAAACTGAGATAGAGAGTCAATATCAACCAGAACACCTACACACAGACAGATACAGCGAGAGGGAGACAGACTGAGGCAGAGAAGTCTGGCACTATCACACAGTCAATATTTATTACAGCTTGTCTGCTGTGCTTTAAACATGTGCCATATGGAAGCCAGTGAGGCTGAAATTTAGTTTCAAAATAATGACAGAACCAAGAAATCAATGCAAATATATATGTATATTATTTATAAAATCAAGTTTCAAAAGGAAAGCAAAGAAAAGTGAAATATTAAGGGTGTGGTAGTATGTACACAAGGTGGAGAGGTTATAGTTCAGTCAGTTTGAGGTGTATGTGTGCATACCTGTAGGAGGACAGGTGATAACGGTGTGTGTGTGTGTGTGTGTGTGTGTGTGTGTGTGTGCTATATGCACCTGTAGCTGGAGAGGTAATCACAGGAGGATGTTTGTCCATATCTTTGATGAAGTCCTTAGTCATTCTCTCCAGCTCTTCTACTTCCCTCATGGTGAGAGGAGCTCCACTAAGTCCTGAACCTGAATCAGACACCTAACAAACAACAGCATAGATTTGCCTTTTGTAGAAATAGTGACTTTTGAATTATTACTCCAAAATATTCCATTAAAATGAACAATTACATATACTACTAATTTAGACTTTGTAATTTCAAACTTAGTTGCTATATTAATTTGGTTTTTTTGTAACATTTATACTCAAGAAATGTAAGATTAGTAACATTTAAGTTTGAAAATGTCCAATTGATATACAAATGTTCAGCAATAATAATCTTACTACAATAACAGCACAGACCTTGTTGTAATATTTACTTATGAATTATGATTGGGCATCTATTGTACAATTTATATCTGCTTTTAAGGCCCTTTTACACCAAACATGAAATTTTGCTGAAATTCCTTGACACAATGAAGATTCTGAATAGAAACAATGGGTTCTTATGGAGCCTTTCACACTGGGAGCGTTCATTCACACATTGACAAAGCAAGAGTTTTTATTTTTATTTATTAAATGTCCATTTTTTTTTCTTGCCCACCGATGAAATGCCCCTGCCAATAAAATTTTAGCTTTGGATGACGTGTCCGAAACTGTTGCAGTTAAAAAAAAAAAAAAGCATAACTGGTGCTAAAGCTAAGGATGTGTATTTTATTTGCATCAAATGTCTCAAAAACAAAATTACAGTATAAAATGAAATGATAGGATATGGCTACATCGCTGTCTTGCTCTACACTACACAGTGAAGATGTGTTGATTCTTGTATGCAGCCGACAGAAAACAAGACGTATGCTAAATGACAACAACAAAGTGGCTATGAAGCAGCATTTTGCAGAACCAAAGTTAAAACCTAAGCTTAACTAAAACTTTAAAGGAATAGTTCACCCCAAAACAAATATTCAGTCATAATTGACTCACCATCATGTAGTTCCAAACCCATATGACTTTGTCTTTTGTTGGAACACAAAAGGAGAATATCGCGGTCCATCCTTTTTAATCTTTAAACAAAACCCGAAAACACCATAAAAGTATTTAAAAAAAAATGAAGTATTAATTTTTCAGTGAAAATCTTGACCTTTTGTTTGTTCATGAGAGAAGCTCAAAGTGGTACTTCTTTTATGAGATGTTTGGTTCCTTTTTTAAGATTTAAAGTGAGTCACTATTAAATGACCCCTTTGTGTTCTGCAGAAGAAAAAGTCATAAGGGTTTAGAATGCCATGAGGGTAAAGTAAATTATGACAATTTTTATTTTTGGGTGAACTATCCCTTAAACATTGTTCATTTGCTGCCTTGCAAGCACTAGTATTGCCTTCTGGAAATGCAAATCAAGTTTTTATTTTGATAACTGTTTTGCTTTGTGTTATCTTTTTCTAATTTATATTAATGCATCACGTTACAATCTAAAGCACACCCACCTTTGGCGGAACAGTGCTTCCTGTTGGCCTGTTGAAAGATGACATCAGTGATGACTTGGGCTGAGGTGCAGCTGGAGGAGGAGGAGCAACATTTTGCTGGCTGCCAATGGGAGATGTTTCAGTGTGACTGAAAGCAGGTGCAGGGGCGAGAACACTCGCTGGAGGAGCAACAGGGGCAGGAGGAGCAGCAGGAGGTGGTGGTGGGAATGAGCTTTGGGCAGGGGGTTTAACAGCATGATTAAACCCTCTTGCGACTCCAGACGGTGCGGGACTCACTGTTTTAAAATTTGAATTCGGTTGAATGGGAGTAAAACTGGTTTTAGGAGCAACAGCTGGGCCTTTAGCCAATGACTGTGCAGGGGTGGGGGCAGAGGGTGGGCTTGGATTGGCATGTCGGAATGTCGTACGGGCACGTAGCTCCTCAGACCAGGGGGCGGGGGGAGGCCGATCCTGCAGCTCAGGAGGGGGCAGAAAGGAAAGGGTGGGCTTGGGGGCAGTTGGTGGTGGTGCCACTGGCTTTGGCGCTGGTGAAAATTGGCTACGCGTCTGACCAAACAAACAAAAAAATAAACAGAGAAATGTGTCACACATCTGATGGTAAAAAGGAACTTAACAGGCTTACAACATCACTAAATTGTAGCATCAGAGTGTTGCAAAATTAGGATCATGGAAAATTACTGTTCTTTAGTACATTACCACTTCTTCTATCCTTCAGATATGATTGTCATGGAAACTTAAGTTAAAAACAAACTGCTTTGTTAAAGGGTTATTCACCCAAAAATGACAATTATTTAATCATTTACTCACACTCATGTGGTTCCTAACCTTTCATAGAACTCAAATGGAGGTGTTTAGCAGAATGTTGACGTTGCTCTTTTCCATACAATGAAAATGTACAGTAAGCAGGGGCTGTAAAGCTCCAAAAAAAGTACCATTAAAATACCTTAAAAGTAGTCTATTCGAGTTGAGCACTATATTTCAAGTCTTCTGAAGCCATACATAAAGCTACTGTATGGCTTTAAAAGACTTGGAATATTGAGTCATACAGACTACTTATGTGGTGCTTTTTTGCCTCTTTGATCACTGTATGCTTTCATAATACAGAAAGAGCATTCTGCTAAACTTTTCTTTTTGCTTTCCACTGAAGAATGAAAGTTATATGTGTCTGGAACAACATAAGAGTGAGTGATGACAGAATTGTCATTTGTGGGTGAGCTATCACTTTAAGGCTCATTAAGGGAAATAATTGAATCCTAAAGGTCAAATGATTCATGTTGTGGTTAAAGGTTGTGTGTTGTGTTTACCTTTGGGTTGAAAGGTCCACTAGTCTCCATCTCTGATAACATATCAGTCAAAGAGCCCAACTGCCTGTCAAAACTTGTCTGTTTCTCCAGCAGCCTCTACAGAGAGAGAATGAAATACAGATTGAAGAGGAGGGTGAGAGGCAATGAGACAAAATAAGTGTGGAGTGAGAGGATGTGGTTTAGGAGAGGAAAGACGACAAGAGAGGGTGAATCAGTCATGAAATCAAAAGTTGTGTGAGAGCAAGAACATTCAAATGTGAGGCAATTAAAGGGTGGAATAGAGACAGAAGCAATAAAAAAAAGACAGTATGGAACAGAAAATAAAAATATATAAAAACAGGAACATTTTGTGTGTAGACTGGACCCATTCACTTCCATTGTAAGTGCCACTGTAATTGCAATATTTGCTTTTTTTTAAATAACTTTTCGTTATAATCAACATTATGACACAAATGCTGACCACTGACCTTGACTTGAATTAAACCTGGAACATTCTATAAATGTTTTAGGTTGTGTGATTTTAACAGATTTAACAAATCTTTCTCGGATATAATGCCCACAGGAACATTTTTGAAGATGTGTTTTTTGACTTAAAGGTGAAGTGTGTAATTTTTTCTACAGTATTTTAAAATCCTAATCTAATCTATCCTTTAAAATCTATCCAAATTTCATATTCAGGACAACTGCAATCAAATCATTTGTAGATTGACCTAAGCCTAGTGCACACTACACGACTCAAGCTCGTCTCCTTTGATGTTTTGACTCGCCGACTGGTCTGTGATGAGAAAGTGCACTGTCCAGATGAGCAAGAGATGACAATGAGCCAAAGCCAATGAAAAATAGAGAAAGAGCAAGAGGAGATCAAGGTATTGGGAAGCAGGAAAAAAATGATTAAAACGGGCATGAGCTGTTTTTTCATGTTTGGAGACTTTTCATCTCAAATAAACTGAGTTTGTGAATTAGTTTTGTTATCATAATTTTAAGATGCATTTTGAGCAATCAGTTTGAAATGGGACGACATTAAAGATAGCTGTAAAGGGGTGCAAACTGTTTTGAGATTGGTGTACTTCAAACACATTCAGACACCGGGCTCGTATGCCACAGCAGTGTTAAACAAGAGTTTAAACTTTGCAGTATTTTTAACGTGCGGAATTAAAGGGAAATAAACTTGAAAAAATTGAAAAAATGAATGCCTGTCCACAAAATCCTTCAGTGTGTCTAATATGAACAAAGAAACACAGATATAAGAAGCTTGCACATTAGAAGCTCAGTTACATTTACTGCACTAAAATAACTCTAACTTCATGTTTGCGTATAATTAAGAGAATTTGTGTGCCGTTTTTAACGCTTTCTCTTCTCGCAATTTATTTTTTTATTCAGTAAAACAGACGTAATGATTCACTGAGTACTTTATTAGGAACACCTTTACACCTACATATTCATGTGATTATCTAATCAACTAATCGTGTGGCAACAGTGAAAATCATGCAGATATGGGTCAGGAGCTTCAGTTAATATTACATAAAAAATGTGATCTCAGTGATTTAGACTGTGGCATGATTGTTGGTGCCAGACGGGCTGGTTTGAGTATTTCTGTAACTGCTGATCTCCTGGGATTTTCACACACAACCGTCTCTAGAGTTTACTTAGAATGGTGCCAAAAACAAAAAACATCCAGTGAGCAGAAACGCCTGAGAGAGGGGTCAACGGAGAATGGCCAGACTGGTTCAAACTGACAGAAAGACGACGGTAACTCAGATAACCACTCTGTACAATTGTAGAGAGCAGAATAGCATCTCGGAACACACAACATGTCAAACCTTGAGGCGGATGGGCTACAACTGCAGAAGACCACATTGGTAACTTTATTAGGATCATAGTGTTCCTTATAAAGTACTCAGTGACTGTATGTCCTTATGAAATCAGAGACTCTCCTCTCAAAATCCAAACTCAAGTGGTCAAAAGAGACGACAAGGTGTAACAGTGATATGTCTCACTTGTACACTTGTGATAGGATCACCCAAAACATATCTTAATACCAGATGTACACAGGGCCTCAGTTGGGGACGAATGGTAGTGTAGTTGATACACCCAGTCCGCGATCAGTCGTGTAGTGTGCGCACCAGAACAACGAAAACAAGACTGAGTTGCAGAGCGCAGACTGCAAGTTGGGTAGTGTGTGCTTGGCTTTACTGATAAGTGTAAACACTGTGGATCTGTGGTGATCTCAAAACATTGGACTTTTTGTTTGAGGATCATGACCACCCAACACAGAAAAACTGGCTCAACCAATGGCGTGAATTTAGGGTGGAACTATGTTTGCCCGACCACCGGTAAACTGGGGGTTTGTTCAGAAAACCTGTTTGAAAACAGTCAATATTTTGTAATTCCGTTTGGTGACACTAGTACAACAAACTGAACTGTATTTTTATTCTTCCTTTATCGTCTCATTTTCATTAATGTAAAAATTAAATATGGCATCTACCCAGACTAAGGTCTATTACAGTAAACTCCACTGCCTGACAGTATGCAAGAGCGATCACACATTATTAAAAATGTTACATTTACTGAAAATTAGAAGAAAATGTTGCAGGATAAAAAAAATGTGCAATGGTTTCATGCTGTAGTTTAATTGCTTACAGTAGATACAGTGGGTCTGTTTGATTGAACGAGGCCCTGTGAGAATGACGATCTAGCCCAATTACTGTACATCGTACTGTACACACCACAATAACACATCCATAAATAGAGTCAGGGCTTATATGGACATGTCAGCAGCCAGCACACATAACTGGGTCTAAAAGGAGATCAGATTTACGGCTACAAACCGCTCAAATACGACTTTCCCATGTCCTCTCTATTCCCACAAAGAGAGACAGAGGTATAAACTAGGATTACTTAAAGAGCACCTATTATGGTTTTTCAAATATTACCTTTCATGTAGTGTGTTATATAGCTGTTTGTGAATGTAAAAAAGTTGACAAATGGAGTTATTGTCTCCCAAAAGAAAGAACCGATTCTGAACACCTGAAACGAGTCGTTAGTAATTCCAGACTTTCTTCCTGTACTAGCCTACGTCATTTGGCAACAACAAACCCGCCTCTGGTCTTCAGTGGCTGCTCGCGAACAGCTTTGACCCGCCCTCAAACACTACACTAAGCGGTAGACCAATCACAACAGACTGGGACATCTGACCAATCAGAGCAGAGTAGGCTCTCTGAAAGGAGGAGTTTAGAATGAATCCTTTAGAACGGATCATTGACACTGGGGAAAAAACTGTAACGCTGCAATTTAAATTGAGCAAATTAAAGTGTTTTTTGACCTTGGATGCATGTAAATCTATTGTATGAGACCTTTAAAACAAAATTAGGCACATTTAAAAACCATAATAGGTGCTCTTTAATACTTTAAAATGCTCTATCTTAAATGGCCTATCAGGCCATAACATGCCAGAATGGAATTGTCTAGGCTTAAGAAAGGCTAGTGCAGGGATGAAACTGTGGGCAGTATAGTGCACAAGCATTTTAACTGGCTTCAGATCTGTGGGCAGTTAAGGGAACAGTACAAATTCTGACAACATTTACTCACACCTTAATGTCATTTCAAACCCAAAGAAGATATTTTCGCAGAATGAGCACTAATTTTTTCTGTCGAGCTTTAGAAATTATACACGCACACGCACACACACACAAAAACTAAACTAAAATTTCCCTAGTATTCTGGACATTATGCAAAATATCTTCTTCTATGTTCCATGAAAAAAATAGTTTTATGGGTTTAGAACAACATAAGGGTAAATAAATGATGACAGAATTAACTTTCCCTGTGAAGAACTGCCATTTACATTCAATGTTTGGAGGCTTACCTGAGAGTTGCCACCTGCACCAGTCTCAGGAAGAGGAGGAGGTGGTGGTGGTGGGGGAGGCGGGAAGGGGGCAGAAGTTACGGAGGTTAACTCCTCAGGAGGTGCAGGCAGGGGCAGGTCTTCTGCAACGGGGGGCGGAGCTGGGAATGCAGGAGGAACATCAGATGCAGGGGGTGTGATTTGGCATTCCAGAGGGGGCGCTGGGAGCTCAGCATCATCCAGCGGAGGTGGAGGGGGTGGGAAGTCTAATGAACGATGGCAGTGAATTTCATTACACTCGCACCAATTAACAATGACAAAAACACAATCCTTTCTGCATTGCCTATTCACCTGAACACAAAGCATGAAAGCATAGCTTTTGTATATACTGTACAAATATTAGTATACATCATTGCTTCTCTCACATCCAACTCTTGGGACCCTCGAAATTGGAATTAGAAGGACAATCTAGCTTTAGAATACAAAATAACGCAATGCAATGCTCAGAGTCAGATTCAACAGCTTACGCCCTGCAAAACGCTTTCAACACTTGGCTTGAAAGTGGTTTCTTGTTTTCTCTTGTGTATCTCTAAAAGTAATGTTTGGAAATGCACTCTGTTGCCAAGCACATGTGTTGCAATGCAAGACTAAAAGGATAGGATTACTACAATTGCGCAAGATGTAACAGTAACTGCAAAAATAAACAAAGCTCAAGTCTAAAAAAACAAGTAGAGAAAACTTTCTCAAAAGCACCTCACATGTGATGTAATATTAATAACGGCAACAATCCAGACTTTTGAGATGGTAAACCAAAAATAATGTGGTTAGTTACTTTGGTTGAAAAGGATAAGGTCTATAATACCCCAGTTCCCGATCTCAACTGCATCGCCAGTCTGTTTAGACTGATGCAAAACAAAACTACTAGTAGTATCTAAACTAGGTTCTTTCAGTGAAAGAAAATGGCTACATGTTGATAAGTTCACATGTAGTTAACTTTCAAGGAAATGGTTTAATAAATGAAAAAGATTTAAAGGAATTTGTCTTACCCTCACAAACAGCTGAAGGGGGCGGGGGCATCTCTCCAACTCGCCCAATCACGCCTGTGCTAACAACTGATGAGGGCTGCGAATGGGCGATCAGTCCTTTGGGCCGTGGAGGTGCGACCGACGCAAACTTTTTGGGTTGGTTGTAGAAGGAAGGGGCGGTGACTTTGAGGGACACAGAGGAAGTTACCACAAAGGGCTTACTGCTGCTCGAGTCAGCCATCTTTATCTGAAAATAATGGACAATATGTGGGGAAAAAGAAAACATGACAGTCATGAGCCTATAAAGAAAAAATGCATCAGTGTTACAGTAATGTTCTATCAGTGATCTGTTGCTTTGGTGTCTGGAGCTGCTTTGTCCGTGTGGAATCGGTACTCTAGAGAGCTGTCCTATATGTTACAGTCAAACATCTGGCTAAAATTTGAAAGACCTCTCCTACATGTTATTATTGTTAACAAAAACTAAACGTTAACTTTAAACACTAACATAATGTGAAAAACTTAAACTAAACTACAAAACGTGTAGTTTCATTACTCCAAATTGTATTTTACCTAAAATAAAATAAAAATGACCTGCCTCGTTCAAGAATATAATGCCACTAGAACACAATAAAAATTGCTGGCCCAGAGAAATTTTAACCCAGTTAAACATTTAAATGATATCAGTTAAAGCAAAAAAATTGGCAACTGAAAATTACTATAACTTAATTTTTTTTTTTAAAAATACAATCGAAATATACTGAAAAACAAAACGGAAACCAAAAAACACTTAAAATATTTAAACTGAACTAAAACAAACAAGTCAAACTAAAACCAAGATAAAGTGACAGGACAAATAATAATAAAAAATAAAAAAAAAAACCTTCCAATATTTCTAAAATATATTAATGCTGGTTGCAAGTTTTTAAACCACCTGAACTTGAGCAGGAAATGGATCAATGTTTGCAGTGTTATTCAATAACTTCTGGCTGGAAATTAAGTTAATAAGTTCTAAAGCATTATTGAGTGATGCTGAACAGGTGCAGTTCTGTTCCTCTTTGGAGTTTACTGTAATTACACAGAAGTAAATATGTCATGGTGCATAATGCTGTTTTCTTGTCAACACTGAAGTTCTGGCTTTGCAAGCATGAACAAGCCATGAATAGCACATAGTCCAACCAGACCGGAACTAAGAGAGTTCTAGTACCCTAGGATCAGACATATTATACACAGTATGCCATCAGACATTTTTGCATCGGCTCAAGAGTGTTTACCTTCTCTTGTGATGTGACCGGAAGTGCGTTGCGTCAGCAGTGTGGGAGACCTGGGGTCAAACCTCACGTTTAAAAACCAGGAAGTAATCGCGTTCGCACAATCAGTGACAAACCCGATTTGGAGGTTGAACTTTTCCCTCCAACTTTACATTTTTACTTCACTGATGTTTAGGTTTAGGTTTGGGGGTACATCCTGTGCAGCTCACACGTGCCCATACACCCAACTCCACTTACCGCTTTGGCCACTGGAGTGCACCGTTTTGTACTTTGATAAGCACAGACTGTTTTTAGCTAAAGTAAAAATATTGTTTCCAGTTTCACTGTGAGATCAGTCAGATTGTTACCTATTTGACTGGTTTCATATCCACGCTTCGTTTGACTTTGTTTCATATCCAGAAAAAAAGTCTCATTCTCCAAACCCAACAGACACTATTCTCTTTCATTATATGAAAAAAAAAAAAAAAAAAAAAAAAAAGATTCTTCAAATTTCTCCTTTTTGTTGTTCCACAGGAAAAAGAAAGCCATCCGTGTTTAGAGCGACATTAGGGTGAGTAAATAATGCCTGATTTTCATTTGTGGTTGAACTATTCCTTTAGGTAATGTACTAACAGGACACAGCAGACAGTGAGAGACACATAAAGATTGACTGTCAACTTCAGGATATAATTTCAGTTTTGAATGTGTGTGCTTTCAAGTGAGCTGACCAAACTGAAGTTTTCCTTTTTTAGGCCTTAGGTATGGTCAACGGAGCTTGAGCTAAAAACAGTTGAAGTGCTTGAAACATTGTGGATGTGATATTCCTCACGACTGCACTCAAGGCACGAGTTATGCACAAATATTTACTTCAAGCATGTTTGCCATTAAAAGATGGCATTACCTCACTCTCCTCCTCCTCCTCCTCTTTCTTCTGCAGCTGAGCCAAGTGTCATTTGACCCTATGACTGAGTCATACGTTTTTTCCACTATAATTCTCATAATACAGCCGGCGAACCATATCAAAGACTCCTACTTTTGATAGTAGTAATTATGGATGATGGTAAACAATTTAAATACATAAAACTGTCTAAGCCAATCAGCTCTCTCCTTCAACGTTACCTTTCCAGGGAGATATAAAGAAGCATTTTGTGATCATGGAAAGAAAATCTTTCTGTTTCTAGCATTCCCAATGGGAGCAAAGTGTGTGTTATTCTAGCCTGATTACCTCATTATATTCGGTCAAAGCATGTTATAGTTTGTTAAAGCCAATAGCCAGTGAAGAACAAAAGGTAAGATCCAAAAAAGAGAGAAAGGGTGACATGCTTTGTATGGTATCCCATTCACATGTAGTTTCATGCATCTCAAAATTAATTTACACCTTTTCATTCAGCCCACTGCAATTCTATCAACCTCAACCTGAGCTGTGCTCTGAAGTACAAGAGCAAACAACAGTAAACCAATCAAATTTTTAACACAATCATACTTTGTGGTAGGAGTAATTTTATATCATGGTTAAGGTATATTGCAGTAGCTATTTTACTCAAAATTCAATTAAAAATGGTTTACATAAATAAACGATATAAATAATTAAATACTTTAAAAATGAAAGATCTTTTATCTCATTTTCAGTTTTAATTTGGAACTTGATGGATGGAAACCAAAAGATAAGGTTATTCATAACAAATGAATAAGTCCCAATGAACAACGAAACTAATATGAAAAGGACAATTCCGACTCTACATTCTGATTGACATTGAAGCCAACATAAAATAGCTGATATGCACACCTACGTCCGCAAATCTGTTGAATTCTATATTAACGCGCCAAGTTGCGACTTTACCCGAAAACAACTAAACTCTGCTTTTTGTTGTATCTAATATCAACATGCCCTAATAACAAGTCATTTATTGCTTTGCCTGGTTTGGGACACATCCCACTCTGTTTTTTCCCTTTACTCCAAGTTACTTTGTCATCCTCATGTGTAAATAATGTAAAGTCTTTCCCAAATACAGCGATGAAAATAATCTACCATATAAATGGCATAGCAAAATCTCTACCAACTACATATTTCTATCACACAGTATATACCCTGAGCCCATTTTCATGCATATTCTTACGCAGATCCTGCTTTAAAAGGTGCACTCGGTAGGTTTTTGATCATGCCGTTTTAGACTTACACTGACACCTAGCTGCGTGGAGGCAGCATCATTCAAACCCAATAGTTTTCAGTTACAAATGTCCATGTAGAAATTCACTATTCACAGTCAGCCATGAATTATTTAATTCATGAGCTAAAGTATCCAATATCAGGGTATTTAGTTACTGAGATTAAGCGAATAGTATTCGGCTGGTCATGTGATCTTAACATGGCATCCCCCATAAGGCGACCCTCTCAATGTAGAATAAAACAGCTTTTATTAGGTTCCTGATATGATTGGAGTCTTCATCTCTTGTGATTGGTCATGATTGTACATATGTTTCAAAACTGCAATTCATTTCTTTAGGAGTAAAACTTTTTTTTTTTTTATGAGGACAAAATTACTGAGTGCACCTTTAATAAGCCGTCATACAAACACCTTAAACGTCATAAAAAGATTAAACATAAACCGAACCGATTTCGTTGCATGTTAACACCTTTAACACCGGTCTTACAGGCTTATCTACTGTAATGTGCTGTGTGCTTGCCTGTTTATATTTTTATGTCAGAAGTAGACAATCATCCAATTATTTCAAATCTCACATAAACATGATTTTCTTGCATTGTCAAATTTTTTGTAGTTAACAGCATATTGGTGTGCGATCACTGTCATATTGCCCAGCCCTTGTCTGAACTCACTGGTGAATGGCATGAGCAAAAGAAATTCAGTTCACACAATTTCTAAAATGTCTTGATCACCTGACAGGAGATATAGATCCATTATGCTTTGCTTTCATGGTTAATTTTAGATGTAACTGTAACAGCTAAAGATGCTTTGATGTGGCCCACCAAACTATCTCCATATAAGAGAAGCTCTTAATGGATTCTGTATTACCAAAAGTGGAAGCACACAATTTTTGAAGGCCAAAACAGAGAGTGAAAGAGGGGTTTAAGACTATTTTTAGTCCCCAGTTTTGAGCGTGCTGTGAAAGGCAGTCACATGTAAAGTGCAAATTCTTCACTTTTTTTACTCTGGATCAGCTGTGGAGTTTAATAACGCACAAGTGCATGCTCTGATAAAATATTCACACAGGACACAAGACAAGCCATAAATCCTGGAGTTTAAAAGATTATTTATTCTTTTTGTGGTCTCCATATTAATACAAGCTTGCGAGAACTTATACTGAACTTGCATGCAATGTTCCGTGTAAGCTGTTTCAGACTGATCTCACAGTGAAATCGGAAACAGTAGGTTGACTTTTCTTTAGCTAAAATAGGTCTGCTAAATTATCGAAACACTGCCCCCAGTAGCCAAAGCGATAAGTGTTGCTGGAACTCTTGGAAACAACATGCTAACTTCCTGTGTGATCATGTTGGCTGTTTCCACTGACTGATCTTCAGCAGAGAACATGTTGGTATGGCCCTTGCCACAAAATGGAAAGGATGACCATATCCCTAATTCTGGGTTCCTTTTAGCCAAGTGCACCAAAGAGAACAAAAGACCTACAAGTTGGTCACATTTCCTATTAGTTTTGGTGCTTGTACAACCACCTATCCACCCTTCTTTGGCCATCAATGTGTGTTAGGGGGAAATTAATTCTGGTCAGTGGTTTCCTTTATTTCTAACTGAAAGCTATGCAGGATGTTCCCTCCTTAGTGAGGCCACCAGCTGCCAGTTAAGCTGCTGTATCAGGTCTCTCTGTTCAGCCAGAGCTATTTTGAGTACATTGCTGGATTCTATGATAATGTGAATAAGGAAGACAATACAGTAGTGAAAGGAGAGCCTTCCCATGCAAAACAACTTAAGTCTTACTGTGACACAATGCAATCCAAACCAGTCTAAACACATACCCAGGAAATACTCATGTTCATGGTCTGTGACTTTCATTATCCACTATTTTAAAGAAATACACTGTAAAATCGAATTAGTTAACCTTACTTAAAAAAAAAAGCATGTAAACCGACTGCCTTAAAATGTACAACCCCAATTCCTAAAAAGTTGGGACAGTATGAAAAATGCTAATAAAAACAAAAAGGACTGATCTGTAAATTATATTCACCCTTTGCTAAATTGAAAACACTACAACTACACAATATATGTTTTACCTTGTGAATTAATTTTTTTTATTTATTTATTTTATGTACAGTAATTTCAAATCAGATGATTGCAACACGCTCCAACAAAGTTGAGATGGGCAATTTAAGACTAATAACAATTTAACAAGTTAAAATAACAAGGCGATGTGAAACAGGAGATATTAAACAGGTGAGGCAATCGTGTCATAGTATTTAAGGAGCCTCCAAAAACAGCCTAGTCCTTCAAGAGCAAGGATCATTCGAGACGAAACAGATGCTTCAGCAAATAATCCAGCACTTTGAGAACAATGTTCCCCAAAAACAAATTGGAAGGATTTTGGGCATTTTACCCTCTACAGTGCACAATATAGTTAAAAGATTCAAGGAATCTGGTCAAATCTCGGTGTGTAAAGGGCAAGACAAAAACCACTTCTGAATGCGTGTGATCTCTCAGACATCACTGTCTTAAAAAACATCATTCATCTGTAATGGATATCATGTACATGGGCTTGGGATTACTTTAGTAAACCTTTGTTAGTCAACACCACTCACCGCTGCATCCACAGTTTCAAGTTAATACTTTACTATGCAAAGCAGAAGCCCTACATCAACACTGTCCAGAAGCGTCGCCGACTTCTCTGGGCTCGGTCTCATCTTAGATGGAAAGTAGAACAGTGGAACAGTGTTTTTTGGTCTGAAGAGTCCACATTTCAAAACGTTTTTGAAAAACACAGCCGTCGTGTTCTCTGGGCCAAAGAGGAAAAGGACCATCCAAGCTGTTATTAGCGTCAGGTCCAAAAGCCAGTGTCTGTATAGGCCAGGGTTGTGCCAGTGTCCACGGCATGAGGAACTCGCACATCTGTGAGGGCGCCGTTAATGTAGACATATGTACAAATTTTCCAGCACCATCTTTTCCATGCACGTCCAGGAATTTTCAGCAGGACAACTTCAAACCACATACTGGCTGAATAAGCAGAGAGTGTGGGTGCTAGATTGGCCTGTCTGCAATCCTGACCTGTCTCCAATTGAGAATGTGTGGCACATTATGAAGCACACCATCCAGCAACGAAGACCCTGTACAATTGTGCAGCTGAAAACCTGCATAATGGATGAATGGGGGAAAATTCCACATTCTAAACTTAACAAACTTGTGTCTTCAGTTCCCAAATGGTTAATAAGTGTTTTTAGAAGAAATGGTGATGTTTCACAGTGGTAAACACTTGACTGTCCCAATTTTTTTGGAGCGTGTTGCAATCATCTGATTTGAAATTACTGTACATTTTCACAAAAAAAAACAAAACAAAAAAACAATGAAATTCACAAGGTAAAACATCATATAATGTTTAGTTGTTGTGCTTTCAATATAGCCAAGCATGAATATAATTTACAAATCACTCCTTTTTGTTTTTATTAGCATTTTTCATAATGTCCCAACTTTTTTTGAATTAGGGTTGTACTTATTTGGCAGGAAATGTACATATTTGGAACTAGGAATAGTCCACTTTACTTGAGCCAAATAAGTATATTTACTTGATTTTTTAAGGCACTATTTTAATTTATTTTTTATTTTAAGTAAAGCCAACTTATTACATTTTACAGTGTAGTTCACTCCCTCAAAACAAATCTGTGATCATTACCTATCCTCACGTGTTCCATAACCGAACGTCTTTCTGCCATTGAATACAAATGGAAAAGTCATGAAGAATGTAGTGGTTGCTCTTTCCATGCAATTATTCCACGGCACTGGAGCTTTCAAACTTAAATTATTCAAAAGCACCATTAAAGTATCATAAAAATGGTCCATCTGACTTGTGCCCTATATTCAAAGTCTTCTGAAGCCATACAATACCTTTTTAAAGAGCAGACAGAAATGTAAGTTGTTCTAAGAAAGTCATACATGTTTGGCACGACATCAGGGTGGGTAGATGATGAATTTTCATTTTTGGGGTTAACTATTCCTTTAATTAGAATGTGCATTTGGAGCAGATTTTCTGAAGAACAGCTTCAGCAAAGAATTAGGTCTGACCAAACTAACACCTTCTTACTGTAAAAGTGCGTGTGTGTGTGCCATGAAAAGAGAAACAGCTGCAATATAAAGATTTCCAAGGCCTTACTCATGCACCTGCACTTCGTCATTTGATCAGAATGAGTATGAGATATAAGGAGTCGGACTCTTTTTTTCCCCTATGGAAAGGAGAAGCAGTTAATTTGAGGGATCCTGAACACTGACTACATTTAGATGGACACCAGATAGCGGCTTATTTCGAGGAAGTGGCATTCCCATTTACATGTATTGTATAAACAGCGTACTCTTTACTCCCGTGTAAATGCAGCTCGGTTAGTAAGCAGCTTTCTCCACAGCAACGTAATTTCCCCACGACGCTTGTGTAAATAACAAACATGGCATCTGAGGAACACTTCGTTATTTTCTTTTCTGTTGCTTCGATTTATTTCCAGATATTCCAGAGTTGTTGCTGTGTTTGTTTTCTTAACTTTCTATCGTGACCTGCGTTGGAATTGCGCTTCAATAGAGGGGTTTTCCTCTTCCTTCAAACTCTGGGATTTCCCCCAATGTACAAGCGCATATACACGAACATATGGGACAGTCTGCATTTTACATTTGGTGTGTATAAATGGGTATAGTTTACAGAGTATGTGCTTTTACCACTGTACTACCAGAAATGTTGAATTATTTCCGCTGTTTTGACTTGTTTGGCTCCATCCTATGACATTTGTTATCCGGTCTGTTCACGGACATGCACACTCCTCAAAACTTGTAAGAATGCAGCGTATGTGTTTACATGGCCACATTAAGCCGCATTCTTCAAGAGAAACCTGGGTATGTTAAACTGCTTCTTTTAATACCTTAAGCAGCATAGAGAAAACAGTGTTCTAGTTTACATGATATTTCAGATGCTGCTTTCTGCAAATACCCTGGAATGAACCGTTTTCTTAAGTGCATGTAAATGTGGTCAATGATCTAAATTTGCCTCTGGCTCCACGAGGCCTCCTTGTGCAGCCTTCAATGAGACTGTGGCCTGTACATGTTATCCTGAATGGGGAACTAGCTGAAGTGCATGAGCCATGCTAATTTGTCAAAATTCATCCTTCAACAGACAAAAAGGAATGGGACATCTTGAAAATTGCAGTAAGAAAAGTATCAATGTGATGACAGCATAGACTGCCGATGGCCAAAAGTCAAACAGATCACCCATAAACCAATAAAAATGCGTCATAATTCATCTCTGGCTTCCTATGGCTGTAAACTGACATTTTTTTTCTGCACTGCAAGTTTTCTGGCTTCCTCCACTGATGATTGTTTCTCAGCTCAAACACATCTCAGGGTAGCTGTTATTAACACTGAATGTAGATAAGAAGTTATAACTATACTAAGACTGTTGTATGAGTGTGAATATAGTGTAGTGTTGATCTTATTTAAGATCAGTTGTAGTTTTAAGTAAATTAAACCGTGTTGAAAGAAACAGCTCTTCTCACATAACAGAGGTATGTGTACTTATGCAATGACAAAAGGTGAGCTGTCGGCTTACCACTGCCAGACATTACTATATGCAGTCTGTTTTAAAAGGTGTTGTCACTTATGACATCATTGATCATACAACAATAACGATCACAATACCTGGTTACAATGACTAAAATGTGAGTAATTTCCTTTCCTGGATCCAACGTAAGAACAAAACATACAAAGCCACTCTGTTGGTATTTGGAACAGTGACAACTCAACAAGCAGCGGGATACAATTTTTTTTGGGTGACTGTGGTGAGAAACAAAAGACACATCTATGACCTGTATGGGACATGCTTCAAACAGAATGTTCCCATAATGTTAGTGTATGTTTTGGAGGACCAACTCCTAACACTCTAGGAATGTTTGTTTTATGTTTTATTGTCTTATAATAACCACAACATTCCCAGAATGTCACAGGGATCAGGTAAGCGACAGCATGCAAAATTACGTCACATGGGGTGAAGGGGGTCATAGTACGGGTCATTACTTCATAGAGTTTCAATGATGTGTTTCAACTGATGTGTTGTCACAGAATTTAGAGCCGGAACTATGTTTAAAAAAATTATTAAAAATGTAAACACGAGCAGGGCCTCATTTTACATTAAAAACAAAGTTGTGTTTAACTGAATATGCATATTTCATACAGAGCTAAGCCATAGTTTTTACAACATGATCAGTTAATAAAGTTAAATGATGCAATCTCTCATTCCAGTCCAAAGTGTATCAAGACAGGGACTATATTCTTATTGAACTGATCAATTCAAAACACTCTGGCATTGCCTAAAGACCAGCAAACCCCATTGTCATCTTTAGGGACTCCACTCAGAGAAATCCTGCATTTATCATTATAATATTCTTGCCTTACACAATGACAAGACATGACATGTCATTTCGGCCTCATTCTTCAGACATGGTGAATTTATATATATTATATATTTTTAATAATATATATATATATATATATATATATATATATATATATATATATATATATATATTTGTAAAGCTGGTCCTGGAGTTTGAATATAAAAATGCAAACTCCAGGACAAAAAAGGTGAAAGTTGCTTTCACCTTATATGGATATCTGACTGGAAACCCAGAGATAAAGCTCTATGTGAATCTGATCCCTCTTGATGGTTTAAAGCAAACTCCCACCCTGAATCTAAATGTGGAGGATGCACATTTGTTTCCATATGGTTTACATTAGACATGTTAATGCGGTATGATATACAGTTAATGCACCACAAAACTATATACTAAATAAATTCTTCACTGATGAAGGAATATGTTCCAAAAGCTGTCATAAAACGTGATCAGATCCTTTGCCAGCCATAAAACCATAATGATGATATACAAGAATATTGTTTCAATACAACTAAGCCTATACATTTCAACAAACCAGCGTGTACGCATAAAGTACTGATAGCATCTCTGCTGCTGTGTGACCAGCCGCTGCTTTATTGGTGTATAGAAAAGGGGAAATAAAGACACTTACTGCTCGGTGTTCCAAGAGAGGTGCAGATGCCAGCAACACTAAACAGATTTTCTAATGCAAACACCACGTCTAATTACAATCACTACTGTTTTGGATTAATTCCCCACTTTAAAGATTGTTATTTTTTTTAAATTTATATCGCGTTATGGCGCTGTCTTGGTGTTAAGCACCATTCTTTTAACACTAGCCTGCTCTCGTAGTGCTGCTCTCGAGTGAATCTGATCTGCCCGCATGAACTTTTTCTCCTAATGTAACGACTCTAGGCACACTTCCGGTTCGCGCTTCCGCATCCCCCTGATCGCTGGAGGAGGGACAAATCTGCGGCAAATGATGACTACAATGTTGATAGACTTCTATTATATGCAGCCAACTCTAAGAATGTTCAAAGAGAGCTCACAAGCAACCCAAAGGTTTAAACGTACATTCACCGTCAAGCATGGCTACTTTCATGCGTAGTTGACAAATAATATGGACATGAACTTGGTCATTCAACATCAAGATCTCAGGTTAAGATTAACCATTTCTAATATGTTTGTAATATTTTTTTTTTGTCAACTATAAACTTTTTAGCAGTTCACTTAAATGGTCTTGTGTGTTAAAATATTATTTTATTTTGTAATATTTTGATATTTTATTTTTCATATATCAAAGAGATGATGCAACAAATCTAGAACAGGACTCATTACTTCACACTGAAATTTCATGAGACACAACTGGCTGTCAACACACATATTGAGTTACACATAACACATAAGATACACATACATCATTTTCAGGCACTTTTTGTGTATAAATAGACACACAACTTACATAATTTCAATAGGACACACAAATGATAATAGCCAAATCATACTATATATGCATTGCACTCACTATAGTTTACTTCCACTTTGCTTCTTCGTCAACTAGCAGTGTCAAATGTAAATCAAGTCAGTCACTGACACTTCAGCGCCACCTTGAGTAAGAAATAGCATGTACACTGTGTATTCTCCATTGTCACACAGAAAATCAATGCGATATAGTAGTCATTTTTATGAATATAATACTCATTTGTCTTGTAATAAACAAATAAATAGATATCCTTTCATAGTAAGCTTATATAGATATGTAAAAATCATAACAATATATTTTATGGAAGTGCAAAAAAAAACAAAAACAAAACACATATCTCAGGTCTTTAGTGACCATATACACTTTTGCCAGTTATAAAAATATTTTTTGCAATTTTTATTTGTTTATTTTTTATATTTTATACACTATTCAGAAGACAAAGTTTGAGAAATACTAAAGAGGTGTTGGCCTAACACCTAAAAAAATGGATGAGGTACAGGGGGTGGAAGGAGGTCCCGGGTCACTAAAGACCCAAGCTATGCATTAAAGGGTTAAGCTACATTACAAAACATTGTGCTTTGGTAAGTCATTATTATGAGATATTTAGTCACATTTATTCATATTTATTTATATTAAAAAGTCATAATTATTAAGGCCGAAACATACTCTTGCAAGTACGTAAAGGCAGAAGCTTCTAGCTACATAAGCTCGATTTCGTGTGTACAGTAATTGCATTTCCAAATGTGTCAGACTGCAATTTAAAGGCCAAAACATTCTCTATGCAAGTACGTGAACACAGATGCGAGCACCTGTCCATCGTATTGCCAAGGCGCAGTCCAGTTGAACATGCTTAACGTGCGTTCCTGTGTTACCATAGCGGGAACAAACCTCAGTACTCAAGTGGGCGATAGAGTTATCTTCAAACAAAATATTTATTTTATTACTTTTTAGGGGCCAAGCACTAAAGGTGCGTAGTCCCTATTGTAATCCGTTAGTATTATTATTATTATTATTCCTCCCCAAAGGGAGTCTATGGCAGCCCATAGTACCGTTCCTAGGAAAATTATGTAATTTGGCATACTGATAGGGGTGGTCATGAACAGTCCCCATAGCAAATTTGGGACCTCTAGAACAAACTCCATTGCCGCCACCGCCATTTCAAAAATTAACTTTTCTTTAACGCATATCTTTTGAATCGTTTTTCCTAGAAACAAAATTATTTTTTGTCTGATTACTCTCCACTTAATGTTTCAAATGAACCCCCATACATTATAACTCCACCCATTACAGTAGCTGCCATCTTGGATAATTAATTTTACAGTTTAAAAGTTTCACATCCTTCAAACTTTGTCCGATTTGTCCAAACAATGGCTCAAAATAATCTCCAGACCGAGCCACACAGAAATGATAGTAAAGAATTTAGATTTTCGTCTTTGTTTAAAAGTTACAGCAGCGCAAACTTAACAAGGCCGATGTAAAAAGATGTGAAGCTGTATCTTGGCAATGGTTTGTCCTATCAAAACGAAGCTTGGTATGCCTCATGAGAACCATGGTTTGAGGGCACATTCAGAGTTTCGTGACAGCACCACCTATGGGTCAAAGAAATGTGAAAAATTGCTTTTTTTTGCCAGTAACTTTTGAACCGTATGTCCTAAAATCATGGGGTTGGTGTCTATTGGCCATACTGCCTCTCCACCATATTGACATTTAGTAAAAATTATATATCTTTAAGTACATTGTCGGATTTCAAAGAAAATTGGTATGCATCATCAACATCATATCCTGATGATACATAAGCAGTTTAGAGATATTGCTACTTATAGTTCAAAAGATAACCTACACTTCTGCGCTGACTCTAACCTCAGGATGTCTTTTTGCCACTCAGTGGACATGTCAACTGAGTGACTTGTCCACTGAGTGGCAAAAAGTGATATATCTTTTATAAAATGGCTATTTGTTGCCTGTAACTTATGAACCGTATGGCCTAAAATCATGGGGTTGGTGTCTTATGATTCCTTAGGTTATGCTGATTTTTTTCATGTCAGCCATACTGTCCCTCTGCCACATTGAATTTTATGAAAAAGTGATATATCTTTTAAAAGAATTATCAGATTTAAAAAAAAAAAAAAAAAAAAGATATTTATTTTTATGCATGATAAACATCATGTCCTGAGGATATCTGGTCAATTTTGAGACAGCACCACCTATAGTTCAAAAGGGAATCCACACTTATGTGCTGACTCTAACCTTGCAGTATCTCTTTGCCATCAGCCTGACATGTCATCTGAGTGGCTCAGTGTGTTAAAGCACAGATTTATAGTTTTAAGTGTTGTGTGTTTGAATCCCCACCTTGACAAATCATACAGTTAAAATTTCTGTTGTTACGGAGATCTTTGCATTTTAAATGTGGTCATTCATTGGTCATGCTTTTAAATGTTTGCTGGGCTTTTCTCCAGTCAAATTTTCATTTTCATTTTGTTGTTAAGTTACATGAATATGGAGTTGATCATGCTGATTATGATGATTGGCTGTGATTGCTCTATGCTTGGTATGTCCCTTTGGTGACCATCAATGTTGTGGTCCAGTGGACTGTGCAGTGACCTGTTAAACAAGAAGTTGTAGGTTCAAATCCATCCTGAGGTGATGTGTTTGTGCTTTATGTCATATGTGATCTTTGGTTTGTGGTTAATGTTTGCCATTTTGGTTCTTGGCCATGTGCTTGCAGCTATATTTATTCTTATTTTTTATTTCTTGTTCTTGACTGATTTTAAAATAGATTTTATGTGTCTTGTATCTATGTAAAGTTGTATCTATAAAAATGTGCTATATAAATAAACTTGCCTTGCCATTAAATGGATGTGTAATTATTCAGGTATGTTGCTATAAATAAATTGACTATAACGTACTTGCTCAGCAATATTCTCTTCAAACTGTTGCTCCGCCATGACAATAGTTAGTTTAAAAGAGAAAACTCACCTTAGAAGTGGACAGTTCACACTAATCTCGCTATAGCGCCCCTTGCGGCAACGCTGAGAATGCAATGCGTACTTGAGTTGGGTTATGAATTTAGGTCTGACACATTTCAGAAGGCACTGATGCATGAAATAGAGCTTGCGTAGGAAGATGTGTCTGCATTCACATACTTGCATAGAGTATGTTTCTTCCTAGCACAACGTTGCCACAAGGGGCGCTATAGCAAGATTTGTGTGAACTGTCCACTTCTACAGTGAGTCAGTAAAGTACAGCATTTTTAAAAATAAGTAACACTATCATCTGAGTACTGAGGTTTGTTCCTGCCACGAAAACGTAAGAACACACGTTAAGCATGTTTAACTGGACCATGCGTTGGCAATGCCATGGCCAAGCGCTCGCATCTGCGTTCACGTACTTGCGCAGAGTATGTTTCGGCCTTTAGATTGCAGTCTGACACATTTGGAAATGCAGTTACTGTACACACGAAATCGAGCTTACGTGAATTTTGAGATATAAAGTCAGAATTATGAGACACTAAGTTGTAATTTTGTGATAAAAAGTAAAAATTATTAGATTAGTATTTCATAATTATGATTTACAATCTCATTATTTTGATTTTTAATATCTACGCCTTTTCCAATTTTCGTGAGTGCGCTAATTCTAAGCGCAGTTTTCGTGGCAGCGCAAAGCGCAAGTGGGTGTGAGTAGGATTGTTTGTGCTATCTGTGGGTGTATGCATGCAAACTGTGGGTGTATTGTATATTAATGAAGTGGCACAAGCGCAGTTTGCTATTTAACTGAGAAACAGGTAATTGCGCTAAGACATCTGAGAAGCAGGTCTATTCTCTGCGCAAAGTTTAAAATCGGTTCCTGATTTGCTGTTTGGGGATTCCACCAGCAGATGATATCAAAGAGCTATCGATCACTTTTAATACTAGTGATGATTTGTGTGTCATTAGAACAATATGATTAATAATAATAATAATAATAATAATAATAATAATAATACGTTTACTTTGTAAAACCAATAGTCCCAGAGAGGCCAATAGAGAACATACAACACATACATTGTTGTCTAAAGTCAGTACAGTCACAGAGCAGGAGATGCATTCCACAGACAGCCCATTTACAGTACCAAATTCTTTAAATTGGCTGTCTTAATTTATATCTATGTTGCTTGTCAGGTAATGGAATATACAGTATAATAGGAAGGAGACAGTGCAATAAGCAGAGAAGAACCTCAGAATTAAATTGCACTTGACCCAGCCATTAGCATTTTGTGCATGCAATTTCGCCAACCCATTTGCGCTTACACTTAGCGTCTGCTTGAACAAAAATATCAAAACCTCATGGCCATGCTCATTGACTTTGTGCATATAACGTATCACATAGTGCTGTGTTTAAGGCAAAGCACTCTAAGGGCCCACTATCTCATAATTTGTACTTTTTTTTTTTTTCAATGTTGACTCTTTAATATCGTAATTATGACTTGTGTCATAAAAATGACTTAGAACTTAATAATTATTACTTTGAATCTCATAATTATGACTTTTTACCTTAGAATTATGACTTTTAATGTAATAATTATGACTTTTAAACGAAAGCAAAAACATTTTTTCAGTGTGGCGGAAATGAAAGCATTGGACACTAATTAAATAAAAAGTCTTAACAAGCCACATTGTCTTGTTGTATTGAAAACAGCTTTGGCTTACCTGTTTGTCACGAATCCTCTCTCTCTCCTTCTCCTCCACTTTCAGTACTTGTATGTCTCTCTGTAAGCCAGAAAATCAATGCACAGCTGTTGGACCCTCCCCCTACATGTCTCTTAAAGGAATGACACCATCCCTCCCACCAAACAAGTTCTCTCTCGTTTGACTTTCGCACAGGTTGTGTCTATTACCAAATGCTTCTCTCTCCTTCTTTCCCCCACTCTCTCGCCCCCTTTGGATTCTTTAAACATTTTTCATTCTATGACATCAACCCTGCCTGCCTTTCCTTGTAAGGGCAGAGTGGGTGAGTAAGTGTTTGAGAAAGAGAGCCAGAGAGAGGGAGGGAAAGAGGGAGAGATAAAGGAGATTGGGGGTTGATTAGATACAGACATAGGAATGGTTGGCAGGACACAGGAGAGAGGAGAGGAACATAGAGTGCTTAGTGCGGCAATCAAACTCACACCAAACCCAGAGTCTCCCTCAAAAACAACACTTGCAAAGTCAAGTTAGTTTTAAGAGTCGTGGTCAACCTCTATGTTGCTGTCCATACTATTTCCACTGCTGGTTCCAGCTTAATTTGAAGCAAAAAGGGTCACACAAAAGATATTAACAGCGCTGAAAGTTTCAGTGCTGAAAGAGTTTAGCACACATCCAAGTAAAAAGAAATGGAGAAGAGCTTTCTTTCATGGACTGGCACTGTTGTTCTCTAATGAGAGTTAAAGCTAAAGTACGTAATTTTATCGATGTTAAAAATACTTTACCCTCTCCCAGTTTAATAAACAAAGACAACTATAAGAAAGCCTGGTGAGAAGACCAGCATAGTTGATTACCAGCATATGTGGTTTTTGCATGCTGGTGTTCCAACAAGGCTTCTTGACTAGCTTAACCAGCAATATTTCTTTGGTTAATTATGCTTGATGACCTGCTTCACCAGTAAAGCTCTGCTGGCCCTTTGTGGCTATAGTGGCCCACCAGCTCGACTAGCAAACCACAATCAAACTAAGCTTAAACTTACCTGGTTAGCCACTAAAACCTGCTTTGTGAAATGCTATAAAACATTGCTTTGTGCATCCCGACCAGCCCAGCACTGCAGAATTGGTTCAACCAATGCCAATGTTAGTTTAGGACAGGACTGTCTGTGACTAATGGCAGACAGGGGGAGTGTTAGGGAAACCTGTTTGAAAACAGGTTATATATTTGTGATTTTGTTTTTAAGAAGAAGAAATCCTTTATTATTGTCATACATTTTGCATATATACAGTGAAATTCTTTTTTTTCTTTTTTCACATATCCTAGCTAAGCTGGGGTCAGAGTGCAGTGTCAGCCATGATACAGCACCACTGGAGCAGATAGGGTCAAGGGCCTTGCTCAAGGGCCCAACAGTGGCATCTTGGCAGTGCTGGGGCTTGAACCCCCAACCTTCTGGTCAGTAACCCAGAGTCTTAACCACTGAGGCAGCATTGCCCCTATGTTGGTGATGCTAGCGGTCCAGAAATTACGCACGTCATTTAATTTATCTCAAAAGAGTGTCAATGCTTAAATGCTCAAGGTGTATTAGAGAATTACACTCATGTGAGGATGTGGCGGTAGCCATCCTGCAGGAAGGTAATTCCACCCATCCTGCACATCTGTTAGTTTTAAACTCTCTCTCTCTCTCTCTTTCTCTCTCTCTCTCTCTCTCTCTCTCTCTCTCTCTCTCTCTCTCTTTCCTTTTCTCACCCTAACACTCTTTATCCTCCTGAGGCCTATTAATGATTCAGGTGCATTATGTTGTTTCTTTTTTTTTCACACAGTGGCCTGGAAAATATCTGCTGTTCATTCCGAATGCACAGCTCTCCATTGCAGTCTCCCTTTAGCATATGCACTGAGTGAACTATCAAGGGAACATATGGCCGGCTGCCATTGTAAATCAGCACTCCAATACAACAAGGAGATTTTGTTACTATGGAAAAAGCTGTCATCAATCACAGTACTTGTTTTAATCTTTCCATACGGATCCAGATCCTAACCAACATCCGGTGTGGTCACTTGGTGAGTTATGACAGTAAAATAACAGTTTAAAGTAAGCCATCTCAGAATAGGCTGAAAATTTCCTAACCCTAAACAAATGAAGAGGACATGCATAAAGTATGTAGTTTATGGGCAGTTTCTGGAGCTAGCCCTTGGATCCCTTAGTGTGAGAGGTGAGTTTGCACAGACGGAGACTCTCTGGCATCAAAGTGCAGCCTGGAACTCTGCCAACACTTAGCATGGAACAATCCCTCTCTTCCCCCTCCCTTGCTATGAGTCATAGTGAGTGAACAGTGTACTTCTTAGCTAAACTTTAACATGCACATTCAGTGACATAGTCTGCCTAATTTACTGGACACAGAGGGAGTCATATTACTCTTTCTCCTCTTTTTCTCAGAGGTTATGTGTATTCAGAAACAATGGTTTTTGTGTTGTCTCAAAGAAATGTGCATAATCGCACAAACACGCATAAGCATGTACTGGGCATACCAAACACATTCATGCATTTGCAAATAGAAACTTGCTCCACATATTTGCACAGGATCACACCATAATGCACACATTAGCGGTGTTTGCTAAGGCCACCATCACTAGAACTATTGCTCATAGTTAGGGTTAGTGGTTTTTCAAAATCCCTAACCCTAAGAATTGAACTTTAGGTATATAGCTTGACCCACACGTTTGTATTATGGACATGAGTAATTTCTGAAATCATGTGGCTTGTTAAAAAGAGTTGTGCTGTTACTTTTGTAAGTGATCAGAGTTCTGATTTTCACATGGTAAATAAAAAAAAATCACCTGGCAAATTCCATAGACTTACAATGAAGGAGGAAACCAGACCATTTCTGGATGGGCTTTTCTGACTTGCGCAGGTAAGAAACCACACAGAACACCCTAGCAATGCCCTAGAAGTTGCCCAAAACATCCTAGCAACTGCATAGCAATGCACTGGCAACCACAAACAACACCCTAGCATCATTGCAGTGAGTTTAACATGGGCAAACACCACTCACATTTTATAATAATTTTTTTTTATTAGAACATTTGAAATTCAAGTTTACCCAGTGCTGTTTTTAATCTTGACTAAAATCATGGTTATAGTTCAGTTACTGTCCACTAGGTGCCAGCACACAGTCTTACAGTGTAGTGTTTTGACTGAGGAAGTCTATTTGGAGAGAACTATCCCTTAGCGTTCCCATTCATCCCAATGGGGCAGAAATGTGAAGCATATAATTTTATAAAAGCACTATTTCTTATGTTAAAACTTTATTATTTATAAAGCTATAAAGCCATTGTGATCATGTGTCAAAACGGCTTACAAATAAGTCATGATAATTCTATACCGAATTTCTCCCCCTTTTCTCCCCAATTTGGAATGCACAATTCCCAATGTGCTCTAAGTCCTTGTGGTGGCGTAGTGACTCGCCTCAATCCAGGTGGTGGAGGACAAATCTCAGTTGCCTCCACGTTTGAGACATCAATCTGCACATCTTATCACGTGGCTTGTTGAGCGCGTTACCGTGGAGACATAGCGTATGTGGAGGCCCATGCTATTCTCCACGGCATCCATACACAACTCACCACGTGCCCCACTGAGAGTGAGAACCACAGTATAGCGACCACAAGGAAGTTACCCCATGTGACTCTACCCTTCCTAGCAACCGGCCAATTTGGTTGCTTAGGAGACCTGGCTGGAGTCACTCAACACGCCCTGGATTCGAACTCGTGACTCCAGGGGTGGTAGTCAGCGTCTTTACTTTCTGAGCTACCCAGGGCCCCAAAAATATTTTTAAAATTCTGTATCCAGTAATTACAAATGCCTGGATAAGGTTATTAAAAATTCATTGAATTTCATCGGTCAAAAAGGATAGGCACCCTGTTAAATAGACCCACCAAAAAATACAGTACTATAATGTAATACATGCTGGCAAAAATTATTTCGTCAGAATACATGGCTACTTTTAAATGTCTGTCAATGGAGGAAGGTGGTTTTTGCCCCAGAACAGTGTAGTAACAGAATCTATCATCAGAGGCTAAGTGGATCATGCCAACCAACCAAACTTTGACCTCTTGTTTAGGATAAGAAGAAACAGAGAGAAAGATGTAAAGTGGTTTTGAGGTTGGTGTTTAGCTAATACAGATCCACTCTAGGAAAATGTTTGATGGACAACAAAGTTTAGAGGATGGACACTTGACAAGTCTTATACATGGAGTAGTTTGGACAGATACAGGGAAGCGATGATGATGAACAGATAGACAGGAGTCTAGACAAGAAGGGAGGGAATGTAGGTTAACTTGAAGAGAGAGGAAACATCTGAATTATAGAGGAGGGATGGGAGCTCCTCAAGTATTCCAATTTAGTGACACAGAGACACTCTGAGGCACAAATTTAAAAGAGGGCAGAGAGAATACCTTTGAATACAGTATGTCCAGAGGTGGGTAGGGTAGCCAAAAACCTTACTCAAGTAAAAGTACAATTACTTAAAAAAAATTACTCAAGTAGAAGTAAAAGTAATAATGTTAAAAATTACTCAAGTAAGAGTAAGTATCCAATAAAAAGAATAATCAAGGAGTGAGTAACTAGTTACTTTCACATATAATGTAATGGATATTTGCTCTCCTATATTCCAGTACATGACACACATTTAACATGCATTACAGAATGATTATTATTATTAATAATAAAACTACTATTAATGTTATTGTTAATAATGGAAATTGTCATAATTCACCACCATGTTGTTCCAAACCCATATGACTTCATTCGTCCATGCATCAAATTAAAGGGAAAGTTCACCAAAAAAAATTAAATGCTCTCATTTTCTCACCCTCATGCCATCCCAGATGCATATGACTTTCTTTCTTTTGCAGAACACAAATGAAGATTTTTAGAAGAATATCTCAGCTCTGTTGGTCCATACAATGCAAGTGAATGGTGACCAGAACCACTGAAGCTCCAAAAAGCACATAGAGGGAGCATAAAAATAATTCATACTATTTTCAGAAGCAATATGATAGGTGTGGGTGAGAAACAGATAAATATCTATAAATATATAATATATATATAGTCCTTTTTACAATTAATTCTCCTCCCTGCCCAGTAGGTGGCGATATGAACAAATAATTGAATCAGCAGAAACACAAGGAGAAGAATGTGAAAGTGGAGATTTATTAGGATTTAAATTTTGATCTGTTTCTCACCCACACTTATCAGATCTCTTCTGAAGACATAGATTGAACCAGTATCATTTGAATTACTTTAATGCTGCCTTTATGTGCTTTCTGAGCTTCAGAGTTTTGTTCACCATTCATGTGCATTCTATGAACAAACAGAGCTGAGATATTCTTCTAAAAATCTAATGGAATTAGGGTGAGTAAATGATGTGAGAATTTTGGGAAAATTATTCCTTTAAGGAGAAGTTAGACAGAATGCTAGCCTTAATCATTACTTTCACAGCATGTTTTTTACTCCCTCCATATTTTGAAAGGGAATGGAGACTGTCAGTCCCTAACATTCTGTCTAACCACTTTTGGGTTCCGCAGAATACAGAACGTTTCACGGGGTTGGAAGAACATGAGGGCGGGAAATGATTAAAGTCTGAACTATCACTTTAAGGATGCTTCTCAGATTTGGATGAATCTGTCAATTGGAAGAGAAGTTTGGAAACCTTTTTCTAATAATTATTAGTGTGAAAAACATGAACAATGTCACACAGTTCCAAATTATATATAATGTGTAATTATACACTGAAGCAAGATCATGCTTTATTCATGCCTTCTGTCATTATTTCACAGCTTTTTACATCCTGTGTGAATTTAGTTCAGTGACGGTCCAGCATTGTCAGTGTCAAAAGAATTTAGATAATTAGTTCTGTACACTAAGTATAAATTGCACCTTATCTGGAAGCATGTTGTCCATAAGACAAAGCCGCCTGCATCTGTCAAACACTGCGCAGGTGCCAACCTTGCACGTGCAAAAATGCTCACAATTGCGATAGGCAGGGCAAAACATTTGCACTTAACGTGTACAATAGGCACTGATATGTTGCAGCACTGATATAAAAATGTAAACTTAGAAACTGAGGTCATAAGAGCCCACAGTTACAGATTCACGCTGAAAATAAATATCACCACAGACAAGCCCACATTATTACAATCTCTGAAACTGACCTCACTGTGTTTTCTTAAACTGGAGCTGCAATTTTAATCTTGAAATATATCCTTGTCTTGGTGTAAAATGAAGGCATTGTGTGGAGTGAAGAAATGTTTGTTTTGCCCGCTTGCTTCTGTAGTGTTGAACGCGACTCGAGTGACAGCGTGCAGCAGCTGTGAAGTTCCGCTGTTGTAAGAGTCCCATAACTCCTTACAAAAATCTCAATAAATTACGCATTTATTAACAATTATTAAATTAAAACCAGGAATGTAACGACAGGAATGCTACATATTGTAATGAAGTAAAAGTAAAAACATTTAATCAGAAATTTACTTAGTGAAAAGTACAGACCATAAATCATACTCATAAAGGTACATTTTTCCAAAAAGATTCTCAAGTAAATGTAACGGAGTAAATGTAGCGCGTTACTACCCACCTCTGAGTATGTCCTCATGAAAAGATAGGATAATGAGGCAAGCTACGTCTCAATAGTTTCTAGAGACCTTGACCAATATAAATGCTGTTTCTAGAGACCTGGACCAATATACTGTCAGTGCTGTTCAAACAAAAGTATGACAGAGATACAGTGGGGTTCCACGTTGAAAATCTGGGATTCAAAATCTAATTTTAATCTGGGAGTATACAGAAAGTTTTAGGATTTTAAAAAATATGAATCAAAGGAAAGATATGACATAAAATGAATAAGTACGTATTTAAGATTCTGCACTATTTGTAGTTTACTAATCAAATAAGCAGATTTGTGGCACTGATCATGTTACCTCCTTGCTATTAAAGGTCAGATTTCCTAGCTTTCATTGAAACTCACAAGATTCTATTTGAAACACTCTAAAATCATATTGGGATAAAATGGATCATCAGGTTTTACATAAACTAATGCTAGCTGAACTGCATGGTGTCAGTGCAAGCTATCCATGTGTGCAGATTTGATTGCGTGTGCATGCACGTTTACATGTGCATGACTCTTATTAATGATATACATCATACTAATCACAGCTGTCTAAATCCAAAGCACACTTCATGCTTCAAAAGGGTATGTAATCTACTGTACATGCTTGTGTGTGTGGATCAGAGCCATCCACTAAAGACATAAATCAGGGCCCTGGAGTGTATATCAAATCTCTCTTGGTCAATTTCAACATAAATAGAATTGAACAAACACTGTCGGAGAGAGCGCTCAATAAGACAACAAAATAACAAACACATATTGATCCAGATACCTGTTTCCTTTTGCCTTTTTGTTTGCATGTACATGTGTGTGAGAAAGGAAGGACAACAGAATTGGGGTTACAGGGTTCAGAGTCTTGTATTATTGCTCACTAAGGTGTGTGTGTGAGAGAGGGAGATGACATGTGGTACTAATTATCCCAGTCTCATTACCCAACCCCATTTGTCTTAAGTTCCAAGCACAATCCAATTCACAGAAAGATCATTCATTGGGCAGCACCAGTCTACAGGTAATGACAACCCCTGTGTGTATTACATAAGCTGCCTTAATTAAGGGATATTCACTTTGTAATACAACTGCTTGTCTTGTGCAGGAGTCTGGGAATAATCAAAGGAGTCTGGTGAACTCAACTGTTCGGCAAAGCATTTTTTCAGGAAAAACCTAATGCAGTGCTGTAACCTAATGTGTGACTTTCTTAGATTTCTTAGCAGTGTTGTTTGCTAGGTATTTGTAAAAATAAAAAATAAAACTATGGCAGGGCGGAGGGCGGGTCAGGGTCGTGATTCCACACACCCGGCCCCTAATTAGGCTGATGAACCCCGAGAGGGATAAAGGTGACCGGAGACGGCGGTGCGACAGAGAGAGAGTTACGGTCAGCTGCCCGACACCTGTGTGTGTGTCTTTTGGTTCAGTTCTTGATTAAACTATTATTTATACTATCAAGCCAGTTCTAGCCTCCTCTCCATTGAAATGTGTTACAAAAACTTATATTAATAGAGTTTCCGTTGCCTATATATTGTTGAACAAGTAAAAGTCAATACATTTATAGCAACTTACCTTTCTCCCAATTTGGAATGCCCAATTCCCAATGTGCTTTTTAAGTCCTCATGGTTGTGTAGTGATTTGCTCTGGGTGGTGGAGGACGAATCCCAGTTCTCTCCGCCTCTGAGACCGTCAACCCGTGCATCTTATCATGTGGCTTGTTGCGCGTGTGGAGGCTTCACGCCATCCACCGTGGCAACCACACTCAACTCACTACGTGCCCCACTGAGAACGAACCACATTATAGTGACCACGAGGAGTTTACCCCATGTGACTCTACCCTCCCTAGCAACCAGGCCAATTTGGTTGCTTAGGAGACCTGGCTGGATTCACACCCTGGGATTTGAACTAATGAGCTTGCGAACTCCAGGGGTGGTAGCCAGCGTATTTTACCACTGAGCTACACAGGCCCCTATAACAACTTACCTTAATAACCATTCCAGTTTAATGGTACAAACTTTTGAAGATTTTGAGCTCTATCGCTCCTTTGAGTTACCAAGAGTAACTAACTAGTAGAGCAGAAACTAACATTAAGCATGTTCAGCCGGGCCGCATATTGGCAATGCGTTGGACAAGCGCATCAGCGTTCACGTACTAGCTTAATGTATGTTTATGGCCTTTGATGTTAATGCATTACATAGATTTAAATGAATTTACTCATAATTTTTTACATTCAATTTTTACCCAAGAAAATAAATCTTAGGTTTTGTCTAAGTAAAGCAAAATTCCAGACAATCAGGGCGTTTTCACACCTGGCTTGTTTGGAGCATTTTTTTCGGAACCTGGTGCGTTTTCTCCCTTGGTTCGGTTTGTTTAGGCATATATGAACAAAGCAATCACACTTGTATCTGCTCCAAAACAATCAGTCCGAGACCACCTAGACGAGGATGTTTCGGACTGATTGCAAATGAACCGTGGAGCGGTTTGCTTGTGGTGAGAATGCAATCTGACCCAATGGCAAACGAACCAAACAATATCCTTATAAAAACCATGATCATACCTGATGGCTCTTTGGAGAAGACATCTGTAGGTCAGCTCTTCACTGTAATTCAGCATCAAAATTTTGATATAGCCTTTTGGCAACTATATTAGACATCATTGCACGTTTAATATAGGAGCTGTTTCATAATTCTGTACGATCACTTTTCTCTTTCGGATAGTGGCAGAGCACAGCTAGGATGACAGATAAAAGCCATTTTTATTATTCACTCTGCCGTGTGTGTGTGTGTGTGTGTGTGTGTGCGCGCGCGTGCACACGAGAGAAAGGTAAAAGTAACCGTGAGAAAAGCCACTTTTCAATGCAGAAATAATGCAAAAACAATTAATGATGGATAAAAATAACCATGACGTAAATTTTACAACTCATGTCATCCGTGTGTCGGATAATGTGTATGTGCAGTGCAACCTCTGACTGGAACGTGCATTCTTTACTATGCGTTGACGTTTTGCATAGGCGTGACATTACATTACAACAATACTCAAAAATTTGTAATGCTAAATTGTGACAAATAAGGGACAGTTTGCTCACATGTGGCTTTTATTGACACAGTTTTGGTTCATTTTGAAATGTCGCCTTGTGAAAGGGAACCGAACCAAGAAGAAAATGCAATGATGTAACAATTTTAGTCCCTGTCTCGGAACAAATGAAACGAGCTGCAGGTCTGAAAACGCCCTCAGTATAACATAACTTTATTGTATTAAGAAAGCAGATTCTTTATACATAGAATAGAAAGAGATGAGTGCTGCACATTAAGATTCACTTTAAAAGTTTTAAAATTAACATACATAAATGAATAAAAATCAAAAGTGTCACTCCAGAGGACCAAATGCAATATCAAGTTGATAAATTACATACCAAATTTACTACAATAAATTGATTACAGTAAGTCACAATAGAAGAATAAATAGCTTTAATAAAATAATAGAGTAGGAAGGCTGGGGCTGGCCACCAGGTAGGCAGTTCATACAGGAACGTTGTTGATGTATTTCTACTAAAACTGGAAGTTGGCGCAGGACATGTCAAATGGCTCGTCTCTGGAGCACTGAGAAGATGTGGGGGAGCGTACGTTCTTGTTCTAGATAACATTTGATTCTAGATAACATTTCTCAGCAGCTTTGTGACATCATACATTTTCCTGGGTTTGGAAGAGAGAGACTGATTTTAAATGCATATATCTGCTGAAAACGAATTTTGCAACGTTTAGAAATACATTAGCATATAGATAACCTTAGTCCTTAAAAGTAACAAAACTTTCATTTTGATTTCATGGGGTCTTTGAAGAAACATTAATCAGATGCAAACTGAACAGCATAAAGTAAAGGGGCTGTTGGGCCTCATGTGCTCAGATAGGAGACAAAGGCAGGCCTACACACAGTCATAAAGCCTGACTAAGGCCTGTAGGAACACTCAAAGGCTGATAACACAAAAACGGCACCAAAATCAAACAAAGGGGAGTCCAAACAGACTGCAGATCCCATCAAGCCTTGCTCACTTTACACCTAGATGTGAAATTCTTAAGGATCGAACTCTCAACTCCTATTGGATGAAACGCACGACAGAACGCATCCCTCAACCATGATGTCATCAAGAGTATAAAACCCCGGAGATTCCTCCTAAGCCTTGCTTCCAGCGACAGTATTCGCCGCATCTATTTGCAGCCCTGCTGCTCCCAGGTGTAGCCTCGCTGCCCAAGGAAGTAATGTACGTACCTGAACTTTGGCCATACAATCTCCATCTCGAGATTCTCCATGTTCCACTGAGCACGATAATGGATCCGAAGGAGACCACTGAGCAATCCGCATCTCACCCTTTTGCCTGCAGAAGTGAAGAAAGAAGATTTCTCTTCCTTCTTCAACCGAGTCGACTTCGCTAACCCGCCGAGAATCAGTCGCCGTACCGCCCACCGACAGAGCGAGGAAACGACCTCCCGTCATCACCCGAGCTTCGAGGAACTGAGTCAGAGTCAAACATTGGACGAACACATTCTACAAATGTCCTCATGCGACTCAAGTAAGAGGTTTATGTCTGGGCCACGTTGGACTATTTGTACATTACCGCCATCGCGGGTGAGACGCACACTGAGTTTATCCATTAAAGAACCAACAACCGTGGCGGACGATTTACGAGCCGTTCACCGCATCTTTGAGTGATAAAACTAATGGTTGCCGTCTCTCCCATGATTGCTAAACCGGCTTTGGTGCCGTCACCCTGTTCTCTCTCTCTCATACTAACCGCACACACACATGACCCCTCTCAAACATACCTGCACACATTTTTGGTGAACAGATAACTTGGCGATAGAGCCCAGCTTTTTCCCTAAGTTATCGTATTATTAACCAGTCTCTCCACCCACATTCGCGGCCACATTCTCTGGCAGGAAACGGGACACACTCTCTACGAGAGCCACACCCGCCATTTTGTGCACTCCTTCTCTCCTTACACACACACACATACACATCTGCCCTCATGTATTATAGGATTATCTGTTACCATATCTAATCATGTTACTGTGTAGTTTGTACTTGGAAGTTGGAAGTTTATCGACCGCAATGTATTGATTATTAATTTATGTTACTGCATCAACAAACTTTATTATACTTTAAAGAGAAGTGTTCTGGCATTGTTCTGCATGCACCTGTGCCAAGGGCTGGCAGGGGATGTCAGTGCTCAGATTCAAGCCTTCATTGTTCCCCTTTTGAACGTTCTCCAGATGTCAACTTTCCTAAGAGAACAATCCTATATTGAGACTGCTATACTGTCTGGTTATTAGTCCCTGATTCCAGGGTGGTGCCCTGGCAATATTAACTCTTATTAATATTCTATTGATTTTGATAATTGATAGTTATCTTTGATAATTGTTGATTTAAAGGATTAATAAGCTAATGTTGATTCTAATCAATGTTGTATTGATTTTAATAATTAATAATTATCTTTGATAATTATTAATTATTGCTAATAACCAAACCTGCTCCTGAATGAAGCTCCAACTGGGCCTTGACACCCAGTAACTAGCCACCCTGGAGCAGACATGAAAAAATAAATGAATAAAAAAAACAACCACATATGACAAGCATAAAATAGCTGTAAATTGATAAATGTATCAGCACTTCAATAATCAGTCACTTCTCCAGAGATAACAGGACAGTCCAATCAGGACAGAGCTGGAGAATAATCTAGTCATAGTCTGCTATCATGTAACAAAATAGCACTAGCAGGAAAGGCAATAAGAACAAACAACAAGACAAAACAGCAGCATAGCTCAGGTCCACAAGCATCTGCCAGCATACACAATAAAATTACCTCGGATGAGCAGACCAACATGCCTACTTACATACACACACCTAGAATTAAGAGCACATAAGCCATTAATATATAATATGATCCATAATGTGTCAAAGCTC